>NW_012115378.1:2971975-2974840 GCF_000951035.1 Colobus angolensis palliatus
TTTTTTTTTTTTTTTTTTTTTGTCTCTTTGTCTTGGTCTCTAACATTTATGTGAAAGGATCTACTCAAATATCTGGTTATACTTGATTGTCTGCTCCTGTTTAAGAGTAGGGGTCTAAATAGCTGATTTGTAGTCTTAGCATATGAGTGGAGCTGATTGAACACGAGCTTTGCTTTAGGGTGCTCTGCTTGGGCCCATGTCAGTATGTCTAGGGCTTTTCTTTTGGATTGGTCAGATGCCCCAAAGAAGGCTCTTTCATCTCTGATCTGAAGGTAAAGGCCTGACTGCCAGTGTTCTGTGTGTTGAGAAAGGTGGCTGGAGGGTCTCAGAATTTACAATGTATAGGATTACAAAATTCCCATGTGTTTGTATGATACTCATCCTTCAGTTAGGCCTAGTATGCTCTAGAGTAGACCAGACCCCTCTATCTTGCCCTCTCTGTAGTATGAACCTCCTGTTTTCACCAGAGTGGGAGAAGGACAGTCACCCAGTGGGGTGAAGAAGAGAAGAGGATCTAGGATTTGTTTCCTCATGAACTTTCAACAAACTCTGTTGTGTGTCCTATTTTCAGAGGTACCTGGTGCCAATTCCTGAGACTTGAGGATTCTGGTTGGTTCTCAGAACAGGAGTCGGCCTGCTCTGATTTGCTAGGTTAGTGACCATGAGCTCATTTGCTTTCCGGTTTCCAAAACGTTATTTCTTCTTCCATTTTCTCCAAATGTGTGCCTTTTAAATATATTGTCCAGAAGCTCCTACTCTTTTTTCTGAGCATATTTCTACATAGTTGTATGTTTCATATAAATTTTTAAATCCCACTTTAATGATTGTTTATGGCAGACACTAGTGTTTGATCCTGCTATTAAGTTCTTCAGTCATTTATAGAGCAGCTTTATCAAGATTCAATTCACACATCATACAATTAATCTATTTAAAGTGTACAAATTAGTGAGTTTTTTAGCGTATCCACAGTTGTGCAACCATTAACATAATCAATTTAAAAATATTTTCATCCTTCCCCAGAAAGAAACCCCATATTCACCAGCAGTCATTCTTCCTTTATCCACAACACTAAGCAGACACTAATCTACTTGCTTCTGTGGATATGAATATGCATGTCCTGGACACTTCATGTAAACAGAATGATACAATATGTGGTCTGTTTTGACTGGTTTATTTTACCTAGCATAGTCTTTTAAAGGCTCATCCATGTTGTTTCATGTATCAGTATTTCATTCCTTTTTACTGTCAAATAATTATTTCATTGCATGTTTATACCAAATTCTGTTTATCCATTCATCAGTTGATGGACATTTGAATTGTTTTCACTCTTTTCGCTATTATGAATAAATGCTGGTATAAATATTTATGTACATATTTCTGTGTATACATGTTTTCATTTTCATAGGAGTAGAATAACAATTCTATGTCATATGGTAACTCTATGCTTAACATTTTTCGGAATCGTCAGACTATTTTCCAAAGTGGTTCCATCGTTATACATTCTCACCAGTTTATAACCATTTTAATGTCTATGCATATATCTTTATTTATTTGCTGCAAAATATTGCATTGTTTAGATATACCACGATTCAGTTAACTGTTTTCTGTTGTCAGATTTTTAAGTATTTATATTTGTGTCTAACAAGTTTAATGTCTTTGAAAGTCCATGATGTGGTGCTATTGAGTTGTAAAGCATGAACGTTTTTGAATCTCTCTTCTACCTCCTTCATTGCCCAACCCCTCTGCCTGACTACCCCACCATACACAATCTTTCACAGGTGCATATTTTTAGTAGCAGATATTCCACTTTCCCTAGCATTGACTGACTTTGCTCATTTAATAGGTTTTTAAACAGGTATAACACCGTTTCAAATTCCAGTCATTTTATTCCTAAATAGGCTGAATATATTTTTTCATATTTATCTTTGAGGTAATTTACTTTTGTGTGAATTTTCTGAAAACAAAAAACTATCACTTTCATTTTATAAATGAGGGTCACAAGCTTCAGAAGGGAAAAAGGGAAAGGAAATGAAGTTGTTGATCTTCCGTCATGTTCTGGAACCTTGCTAGGTGCTTTGCATGTACCTTTTCACTTAATTTATCTCTCAAAGTAACCAATAGGTAAGATTAAACAAACACACATTGCCATTAAGTGGCAGAGTCATTTTTTTAAAGTTTATTTTTACACATCAAAGAGGAGGGGAGGGTTTTATAACTTAGCCTTTCTTCCTCTGAAAGCAATGGAGGCAGATGAAATTGCAGAAGTCATAAAAGAAAGGCTCCTCTTCCAAAAACAATGATTACATATATCCTTTTCACTAAAAAGCTATTTAGAGAGTCAATAGGGAAATATTTTCTATATCAACTTGGTTGTTATAAGCCTATCAACAATATGTAGATTGTCAGCACTATCTTTGTGGATTGATCTCACCAAATGGAAACTAGGAAAAGGAGCAGGCTTGCGAGGGTGTGTGGAGATGGAAATCAGAATCAACTCTGTGGATTTATTGTAGTATTCAACTCCCTGGAAGCTTTTAGAGGAAAAGCAAACATGACTTTTCACTCAGTGTTCCTGAAGATTTCATTAAGAACATAGGAGTTCTTCAAGCTTTAAAATAGCAAAGAGATTCTTTGAACATGATTAAATCAATTCAATTCAATACTCATGTGACAGGTTAATTCCGTTCTTATCTTACTTGACTGATCCGCTGCATCAACACAGTTGATCACCACCACAGCTCCTGATTTTATTCCTACATTTCTGACCATTCCGTTTCAGTCTCTTTTATTATCTCCGTAGTGATGATGTCAAGATTTGTAGCACCAGTTCAGACTTTCCTCCTGAATTTCAAGCCTGTATTTCCA
>NW_012115378.1:2974890-3048107 GCF_000951035.1 Colobus angolensis palliatus
TGTCAAATAATTATTTCATTGCATGTTTATACCAAATTCTGTTTATCCATTCATCAGTTGATGGACATTTGAATTGTTTTCACTCTTTTCGCTATTATGAATAAATGCTGGTATAAATATTTATGTACATATTTCTGTGTATACATGTTTTCATTTTCATAGGAGTAGAATAACAATTCTATGTCATATGGTAACTCTATGCTTAACATTTTTCGGAATCGTCAGACTATTTTCCAAAGTGGTTCCATCGTTATACATTCTCACCAGTTTATAACCATTTTAATGTCTATGCATATATCTTTATTTATTTGCTGCAAAATATTGCATTGTTTAGATATACCACGATTCAGTTAACTGTTTTCTGTTGTCAGATTTTTAAGTATTTATATTTGTGTCTAACAAGTTTAATGTCTTTGAAAGTCCATGATGTGGTGCTATTGAGTTGTAAAGCATGAACGTTTTTGAATCTCTCTTCTACCTCCTTCATTGCCCAACCCCTCTGCCTGACTACCCCACCATACACAATCTTTCACAGGTGCATATTTTTAGTAGCAGATATTCCACTTTCCCTAGCATTGACTGACTTTGCTCATTTAATAGGTTTTTAAACAGGTATAACACCGTTTCAAATTCCAGTCATTTTATTCCTAAATAGGCTGAATATATTTTTTCATATTTATCTTTGAGGTAATTTACTTTTGTGTGAATTTTCTGAAAACAAAAAACTATCACTTTCATTTTATAAATGAGGGTCACAAGCTTCAGAAGGGAAAAAGGGAAAGGAAATGAAGTTGTTGATCTTCCGTCATGTTCTGGAACCTTGCTAGGTGCTTTGCATGTACCTTTTCACTTAATTTATCTCTCAAAGTAACCAATAGGTAAGATTAAACAAACACACATTGCCATTAAGTGGCAGAGTCATTTTTTTAAAGTTTATTTTTACACATCAAAGAGGAGGGGAGGGTTTTATAACTTAGCCTTTCTTCCTCTGAAAGCAATGGAGGCAGATGAAATTGCAGAAGTCATAAAAGAAAGGCTCCTCTTCCAAAAACAATGATTACATATATCCTTTTCACTAAAAAGCTATTTAGAGAGTCAATAGGGAAATATTTTCTATATCAACTTGGTTGTTATAAGCCTATCAACAATATGTAGATTGTCAGCACTATCTTTGTGGATTGATCTCACCAAATGGAAACTAGGAAAAGGAGCAGGCTTGCGAGGGTGTGTGGAGATGGAAATCAGAATCAACTCTGTGGATTTATTGTAGTATTCAACTCCCTGGAAGCTTTTAGAGGAAAAGCAAACATGACTTTTCACTCAGTGTTCCTGAAGATTTCATTAAGAACATAGGAGTTCTTCAAGCTTTAAAATAGCAAAGAGATTCTTTGAACATGATTAAATCAATTCAATTCAATACTCATGTGACAGGTTAATTCCGTTCTTATCTTACTTGACTGATCCGCTGCATCAACACAGTTGATCACCACCACAGCTCCTGATTTTATTCCTACATTTCTGACCATTCCGTTTCAGTCTCTTTTATTATCTCCGTAGTGATGATGTCAAGATTTGTAGCACCAGTTCAGACTTTCCTCCTGAATTTCAAGCCTGTATTTCCACGTCTTTTCACTTGAATGTTTAATAGGCATCTTGAAGGTATTATGTCCAGAAATTAGCTCCTGAAATTATACCCACCCAAATTCTGCTGTTTCCAGTGTTCTTGGTCTTAGTAGTTTAACTTAATTCTCCCAGTTATTTGGGCTCTCAAACTACTTTATTATCCTTATTTCTTCCCTTTCTCTCACAGACATCCAATCTACCCACAAAATCTGTTGGTTTGACCCTCAAAACGTATTTAGAATATAACCATTTTTACTCTACCCTTAGTCCAAACTATCATTATTTCTTTTTGTTTGGATTATTGTGGTGATGTCCTAACCAATCTCCCTGAAAGATTATCTGTAAAATTTATTTCTATACACCCAACAGGCACAATGAACTCTAGGTAGAATAAATTCAGTGAGGTCCACATCAAGACACATTGTAATCAAACTGTTGAATGTCAAAGACAGACAATCTTGAAAGCAACAAGAAAGTAGCAACTATCATGTACAAGGGAATTCTAGTAAGATGAACGGTTGGCTATTTATCAGGAACTATGGAAGCCAGAAAACAGTGGACATATTTAAATTGCTGAAAGAAAAAAATCTATCAACCAAGAATTCTATATCTGGCAAAATTGTCCTTTAAAAGTGAGGGCGAAATTAAGATATTCCCAAACAAACAAAAGCTGGAGGAGTTCACCGCAAGTAGACCTGCCCTGAAAGAAATGCTACAAGGTGTCCTCAAGTTGAAATGAAAGGACACTAAATGGTAACTTGCAGCTGTATCAAGAAATAAAGATCTACAGTAAAAGTAACCACATGGGCAAATATAAAAGCAAGTATTATTGTGTAGTATAATGGAGAATATATGTGGTCTCTCTGGTCTTTGTACCTGGCTCCTGGCACAGAGCTTCAAAAGCCCTTGGAATTACCTGAGTGACAAGAGTATATATTTTATGCTAATGAGGTGAATCTTTGTAGGCTCCTAGATAGCTTCAGAATGGGGACTGGTCACTGGAAAGATCAACCACATGATTAGATGATGGCAACTTCTCTGGTCTTTGTACCTGGCTCCTGGCACAGAGCTTCAAAAGCCCTTGGAATTACCTGAGTGACAAGAGTATATATTTTATGCTAATGAGGTGAATCTTTGTAGGCTCCTAGATAGCTTCAGAATGGGGACTGGTCACTGGAAAGATCAACCACATGATTAGATGATGGCAACTTCTGGGAAGGGTATCTTTATGTTCTATATACAGGAATCCTCAAAGTCCAGGTGATGCTAATTCTGCTGGTCACTGGACTGTATTTTGAGCAGCAAAGAAATAACATTTGCTAAAACTGGCCAGATCATATCACCTGAAGCGCTTATTAAAAATACTGTCCAGATTACCTGACCCTACTCTACATCTGCCAAATCAGAATTAATCAACTTCTCAGGAGGCTTTCATAATTCAATAAATTTGGGAAATGCTGAGGTAGGGCAGAGCTAAATTTGGCCCCTAAGAGATGAAGTGGTGAGTCATTGAAATACAGCCCAAAGGGGTGTGGACAGGAGCTGCTGGACATGCCCTTGGCTCTCACCTTCAAAGGGAAGTAAGTGGACTGTGTGAGTTCCCTCTCGTGATTATCTCAGGTCAGTATTTGCCTTTGTAATTGATGGAGAACTTCTTAATTTCTCTTTCTAGTGCTTCTAGAGTGTTGACAGCTGTTTCCATGGACTTCAAATCAACCCAACCCTGTAAGCACAGACTTTCAGCACCATAGAGTCAGATTTCCCAAAAATGCTATTCTTGAAGTATAGAGCCAGACTCACAGGTCCTGTAAAGAAAACAGATCTTTGAGCAAGTGAAACACCCAACCTTCCATTGCATGGGACTCACAGAGGTTCTGAGGGAGAGATGTGAATGGAAGGAGTGATTATCACTGTGGACTCTATTTCTTCCATCTGTGCATGCAAGATTTATATCTGTATGTGTTTGTTTTAAAGTTTTATTGAGGTATAATTGATATACAATAATCTGTACCTATTTAATATATACAATTGGATGAGTTTGGACATACATATACCTGGGAAACCATCACCACAATCAAGGTAATAGACATAGCCATCACCTCCAAAAGTTTTTTTGTGTCCCTTTGTGGTTTGTTTCTGAGATAAGAACACTTAACATGTGGACTCTTGACACTCTCTTTGAATCTCTTAATTTGATTGCTGTTGCTGTCACCACATTGACCTCCTAGGCCTGCTGATCCTCCTTTATCACTAACTCTAGAAAAAAAACAAACCAAACACCACAAATTCATTTATTCAGTAATTCAACAAAAAAACCATTGAGCACTTAATATTTGCAGAATACATGGCTAGATGCAGAGGATTCAAAGAATTGAGTGAAGTCACATAAAGTGTTAAGAACAGTGTGCGACACAAACATGAAATATGTTAGCTGTTAGAATTTCAAACTCATTTCCATATCAATTATAATAAGGATTTCCATAAACAGCAGAATAGTATTTCTATCAGATACTCACAGATGCTAATTAAACAGTAGAATGGTTAAAAACTATGTGTCCCCCAAGGCAAGAGAAGGTGAGCTATTTTGCCTCAGTGGCTCAATATTCCATCAGTGGGTCCTGCTTTAAACTGCAAGTACTTACCTGCCTTCCTTCTTTCAACAGACTGACTCCAGGTTGCTTTAGGAAAGATTCATTGAAACAAAGGAATAAAACACCCAAGATATAGTGTTTTTAAAAACATTTTTTAATGAAGAAATAATTCCACTCCAAAATATAGACACACAATTAAATAGTTTAATCACTTCAAAATATAACATGTCCCCAGGAGGTTCCAACACACACACACATACACACAAAACAATACTTAACAGCAATACAAAAATCCATACAATAGTATTTTTTTTTTTTACAATACCAATGAATATTGTGAAATCTTTAGTGTCTCTGAATTATTTCAAATGGTGTCAAATTGCAGTAGTCACAATTAAAAATGTCTTACAGTTAATTCGCCTCAAGATGTAACACTTCTGATTTTTTTTTTTTTTTCTCTTTTTGGTTCAAAAGTAAAAATGCCCTTTCTTCTAAGGACAGTGGAGTTCTCACTTGTGGCTCCTGGTGTGGAATCGAACCAAGGTGAATGCAGCAACCAAAGATTGCTGGATTTACAAGATCTATCTATAGTTAACAGCCAAGAACTAATAAGGGTGGACAAAGATGATCAAAATAAAAGCAGACATCAGTGCTAAATTATGATGCAACAGTTTGGCTCATGCATATAAGAAAATACATAGTATATCACAACAAAGGCCACACACTCTTAATGCAATTCAGTTCACATTACTACTTACAAATGAACCTTCCCTGCCTTATAGTAGATCATTCGAGAATCCATTTTTCACAATCTCCAGCACAACTCCCTCTGACCAACCAAACTTACCCCGACTTCCGTCCTGACCAACCACAACTGTTTCCTGAATCCCATGCAGTAGATTTCACCTTCCTCCCCTCCTCCATTAACATGGCGCTGTAGGGGAGGGTTGGCTGTGTTAGACCAGTGCTTATTAATAGGCTACCAGCTCTGATGGAGATGGATGTGCAATTCATTGTGGAACAAGAAAGAAACAACCCCCACAAGATGTAGTTGTATCTAATGGACACTACAAGTGAAACCTGCTGGGTTTGCACTTAGAACAGGCCCCAAAAGTAAATCTGGAGAGCCAAGGAAAGAAACCCACCAAAAAACACAAAACCCCAAAATAACACACGCCATTTTGTCTCGGTTACAGGACAGGGGTGCTTGAGTCTGGTCTCAGTGCTGACGTGGAGCTAAGAGAAAGAAAAGGTGGCTGGTTAGTCAGAAATTGGTCATTGGCGGCAGTTTCCAGAGTCCTTGCAGTAGCTTTATATGATGGTATCAACAACCATGTGATGGAGTTGGTTGGCAATGAAATAGCTATGACAACGGGGAAGGTTATCAGCAGAACAGTTCAAATCTTAGACGAACATTTTGATGTAGAAACACAAAGAAACAACATATGCCAGCTCGGTCCAGTCAGTGGTGGAGTGCCACGTGCAGGATTTAAGTTCTGAGTTCAAGAACTACCTGGCTATGATTTCAAGCTGACAGCATTATAGGTAGCTGGGATGTAGTGGTTTTCAGTACTGAGTATGAGGCACCAGTGGCCACCTGCTCCATCTAGAGAGGTATGGGTTCACAGAGGATGGGCAGTGGAAAAGAGATGAACATTAAGACACCCCAACAAAACCCGCAATAAAAATCAATCTGTGCAAAGAAATCTGAGAACTGTGCAGTTGTGCCACTTTGGTGTCAGCCTGTGCTCAGGGACATTTTTCAGGCGGGTTCTCTGGAGAGATGTATGACTAAGTACGTCAAGGGACAGGATGGGCCTCTCACTAATGCCAGTCGAGCGCTTTATCCCCAAGGCAAGTGATTTGGTTTCAAAGGGCAGCCAAGGAGATGATGTCTGACCAAACGCAGACATGTGAACATCGTACAGCCGCCCTCTGCAGAGGGGGCATGAAGATGTCAGGACTTGGCTGGGCATCCACCAACTATGAACGTTTTGTGTGGGTTTGGAGAAGGTTTTTGCCAGTCCCAGAAGCAAAAGTGAATCACAGAAACTTTCTTGCTTATTCTGAGTAAGGCCTTTTCAGAGACTTTATTATACGAACTTCATTCTAAAGCAGTAGTTCTCAACCTTTAGCGAGCATCAGAATCACCTAGAGGGTTGATTAAAACAGATTTCTGGACCCACCCCCAGAGCTTCTGATTCAGTAGGCCTGAGGTGGGACTTTAGAATTAGTATTTCGGAGACCTTCCTAAGTGTTGCAGATGCTGCTGGTCCAGGGGACACACTTTGAGAATTATTCTAAAATGTTCTCTCCTTTCTTTTAAAGGAGAGGCAGGAATTCCAGAGAAACTGCTAATTTAAGCCTAATGTGTTGAATATGTCGCAGGCTTTTTAAAAAAATCAAATCTGGAAGCAATTAGAAGATTACTTTTTCATTTTCCCCAGAATTCCCAAACGAGGTCTTTAGGGCCCTCTAAAGAGGGTTCTTAGAAAAGACTATCCCAGTCTTTTATCCTCTTGTCTTTGATAGTTCTGTTGCACTTCAGCTTTTCACTGAGTGCAAAATCCCAACTCAACTTAGAAGAGCCTGTCTCCTTTCACATGACCACAGAAGGCTACATGCAGAACACCAGGTGGCCAGCTAAGGCAATCAACATTCAGAAATAAAAGGAGAGCGAACGTTTGCAAGCGCACTTTAAGCCTGTACATTTAAAGCTGAAGGCCTCCAAACAACTTGATAGGGGAACTTGTGAACGAGCAGTGCTGTTAAAGACATGCTTTCTAAAGCCAAAACGAGAGGAACAAGACCATGGAAGAGCAGAGATAACTTTAGTCCGTTTGGGGATCTTATGGCACCTGTGGTTTATAAACAGCTTTAGTAACGCGTATTTCAAAACATAGTTCACAGTTTTTAAGAAGATCTGTGCTGATTTTTAAAAACTAGATTCTATATAATTTGAATGTTGCCTTTTTTGAATATGGTATCTATTTGGAAAAAAATATTTACACTAAATTCTATGGCTGATTTGCTAGAGTATCTTGAAAGAAAACAACCCCAAGTTGGAAAGAGGCCCCAAAGAATAGATTATTCCTGGTGTGTTTGGTTCAAGTCACTGCTCACAGAGACTTGGAGTCAACTACAGACCGTGCAGGCCAAGGACCCTTCTTGGCTTCCAGGCTCTGAGTTTGTACACTCAGGAACCAAATTCTTCAGGGTGAGTGAATGATTGCAAGTGGTTGTTTTTTTCCAATTGCTGTGAAAAAAAATGTACAGTGTATAATAAACTGTTTTGCTAAAATCCAAACAATTCAGAAATCAAACGTCTAGCTATAAACAGTATTAATATTGTCATTGTAAACTGAACAGGTTCAATATCATGTGCAAAGGTTTAAAATGCTTGTTAATACTGCCATTGTGTATAACAGCAGCATGGGTTTTCAGCCTGTGTTTGTTTGCTTTTTAACCAGAGATGAACCATGTTACAGAGGATGTAGCTGATAAGTTAACTTTGAACAAAAGTCTTTTTTTTTTTTCCTTCTCGAAACACACACCTATGCACTAAAAATCTTAGAACAAAAAGTTAGCTGCACTATAGTCATCAGAACACATCTTTAGGGGTGGGGGGTTTGTCGGGAGCTGCTGGGTGTGGTGGCTCCTCTCTTCGGTGAGGCTGCTGCCAGGCTGCTGTCTTCCTCCTCTGTGTGGCCACAGGGCTCTCCATCATCACCAGTTTTCATGTTACTTTCATCATCTGTCTGACTATAGCTTGCCTGGGAATAAGGAATGTGTAATTTTTTTTAAAGATGCAAATTGTGTCTAAATTAGGGTTATGAAGCTTAGGATCCCCCCCTTTCCCCGATACAGACGAAAGCACACATGCGCACACACACACACACATGCACACACACACTCCTTTCCTATGACAATCAGGAATTAATGTCCTAGGACACTGTGTGCTACTGCATCTTCTGGAAGAGAGGACAGGAAGTCCTCTATGTGGATCTCTTTCTTAGTGGGTACCGGAGGCGTCTGGAGGGGAAAGGCAACACAAACAGAAATATTTGTGCTGTCCTTTGGACAAAGAGATAAAACCAGTGACCCATCATTAGGATGCCACGTTGGTTTTTAAAAAATCTACTGTGGATGGTCCAATCCTCTATTTTCCATTAGGATGTGAGTGGCCAAGGAGAGTGGTGTGCCATGTGGCCACAGGATGTAACAGGGACAAATTCAATACCTAAGTGGGCCAAAATGGAGTCTTGGAGGACCCTAAGCTGAGTGCCATTATGTATACTGTTTCTTCACAAGTGGCTAGTTGAAAACCAATAAGCCAGGTTTTAAACTATTCACTCTTTTTAGTATTGTATGTTGATAAGTGCGTACTTATTTTCAAATAGGTCTAAAGCTCTTTCTGAGCAGATGTTGCACCTTCTATTTCTCTGGCATCCACCTTCTGCCCCTTCCTCATGCAAGGCTCTCTCTGCCTTCGTGGATGGCTAATGTCAGGCTGATGAACTGGCTTCAGACCCTTGGATAAGAGACACATATACTTTGGGATAATTTCTGGTCTTGCAGTATAGTCAGGAAGTCTAAACAGAAATATTTTAATAAAATAAACTGGTCTAAAATGTACCTGTACTTCTTGGTTACATTAAGAAAGAGTACAATAGGATAGAGTCAGCTGCTAAAATGAAAAGCCACTAGTTTTTATAACATTCTATCAAGTTTTAAATGAATTTGCCTATGTGGCTGATTGAATGACAGGCTGGTTCTTGTTCAGAGTTCTGTGGAATTCCGGCTAGGTAGACTACAGGATGCAGTAAATGGCAAAGACTACAACTGTCTAATTTTTCACTGCTAAATTTGCAACAAAAGATTTAAAAAATGGCCTAGGAACTTCTAGCGTACTGGTATTTTTGGCTTTTAGGTACCAAATGCTACTTTTTATCTGAGTTTAAGGCAAGCACATTTTATTAGACTTTCAAAAATATTTTTCTAAGAACTAGCTACTGATGTTTAAATAATGTGCAGAACAACAATGATCAAATTGCTGAAGCTAAGAGAAAGAAAATGCTATTAAAGGAAAAGGCCTGCCCCTTGGGACTAAGTTTGTTATAATTGGAGTGAATATTTTCAGAAACAGCTCCTGGGAATTTTTTCGTTCTAGTTGTAATGAGTCAGGAGAGCATGTGGCGTGGTACTCTCAAATCCAAGAGAAGCAGAATAGAGAGTGGTCAATGAGCTCCTTCCTCACTGCTCATAAAGTATATAATACGATCATAGCAATGACTCCGTGATTTTCACTTGCTTAATTTTAACCTGAGGACTGAGACAGGATGTCAGTAGCATTTGCACTAGCATGTATTCTTAAGTAGTATGTCATTTAACAGATATTTGTTCCTTTTTCAAATTATTAATAGCAACCAGCATTGATAGCATTACTGTCCACTGCACTATAGACTTATGGGATTCCATGGTTGGGAAAGCTCAAATGTTTGGGCCAGTGCAGTCAGAATCCTTTGAGAGGTATATTCACTTTGAACTATCATGGGGGTATCTAATTGGCTATTAACTGGAGCCAGAGAAAAAATCTAGACTTATGGAACAGTGTGGCCCACAGTGTGCCAAGTCATCATATGTAGCTGCATCCTAGCCTTGTTTATAAAAGTAGAAGAGAGAGAAAGCCAGTTCTGGGTCCCAGTGTTTCCCGTACACTTAGCTAAACACTATGGCAGCTGCCAGGTATTGAAGTGCTATAAAGCACTGAACATAGGGGCAGGCATACATGTGAATGTTCATAATAAATGATAATGTGCCTTGCACTATGCCAAGCTCTTTAAAAACTATATCCCAGTGAGTAGGATATGGTTTTTAATACGGGCCTCTTCTGTGGTGATACATAATACCAGCCTCTTCTGTGAGGCTACTATGCAATCTGTTGTATAGAGGAAACTGAGGCTAATACAGGTTTAATAATTTGCCCAAAGTTTTGCTGCTAGGATTTGGTGAAATCCATATTTGAAATGGGTCTATTAGAGTCTGGCGCCTAAGGTTCAGACCACTACAGTCAAGTGCTAATCTCTCTGCATTAAAAAACTACTGAGGATTCTCCACATATTTAGGTAGGGCTTTGGAGTGGTTTCACATGCCATGAAAATCATATTTTAAATTAATTTATATACTGCTGAATTCCACAATGGAGTTGAATCAGGTATTCCAAAACCATACGGCTGCAGAATTTTTCCTCTGTTTGGGCTCTTTTGTTCTTTTTAATAATGCATGGTTTTTCTTTCACTCACTGAGACACACACATTTGATCTCTTGAGCCCTAGGTATAGTATGACTAGTAAGCTGGCCCATCTCTAGAGGTACTGACTTTTCCTTTTCAAGTGCTAGAGTGGCTACAAATTCTGATATTGTTATGGATTGGTGATGTGACAAACTTATTGGTAAGTTTCATAGCCACAGAGGATTACTGGAACATCGCTAGGTTTAGAAGTTTTGTGCCAATTTTCCTAGCTAATAGAGTAAGAAGTCAACTCCCAAGGATGTCTGGCAAATCTCTACTAGTTTATAATGAAACACTCCATAGACTGAGGTGATTCTTTGATATCAGCAGGGAAGGAGGATATTTTATCACATAGAAAGAAATGACTAAGAGAAGTGATTGTGAATTTACATTATAAGTTATCAGAATTGAGCGTACAGTGGCCATATTTCCTCCTAAATAAGATGGTACTTACTTGAGAGGAGTGTGATAAAAGGATATTGCATTCAACCTTGCAAGCTGACCTGTGGGTGACAAAGGACACAAACGAGAAAGGTGACATGTCAAGTCTGTGATGCAGTCAAGCTGGTGAATTATTTGGCAGGAAGCCATGCACAAAGACGCAGAGAGAGAGTCTACTGAATGAGAGTAGCATTCCGATCCATCCAACAACCATATGCTCACAGAGCATTCAAGGAAAACCACTTTGACATCCTCCAGGGCATATGTTTTGAGTGGAGATACACAGGCCTGTTAGATTCTCCCAGCCTCTTCCCTGTCCTTTTCTTAGAAGTCATGAGGCATGGAAAAGAAAGGAGAGGGAGAGGGAGCTTAATATTTACGAGTGATGGTAAAACCTCCAATTGAATCTTAAGTCATTAGTAGAAATTCCCTTCATTTTACACATAGAAGGTTACATTTTTAATTCATTCAAATGAATAAAAATCTAATATTTTATATGGAATAGTGTAAGCCTGCCTCCCTTAAAGAAAAAAAGAAAAACCCTAGAATTTCAGTTACTGCTGCCACTGAAATACAGAAAGTGACATGAACTCAAAGAGGGAGGCCTAATAGACGCTTCTAATAGCATGAACCAGAACACTGGTTATTTAGTCACATTTTTCTTTCTTTCTTTCTACACAGCAGAGCCTAATGAGATATGTGTAGGAATGCCAACCCTCAGAGTTCCCAGAGATGCCCTGGCAGTTTCATTCCAGGCTGGTTTCCTTCTGTGGAGGAGCCATGGAAGGTGCCAGGAAAACTGCACTCTCCACGGGTTTGCAATCAGGCAACTTTGCTTCTGAAGCGTGGGAGCATGGCTCTACATATATAGTCACTCATGTTTTTCTTTTCCCCTCTTTCTTTGGTATGGCTAGACCAACATTTTAGTTGCTTCTGAAATGTGGTTGTTAAACTGAAAAGGCAAATGGAACATTCCAAAGAGGCAAAACTTTGTTTTTATATTGCTGGGATGGAATTGGTGGGCTTCCGTTTCTCTCCTGCTACAATCTTCTTGGAAAAATATTTCAAGGCTTTATCTATAGACATATGAGAAATAGGAGATAATTTATTCTTTCTGCTTCTCTCTCTCTCTCTCTTTTTTTTTCAATAACAAAGTAAGAGAGGGCACTGCTGCCCTAATAATATCCTGAAAGGCTGGGTATGGTGGCTTATGCGTGTAATCCCAACACTTTGGGAGGCCGGGGTGGGAGGATTGCTTGAGACCAGAAGTTCAATATCAGCTTGGACAACATGGTGGACCCTGTCTCCACAACAAATAAAAACATTAGCCAGGTGTGGTGGTGTGCACCTGTAGTCCCAGCTACAGGAGGCTGAGGTGGGAGCACCGCTTGTGCTCAGGAGTTCGAGGCTGCAGTAAGCTATGATTATGCAATTGCACTCCAGCCTGGGCAACAGAATGAGACCCTGTCTCAAAAAGAAAAAACAAAAACAAAAACAAAACAAAACAAAAAAACAAAAAATCAAAAGAATGTGCAGAAAACTTGTCTGGCCATTTGACAGAAAGTCTGACAGGATAAAATAACCAATGAGGCCCAGGAAAAAGCTGGTCTCAACCAGGCAAACATCCCTGAAATACCAGAACCCCAAGCAAACGCCTGTGAATTAAAGGGAAAAGGAACACATCAGGAAGACAAACAAGGCAATAGAACGATCTCCACGGGGAAATGCATGGCCTTTAGGATGAGTCGCTGGTTACATTTATTCCCCATTGTATATGTCATGTTCAGTGAATTTTCAGGTGGCTAACATACTCCAGTACATCTGAAAATCTGTCCGTCCACACCTTGCTGAACACAGGCCTGCAGTTCCCCCAACATTTCTCCATGAGGTTTGCCATTCTCCTACTTACACTTGGCATGAGGTGGGCAATGAGGAAGGCTGAGGGCAAATAATTCAAGGGAGGTGGCGGGTTTATGCTTATTCAATTTTCTTGTGCCCTGCTCTTTGCATCCATTTAAAAGTAATTATGAGAAAAAGCATCTTTCTTAATGGGCCTGAAAGAGTTTGGACTGTTAGTTACCATGTTTTTTTTCCAATATAAGAAGGCCACTTATCACTTTCTATGGTGGAATTTAAAAGAATACATGGTGAGTGACAGTTATAAGAAGTGGGTGCAGTGGCTCACACTTGTAATCCCAGCACTTTGGGAGGCTGAGGTGGGCGGATCACGAGGTCAGGAGTTCGAGACCAGCCTGGCCAATATGGTGAAACCTCGTCTCTACTAAAAAATACGGAAATTAGCTGGGCGTAGTGATGCGCACCTGTAGTCCCAGCAACTGGGGAGGCTGAGGCAGAAGAATTGCTTAAACCAGGGAGGCAGAGGTTGCAGTGAGCCAAGATCACACCACTGCACTCCAGCCTGGGTGACAGAGTGAAACTCTGTCTCAAAAAAAAAAAATAAAAAAATTAAAAAAAAGCAGCATTTAATATTTGTACTGTCTAGAAGACATGGATTAAGGAGTAAAATCAGCGAATTTTGGAAAGGGAGGGTGGAAGGAAGGAGAAGGCCCTGATTCTGCAAGTCATGTCAAAGACCCAGCTAACAAGGGATTGAGGCAGAAGAGGTGGGGTGGGTGGGCCTGGATCCCAGTACCTGATAGGCTTCATCCTGCAGCTTCTGTTTCAGGTATTCCTCCATCTTGAGCTCATTCTCCAGCTGCCGGACAGAGTCATTTTCATAGTTTTCATCCTCAGGTCGCACATAGGGATCTGCATCCTCCGTAACCCTGAGAATAAACCACAGATAACATCTTAGAGTGAATCTTAGAATTACAAGTGGGATTCGTGTGTGAGCTGTAGTTTATTGGCACCTTTATTTCTCCTTAGTTCTCCAAGTCACTTTCATGTCTTCTTTAGTAATTCCTAAAGAAAAACTTGGAAACATTTTGGAGGTTGGAAGCAATATATGATCAAGGTATTTTCATACACAATTTTTTTATGGCAGTTGTGGTCATAGGTCATCTCTCTTTTCCTAGGGTTTACTGAAATGGGTTGGCCCTTTAAATGTTCTATAATTTTCAAAATGGCAAACATCTTTTGAGGGGATACAAAGTTTTCCCAATCTGAGGGGTCTTTTTATTCTTCTTCAGAATAGAACCCAAGATCGCTTTATGTATGGAGAGTGAGCCCTCTAGTGAAGTAATGCTTAAGGACATTTGGCTTTAATTTAATCTCTTTTGTGTTACCCACACATGCACATACACATATGAATGCACACCACATTCATGCCTTATTTTTATAGAATTAAGTCTTAGAATATCAGCTAGTCGATGCCAGGAGGGCTACTAACCCATAACTCTTGATCTTAGCTCTAAATCTGAAATAAAAGCATTTTAATTATCCAATTCCACTCTGAAATAAATAGTTAAAAATGACTTCATTCCCTAATGTGGGACTCTGTCTCTATCTTCTCATCCTAGACTATGCAAAGCTCTTCATGGGGCTGGACGTAAGTTTGCTACCTAAATCAGAAGACTAAAAGATTCTCAGGGTAAAACACAAGGGCATGTTTAGACAATAGAGATATTAAATTATTTCTTAAAATGAAATAAGTGGTCAAGAAGAAGTTTCTAGGCTGGAACTTGAACGTTGTCGTTCATGTTTATTTATAGCTGTACAACATGTTCTGGTTATTTTTGGAGGTTTGGGGCCAGCCTAAATGGGTCTGCCTAGGCCTCTGTTAACTTTCCTTCCCTAACTCCTGAGTCACACGTTGGTAGCTGGTACTGCTACTGAGCGTACCAGGGCTAGCAGATTAGGGTGGCCTCAACAGTCTCGGACTTTAGAATTGAGACAAGGAAATTCTAGCTAACTGCCATATAAACGCTTAATAATAAAAAGTCAAATAGATATGCATTTACCAGACAAAACAGATGACAACTAATTCACTATTTTGAATAACAAATCCAACAATTCTAGAATACAGAAGAAAGGACAAGAAAGCAAACTCTATTAAGCAGCAGCGTACTGCCATGTTAAGTCCCATTATGATGGTTTTGTTTTGATCCTATTCTCTCTGCTGCTTCACAGCTGACTCTCAGACCACACCTCTTGATAATTCTCCATGATTACTGATCGTTTATTCACGGCTTGGATTGGGAGCCAAACACCAGAAAGGCCTCTGGTTAGTTTCTTCTCTGAGTCTTTAATATGGCCAGTTTATTTTTATACACTAGTCTGAAGTACTTTTCGTATTAAGCAACACCACCCTTCTGTAGTATTTTTAGCGTTCAGACACTCCCTCCCCCCAGCTTTTGGGTCAGCGTTTGCCCACGTTTCCCATAACTCCATGAACCATGGTCTCCTAATGGGCCACTTTCTTCCCTTCTTTGGTTTTCCTCCTTTCCCTCCCAAGTTGGGCTCTGCAGCTCTGTCCCAGCTTTGCCTTTGTTTCTCAGCTTTGGTTTTCTCTGCTGACTACTTTGAGCTGATCCAGGGTCACAGAAAGTCTAGTGGGGACGTCACTGATACTGCTGGTTTCTGACAAGCTCCAGAACTGGGTGGAAACTTTCGCAAATAAGTCTTTAGAGGGTCAGATTTATACATATTCAACAAGTCAACCAAACTGGATTTCTTTATAATGAGATTTTATACATGTACTTATTCGAATTCCAAATACTTATATGATGTTGTTTACACCAATTCTGAACAGAGACCTCTCCCATGTCATGGTATCCTCTAAGTGCAAATACAATAAGTTCAGAAGATAGGATGATTTATCTCCTGAAGTAGTCTGAGTCCTAAAAGGGTGGCAGCAGTTTTTTAATACTATTTTGTATAGAACTAGCACTGTGCCTTGGGCAAGGCAGGCTCTTGATAGGCACTGGTTGGTTTAGGTTATTGATAACTCTCTGGAAATTGTAAGAGGGGAGATATCACAATGCCGAATTTAAATGTAGCACCATTCTGTATCTCTGGCAGAAAAGAAAACTATGTCACCCCTTTTGAAGGTTAAAAAAAACCCCTAAACAATTATGCTTTTACTTTCTTATTGCCTCCTACGGATTGTTTTGTTACTGTGAAAATGCCTCCAAGCGCAAGATACTCACATGTCGCCACGCATGGTACTTGTGGTAGCTCCACTGTGAATATACCCAGGTTTTCGGGCATGGATTTGCGCTAGAAAAGCCTTCTCAGAGGTTGGTGAGGGAACAAGATCCTCAAACTGAGTCCGTGCAAATTCAGAATCCACATTACTCTCTGTTTCACTCCCAACCTCTAGCAGATACAATTGAAGAAATAAAGAATGACTTGTTAGATTTTTTATGACCTGCAAATAAAGGAGCAGGCTTAACAAATCAACCTGTGCTGTGTAAAATGTTAACCAGTTATCATATTTTAATCAAGTACATTTTTATTTTTTCAAAATAAGAATTGATATTGACATGAATGACTATAAAATCAGTTGGTATACAGCATTTTTTAAATCTCAGAAATGTTATGAGGAATTTTTGCCATCTTAGTAACTGACTTAACTTTTTAAAACTTGTGGTTTTTCCCTTCTGTAAGAGTCTTAACTAAAATTGTTACTTTTGCTTAATATTACACTAATTTAAGAAATATGAGTTAAAACCTGAACCTAACCATAAAGTATTCACCTAAAATGCCGAAAATATGAACTTAAAATATGAAGTGAACCCTATCACTTAATACTTTAAAGAATTATGAGTATAAACTAACAGTACTTAAGACTTCTACACCAGGGATAACTTTGTACTCATCATTTGCTAGGGCCGTGGCTACCTGCCATTAATCATGATGTATTAACTACTATCATTTAATTCTGTTTGGTAATCTTAACTTAAATTAGCAGCAACAATTTTCAATTGAGAGGCTTTAAGAAAGTTAAGTCCAGGATTTTTTTAATACTGAAGTTTTATTTCTCATAGCTGTCGTAATCTCAACCATAAGACCATAGTCTTGCCAGACAAATCTCTTGCTAGGTCGGCCTTAAGGAATAGATGGAGATGTATTAGTAACTGGTAGGATATTTATTTGCATATTCATACTGCTAAAGTTTTGAACACTCTTTGTAGTATTAGGAGGATAAAAAGTCTCCTTAAATTTTATGCTATTTATTTCTGGGCAGATCTATCTTCAGAGATATTGCAAAGGTAAATTTCAATTTGAAATTCAAATTCAAATGATCAGGCATTCTAAATTAATGAAACCTAAATAGATAAGGGCTGGAAATCCCAGCACTTTGGGAGGCTGAAGCAGGATGATCATTTGGGCCCAGGAATTCAAGACCAGCAAGACCCCATCTCAAAAAATAAATAAATAAAACATTTGACCCTATAAAATAACTTTACCATCATGTTGCTTTAGGTCACCATAGATGTGAACAGTGCCTGTCTTTGGATTCCAGAATTATAGGTCAGTTTGAATATTTTTCGTTGTTCTTTTCTGCCTTTTTCAAACTTTCTATATTGAGTATGTATTAATAGTCTTTTAATAAGCAAAATATAAACATTACTTTAAAAATCTGAATAGGCCAGGCATAGTGGCTCACACACTTTGGGAGGAAAAGGCAGGAGGATCACTTGAGGCCAGGAGTTTGAGACCAGCCTGGGAAACATAGCAAAGACTCTGTCTCTATGAAAACAAACAAACAACATTAGCCAGGTGTGCTGGTATGTGCTTGTAGTCCCAGCTACTGGGGAGGCTCAGGTGGGAGGATTGCTTGAGTCCAGGTGTTTGACATGCCAGTGAGCTGTGATGGTGCCACTGCACTTCAGCCTGGCAACACAGAGAGATGCTATCTCAAAAAACAAAACAAAAATTAAAAAAAACCAAAAACCTCAAATCTGAATGGACCAACAGAATACCACGTGGAGCTTTAAACAATCTTTTGATATTAGACCATGAGCAGATCTCTAGGAGACGCCCCCAGCACTTACGGACCCCTCCATGATGAGCAGACAAATGAAAGGGAATCAGGAGCTCACCAGAATTCAGCTCTTTCACAAGAGAGGACATAGTGTTAGTGATGGAATCCGCAGCCACTAGCAAGTCATTTCTTAAATTTCTTCTCGAACCTTCAGGGAAGAAGAAATAATTTAAAAAACCAAAGCCTTCCTTTTATCCTAAATTTTTATGTTGTTTGTTTATCTTTCCCATTAATAACCTAAAGCAAGAAAACTTCTAAGACTTCTCCTTTTCAGAAGTGCTTTGGTTCATTTCCGGAAAAAACAACAACAGCAACAAAACACCGCTTAGGGCAGTGGGTCCTGCGGTAAGAAGACATGGCTAATGATGGAGCTTCATATATTATTTGTCCAAATGGGGACAATTTTGAAAGTGAAAGAGAGCAGTATGAATCAGACTGGCTGACCTGGCAAAACTGGGATGGTCCCAGGTAAACCAGTGTGTGTGGTCACTTTTCTTAAGAGTAATCCTGGCTGGGCGTGGTGGCTCATGCCTGTAATCCCAGCACTTTGGGTGGTGGCTCATGCCTGTAATCCCAGCACTTTGGGAGGCCGAGGTGGGTGGATCATGTGAAGTCAGGAGATCGAGACCATTCTGGCTAACACGGTGAAACTCCGACTCTACTAAAAATACAAAAAAATTAGCTGGGCGTGGTGGCGGGCGCCTGTAGTCCCAGCTACTCGGGAGGCTGAGGCAGGAGAATGGTGTGAACCCCGGGAGGTGGCACTTGCAGTAAGCCGAGATTGCGCCACTGCATTCCAGCCTGGGCAACAGAGCAAGACTCTGTCTCAAAAAAAAAAAAAAAAAAGAATAATCCACACAGATGAAAAGTCAGGTTTGCCAGGAGAGCTGTGCCTTCCTAGCTGCTGTTACTGTTCTTGCCCTTACCTGGTGGCTGAGCACTTTTGATTCTGGCCTCTACTAGGACATGCGCTGTCTCCTATGAGGGCTCCTGGAGCTCTTCCTGCCAGTATAAGTACCACTTGGGAATGAGAAACCCACATGCACTGAATGCCCCCAGAGTGTGAGAAAGGGGTGAGGATTCTTGTTCTTCTGCCAAGATATGGGCAGATGCATTTCTGATACTACGAATTGGAACTTAGACTATGTTTCTTAATGGCAGAGAATGATTATTATTTTGTTTCAGGCACACTAAGGCTTAAATGGATGCTTGTGATCCAGCCTGGGAGTAGGGAAAGTAAAGAGAGATAATTACCATAACATCTTTGAGAAAAAAATGGTTCAAGATTCCAAATACCTAACTTACAAATGAACTCAGGTGGCATGAACTCTTTATAAGTTAAAGGCTGCCTACAGGCCACATTTCATTCTGTCATTTTTCAGAAAGTAATACTAACTAAATAAAATAATAAATATGTTTAAATTTTAAAAATCACAGTAGTTAAGTAAAACATTTATTATAATGGAAATCACAAATTGATTTAAAATATAGTAAATTTCTTTAAAAGGTGATTTAGAGAAGGGATATTTTTCTTTCTAAAAATTAAAATAAAAAAGTTATTTTGTGAATTACATTTTTAAAAACTCTTGAGTTATGTTCAGTGCCTAGAAGAAAAAGTTCTAATATAGATCCTTCCTTTTCCCTCATAAGAGAGTAGAGAGTTCATCATTCTCTCTCACTGAAGTGTGTTAAGATTTTATCACCCCTCCACATGGATGAGAGTACCTGTTTCCTTGCACTCTTGCTATCCCTGGATATTATGGTGTTTCAAAACACTTTTTTAATCTTCTAGGCAAAAAGCGATACTTATTAAAATTTATATTTCTACAATTATATCAGAGGTTGAACATCTTTTCATATATTTATTGGCAGTTTCTCTTTGTTCTTCTGTCTGTCCATATCTTTCACCTGATTTTTGTTTTGGTGGTGTCTTTACTTTCTGATCTCTACATGATTTTTGTATAACTGAAATTATGAAACTTGATTGACACATATGCTGGAAATGGTTTCCTCAAGACTGTTTTCTGTCTTTTAACTTTGTTTATGATCTCCTTTGCCTTAAATCCCATAGTCAAACATGTCTCTCTTTTCCTTAGATCTCTATGTGAAGACTTTGAAGGATGTTCATGATATATTGCTAATTTAAAGAAAATGCAAATTGCAGACCCCAAAATGCAATGCATGATCCTATTTGTGTGAAAAAAAACAGTAAAGAGTATGTGCCTATAATCACATCCTTAAACATATCTATTTACACATAAGCAAAACTTTGGGAAGGATCAAACTGTCAGTAGTGGTTACTTCTGGGAATGAAAGCTGCCAGGTGAAGGTCTACAGAATGATTTTTTTTTCTTATTCTCTATAAATTTAAAAAGTGACAGTAAGAAGAGGTTTTAAAAGGTGTTAAAAATATTTCTTTTTCTTTTCTTTTTTTTTTTTTTGAGACGGAGTCTCGCTCTATCTCCCAGGCTGGAGTGCAGAGGCCGGATCTCAGCTCACTGCAAGCTCCGCTCCCGGGTTTATGCCATTCTCCTGTCTCAGCCTCCCGAGTAGCTGGGACTACAGGCACCCGCCACCTCGCCTGGCTAGTTTTTTGTATTTTTTTAATAGAGACGGGGTTTCACGGTGTTAGCCAGGATGGCCTCGATCTCCTGACCTCGTGATCCACCCATCTCGGTCTCCCAAAGTGCTGGGATTACAGGCTTGAGCCACCGCGCCCAGCCTAAAAATATTTCTAAATTAATAAAGTCACTCTCCCTGTCATGGGAAAGTGCTGGCTGGCATCTCCATCCCTCTTTGTACTCCTCTAACTGCAGAGGCCCAACCCTGTAGCCCTACCTTACAGAGGCAATGGTTCAACTCTTTGAGGAATCTGAACAGGGAATCTGTCAAATGACTAAATGTCCTTCTTGCTTACCTCATTGCTAAAGAGCTGTGATTACTTATCTCAGTCTTGACTTTAATATAAAGAAAAGACAATATGAGATAAAATCTCTAAGAATTAAAAAAAATGGATTGCATTTATGAAGCTTTCTGGGGGTCCTGGTGAAAAGATTTCCTGTCTTTTGATGAACAAAGACTTACTAAAAAATAAGACAGGGTAACAAAAGCCAAAGGAAGGTAAAATGGTGAAGTGAGAACAAATCAGTGTCGGGAGTTCCCAAAATGGCTGGCAGGCCCGGCTCTGACACCAGCCATGAAAGACTCTTCAATATGAAGTCACATGTTGTTCTGACAACTCTTGACCACTCAACAGACCTTGGTGACCTATTTGTCACATAAAAGCAGACCACAACAAAAAATAAAGCCACTTACTTTGTGCAAATGCCTCCTGAACATCTCCCCCTACCCCTGTGAGGGAGTCCTGCGGCGTGTGCGTCGGGGTGGAGCAGGCTGACGCTGACCGGACGGGCATGGGAATTGGCCTGCTGATGGTGTGGCTGGGGGAGGAGCGGGGAGAGCCAGCCCCCTGAGTCTGGAGAGACAACGCGAGTCATTAATTTGCTTTCTCAAGAAAATATCATATATCATCCCCAATGCCTCAGTTGATGGTTGAAAACAGTGATAATGAAATTTCAAAGCAGGAGGAAATCCTAGGTAATTGAGTTGGTAATCCTAAAGCTAATTTGCAGGTGCAGATAATTTAAGATTTTCTATGTAACCTGAAGTTTGGGTTAAATATTGAAAGCCAAAAATATTAGTACAGCATTGCTCTACAGTATATGAGACGTGTGCCCATAAAATGAAGGTACTGTTAAATGCAGATAATTACAAGGTGTGGATACTTTCTCCTTGAAGGTAGGTCTCCCAGGAATAAGAAGACATTAAGGAGAAAGTTTAAAATACAAACTAGAAGACTATTTGCAATGGATGCTTTCTAAATTTTCAATCTGACTATACTAGCATCATCTTTAGAGGATAAGAGTTTAAATCATGTCATACAATATTGTGCATATTAAGTCTCAAATTAAGAATCAAATGAAGTGTAAATTGTTTTATCTCTATTTTACAGTAAAAGTTGATTTTGTCAAATTAGTGACTCGGGGATTCCAATGGGGAAGAAGAAGAAGAAACCTTGTTTTCTAATTTTTTGGTATTATTTCCTGCAGGAAATGTCCTTCTCTTCTCCTGCGAAAAAGCAGTATTCTATCAGGACAATAAGAATAGTAGGATTTAAAGACAAGTAAAGAAAAAAGTAGAAAACAACTAAAGGAACTTATCTTTGCACTACAGTTTTTGGCATGAAACTATTCTGAGACTGTCACACCTCGAATCTTCAGGATTTGTCTCTAAATGAGGTGCCTTGTAAATATTCTCCCTGTTTTAATAATTAGTTGACAAAAGAAGTCAATCACATGCGTAAGAAAATGCGAAGAGACCCTTGAGTGCATACACAACAGATTAGGTGTTCACATCAATTCCATCCCAGTCTGTTTGCTATGGTTGCTAGAGTGAGAATTCTTCTCCAGCAAGGCCCAGAGAGTCATCATTAACCCATTCAAACTCCCAGACCAGAGCAATGCTCTGGAATATTCCATTTAGTTATTTCCTTTGGGTTCAGTGGCTTGTGGTTAAAACACACCACATCAATCCTGAAAAAATGCCATGCTGTTAGCTCCGGGGCTCAGCATCACACATAATTGTTAAAGCCATAAACTGAGAAAAACCCAGAATTAAAAATGGAGCATAACAGAACAGAGCACAGAAAATATCTCATGGGGTACCCAGTGGGCTGAGGGTCCCATTCTTTCACTCTTAACAGTACCTTGTAATGGTCTGTCCAGGCCCAAGGAAGAGAACTTTGCCCAGTTGTGATGCTTTTGCAGCCTGCTTCCCTCGGCCTGCTCAAGGAGGGGTCTGGTTTTCCCTAGCAAACTCTGGCAGCTCAGGCCCATTACCTTGAAACCTTCTGCTTCTGAGCTACCACTACATCCTTGACCTTCCCATGCCAATAATAAATAATTTCACATTTCGCCTTAAGCTTTATGATGTTCAAAGGGTTTTCACATACACTCTCACTGATTTCTCTCCATGCATTCTCACTCTGGATGTGAAGTTGTGGAGCCCAGTACTCAGAGAGGTGAAAATAATTGCTTCATCAGGAGACAGAGCCAGAGCAGCAGGGCTGGGGCTGAGCCCAGGGGCTCTGAGTGCCCTGGGCTGCGGGAGCCTTGATGGCCACGGCTGGCAAAAAGTCCCTCAATGGAGACAGATGCTGATGAAGTGCCTTGAGCTCTTCCTACTTTGGCAATTCCTCTTGTACATCCTTTTTGAGGCAGGGCCCTTAGCAGGGCTCCTGAGCCTGTTGTCTCTGTCCTCTTTATCAAGGGACCAATAATCACAGCCGGGAGTGGGGACTAGAGAAGGGAAGTTGGACGGAGTGGTTATTAAGAAGTAGGATTCTCTTGGCTATCAATGTGGGTTACATTCTCATCCCTGGGAACCCAGATTGTCTTCCATGGTGGGACGTTCACAATAATAATACAACTCCACTTTTGTAAGTAATTCAGTGTATTAAGCACTTTTACATACACTGGTTTGTTTCATTTTCCTAGTACAGTGGTGGGAGTGGTACTATCCTATATTTGAATAGCAATTTGCAGTCTGTAAAGCACTTTAGCCCCTCATACTTCATGTAATCCTCTTAACAACCATATGAGGTATTATTATTCCCACTTTATATATTAGCAAACTGAGGCTCAGAGGAGATAACTGGGTTACCCAAGGTTTCTGAGCAAGAGAATGGCAGAGATTATCCCTAGTCTTTAGACTCCAAGCCCAGGCTTTGCCATGCTGATTCTAAGGACTGTGGGCACTGTGGCCAGCCATCATATGCTTCCATCTATGCTTCACTAGTGTAGAAAGGTTCAGCAGCCTGAAGAGGGAAGAGGCGCAGGGCACAGACCCAGCACGACCACCTTGTGGTGCTGGAGCAGTGTCCTAGGGGTTTCTGCTACTGGGCCAGGCAGTATCTTTTAGTTGCTGGATCACAGAAAAGGTGTAGGGGTGTTCAGGGTGGTGGGAGGGCCTTTGGACTGTTTATCAATTGGTACAGAAGTACAGGCCTACAAATCTCTTATTTGCAATTTTGAAAACCAAAAAAGCTCTGACAAACACTGGTCATTCCATAATGAATTTGGTCTTAATGGATGTGAGGCAACTGATAATGATATCTGCATCATATTGCTTTTCAAAACTAGATAAATTCTGAATTCTGGAACATATCTGGATCTAGTGATTTGAGATATGGGGCTATGGACCTTATTTCACTACTTTAATGTCTGTTCCGGGGCTGTAGTGCATACCAGCCTTGATTATACCTCTTATACCAAGTTCTCCAGGGAGCTGGGGGCTCCTCCCTCTAGGCAGCATTTGTAAGTAGACTCATATGTCTGGCTCTTCCACCTCCTTTTCTGTGAGCCTCTCCCCATCTCTTAGTGCACTGGGCTCCTCTGCTAATTCCTGTGGGTCTGAGGCATGCCCCACCCTACCTCTCTCTGCTCAGTGCCTGGTCTCAAAGGCAACTTTTGCCACTCCTTTCTGTGGGCATTCTTTTTCAAAATTCCCATTAGTGGTTCCACATTAAGAAGAAAATAATTGGCTCTCGTTGTGTGTTAAGGGAAAAACAGTTGACTGAATCTAAATTACACCAATGTGTGAATGATGAATAGCCACCATTTTCCAAGGGAATCTCTAATTGGTGCAATTTTGTGCAGTATGATTATGTGAAGAACTTAGGTGGAAGATCCTGTGCTGAAGAGAATAATCAGCTGCATCTTTCCAACAACTGGCAACTCCCATGTCACATCCAGCCTTTACCCAGACTTTTGGGGGTAGGACACTGACACCCTGGGTGATCACGGCTCCATCTCTCCATGTCAGGACACTGTCCAGTTTGATGCATAGCATCTTCCTAGTGTCTACCCACTGTGAGGAATGCCATCTCTGGCCTTCCTTCCTGTTCTCTTCTTGTAGGAATACTAGGAAAAGGCAGTGGCCTCTTGGCATTGGGGCAGATCAGTGATGATGTCACTGAGTTTCATTTTCACAGGAAGTGGCCCTGGTGGAATGGTGGCTTCCAGCCTGGTCATGAGGCACAGTTGTCTGCTAACAACTGTGGAAGAGTTAGAGTGAATAATCTCTGTGAATATCCTTTCCTGGAAATTACTCAATGATTAATGGAGCAAAGACTTAAGGGACAATGGTCCATGCAGATCAATATATAGATCTAAAATTCCCAAGGAGAGAGTTGATTTATGGAAGAAGGAAAACATATTTCACACTTGGCAAATTTAAAATAGCTCACTTCCTGGAGAATAAATGAAAAATTAATTTCTATGCACCATCCTCCAAGTCTACTCAACTTGCTGTTGTATCAATTTTTTAAGTCTGACAAGATTCATACATTTTTTGATATTTTCCAGGAAGTGTTTTGGTTTCTATTCACCATCAGAAATGAAGGATGCTTCATGAAAAGGAGCAAATGTCTAATTGTTGAATCAGGACCCCCTGGTGAAAGAGCAGAGAATTATATGTCCCCCTCCCCGCTAGACCTGAAGAGTCTGCCTCTCAGTTTGGTTGAGAGTGCAGTCTGGTCATGCCTGGCTGCACCTAGCATCCTGGGAAGGTGCAGCAAAGCAGTGTTTAGCAGCATTCAACCCTGTTTTCATCCTTATTCTTCCAATATAAATGCACTGACTATCCTCACATTGATGATAATTTTTATAATCAGCCTTTTTAAAGTGGTCATTGTGAATAGAGTGTTGTGGGGGTACACAGGAGGTGATTAATTCTGACTGTTCAGGCAGGAGGCATCATTTGACTTGGGTTTTAACAGTGAAGATTTCCAGGCAGAAATGAGAAAGTGTGGGGAGAAGAAAAGAGCAGAGCAACCTGGGCCTTGGAATAGCAGGAGCAAGGCATGGGAAATCTGAGACGTATTGTGGAGAGGGTGGGAAGGCCATTGTGGCTCTGGTGTCAGGCTGGCTGCTGGGTGTAGAGAGAAATGAGGCTAGAAAAGAGAGACGGGCAGGTCTGGGGACATCCAGGGTAGACTTTACTGTGAACCAGAGAGTCATCTTCCAAGGCTTTTAAGCAGAGAAATAATATTTACTTATTTAGAATTAATTATAATAATCAATACTTAATTTTAAAAAGAGTGAGTCTGGGAGGGTATGTTTTTGAACACTAGATGACCACCTTTATATTGCAGTTGATCATTTATGAGGTGAATTATCCCTCTCCCTCGCTTTTGACTGGTTCATGCCTGCATAGAATACCCACCAGAGAGGATGAGCAAGGAAAAGCCAGGAAAGTGAGGCCCAAGCTGGTTATTGCTGGCCTGCTAGTATTCCATAAAGTGTTTAGAAGAAGTAGAAACCTGATGACTACAATTTCCTGACTTAATTGGACCATCCAGTTATAAACAGAGAAGAGAATAAGGGTAGGAGATGGAATTTGGAATGATGCTTGACTTTTTTTCCCCACCAAATTAGAACAATTGTATTACTTAACATAATACCAATGTATAGACATTATCTTCCCAAATAAGAAACAGTTTGATCCCAAAGTTTAAAATGTAGTTTTAAAAAATGAATCCTTATTGTAAGTCTGAAAAAAAGTTCTGCAAATTAACATAAACTTAGTTTTATCCTTGACTAAAATATGCACCCTATACTAATCACCTCTCTCAAACAAAAATGTTTATTATAGATAAAACTTTCAGAAAAAATATCAGATGTTTCACTGCACTCATATAGAATATCTGTTACTCGCAGCCCTTCACTGTATTAGCTGTTTAACATACCTATTCGAATTTTGGCGAAAGCCACACTCTGTAGATATTAGTATATCTAGGATCATATCTGATGTTACCAGAAATAGGAAAATATAAACTTACTGAACTTGTCTGTCACTATGTCTAACATAAAAATGACTCTTTTTTTTCTACTGTTAAAAGCAATTACATGAGATCTGAACAAATTAAAAGTCGTTTTCAAATTTCTTTCCCTGATGGAGACACTGTTAATGAACTGTAAGGAAGAGAAGTGAATGTGTGTGTGGGTGTGTGTATGTGTATGTGGGTATGTGTAAAATATGGATCAAATTTGAAAAGTTTGTATATACCTGTGTGTATGTATACCTATATACATACATTCATACTTATAGCTGACATATAAGATTTTACAAAGTGCTTTCACATCCAGTATCTATTAAAATCTATACAATAATCCTATTAGCCATGGATTATCAATAGTTTGAAATTAATGACCATGTAAGTTAAGCTTATAGCTGTGAGCAAAACTCTGGGACCACTGTAATTCAGGTCTAATTCCGGTAACTTTGCTAAGAAAACGAATATTGAGACCTTACTTTGTGGAGTCAAAGTCAGGCTACTCAGTTTTAGACTGGTACATAATATTTGGAACTGGAAGTGTACCAGAAACTCTGGAACATATTGGTACTGCAATTATACCCCAGCTGCTTTCATTATTAAACGTTTTATGAGTGTTCTTTTTATGGTTCCTTCAATAAATCTTAAAGATACACAAAGAAGAAAGAGGGTAGGATAACTTCAATTCAAGTTTTGTAAAAAAAAATTTATTGCTTGTGATATCATAATCATCACATTGTATTACAGGCACTATTTTTTTTAATTCATGTTCTATCCTCGAGAGGCATAAATTCATGCATTACCTCTAACAAGAAAGAATGAAGTAGAAATTATATATGCCAGTATAATAAAACACTACATTGAACCACACAGACTTGTGATAAAGCAAGTAGAGGTTATTAAATCAAGTACAGTTTGTTGTGTGGGGGTGTTCTAAGTTTGGTTTTACAAAGATAATGTCCCCAAAGGGGAGAAACACTCATAAATAAAAACAGAATTTAGAAGCAGATGCCAGTCTAAAACCTCTAAATTCTCTCCTTAGATCATGTTTTACCATAAGAAGTCTATATTTGGACCACATTTGTTTATTTCTTTGCAGAACCACCTCTCTAGGGCTGGGATTGATAAGGTTCTGCTTTTAATTTTGACTGAGGTCCGTATAAGAAACAGCCACATGAAATCTATGACTGCTTTCTTTCCTTTTTTATTGTCCAGTACTCCTATAAAGCTCCCAGTGAAGACTTTCTTTCATACTTTATGCCAACAGAAATTTTGTTCCCCTGAGAAGTGGTATTTCTGTATTGATAAAACCACCGATATTTTCTTTTGTTTGCTTCACTGCCTGAACGTGCAGAGTAACACCCTTGTCCCTTAAGATTAGCATATTCACATTTTCTTTTCTTTAGTTTTTGATTTTTCTATTTCAATTTTATGAAGTCACTGTTTATATCTTTTGTTGTAAGCTGCCTCAGGTCCTTTTTGAAAAGAGGCTTGTGTATAAAAGCAAAAAGATAAATGAGTGAAATAGGCAAACTCTGTCACCACCCAGATGATGTATTGCTGACATCTGGGTGATGTGGGCCCCTGGTCCTTAGGTACCTACACCGCAGTACCCGCCGTTGGCCCCCCGAGATGCAGAAGCTGCTGAGGGGCTTGGTGGAGAGGAGCTGGAAGGTGAGGGGGCAGTGGTGCCACCTTGGGGGCACCGCCGCAGTTTGGCTCTGTGCATCCATCTGTTTACGAACTTCCTGGTCCACAGGAGCCTTTCAAGATAGAGCTGCCTGGGAAATGGCCGGGAAGGTATCCCCAAGGGAAATGGCTAAAGCAAGGCTGATGACGACACGATGATTGCCCTCTCTCTCTGCTAGGAGGAGGGAGGTTATAATTGAACCTTATTTCCTTTTTCTGTGCACGTGCTAAGTAAGAGACAGGAAAGGAAAGAAGCCATTTGCAGAGAAGTATCATGAAGAAGGCATTTTTCTTTACCATGATCTAAGTGTATTGGAAATACAATAGCAATACCCCATGTATACATTCATGGGCAATTATACAGGCTGTAAGTGTTATGTGTCCTTCACCCACGGGGACTGTCTTCTGTTAAAATTTGACTTTAATTTAGTAAAGTAATTTTTTTCACAAAGTACAAAATAATGTAATACATTATCTTTATTGTCTGACATTACAGATTGATTTTACACTTTCCTTTTTTACAGACCATGGGAATGAAGGGTAAAAATGTGTCCAGCATTTTCCAAACATTCTTTGTTACACACAAACACACATAATGAATAATAGAAAAGAGCATACAGAAGAAATAAAAGATATGTTGAAATTGGACAGGCTGTGGTTCTAATTGATCCATGGAAATAATGTGAAACTTTTAAATAATGCTAGTGAGTGGGATATATTGTCATACACAGCATAGTGCATGCACTTGAAATTAAAGCTGCTCTTATTTTGCTTTGATTTAATTTGATTTGATTTTTTTTCCTTGAGTATGCTGCTCCCCCTGCTGGCTCTTGAGCCTGACCACAGGTTCAGACAGCTCCAGTTTAGAAAAACTGGAAATGCGAATGCCCCTATTTCCAGAAAACAAAAACAAAAACAAAAACAAAGTATGTAATGACCCTCTCATCTCCCCGAGCAGAAAGGCTCTTGGTGCTAAGGAAAAAGCTGGGAGTTCCTTTTAAAAAGAGACTATTGTCAACCAACAGTAAGCATTCTGTTTTGGGGAAGAGCCAAAAAGATGGGTAGTGAACAGTCAGTTACGGAGTACAGTCTTTCCCTCACAAGATTGAGCACATTTTGGTGAGCCATGGGGAACAAGGCTCAATAATTGTGTGGTGAAAAGGGATTTAATTGCCTGATTTTTATAAAAAGAGGTTTCACAGGTTTTTCAGTACAATGAAACCGAACTGAACACTCACAGCGTGAGGGGGTGTAGAGCTTAGCTTCTGAGTGCTGCAGGTTTTGGGATGACATGAACCTCAGTGTATCTCTAGTGACTGTGTTGAGTGTCTCTCTATTAAGAGAAGGGTCTGATCAACAATTTGAAAAGCATAAGACTGGTTTAAAACTTATACCTCTGGGGATCTAAAATGTTTCCAGTAAATGACGATTCGGTCCCTTTTCTAAAAGATGTCATAGTTCTTCTTTTGATGCTGATAGTAGTGATAGTTATAAAAATGCTAAATTTATATATCTCAATTCAAGCACTACATTGAAAAAGAAGCAAATTAGTATGACTTTTTTCTCTTTCCAAACTGAAGCATGAACATACATTAGAGCAAAAGCAGTGAGAAAACCGCAGGTCGGCAGGCCCCTCCACTGTTAGTTAAGACCTGCAGTAGGGGACATAACTTACTCCCTGCTTCAGTTCTTCTTCCTACAGAAAGATTGAATCAATAACAGTTAGATTACCCAGGGTTCCAATGCGAGCATGTATACAGTGTGAAGGAATGCAAGATGAGGAAACATCAACACAGCTTTGATGGCAGGTCCAGGCCTCTGCCACCTCAGTGACTATCACTCTAAGTCTACTTGGTTACTTGAGACTACAGGCCCATTTCTTTTCTCTGCATGTACAACTATTTTTCAACACAATCCATCTCTCTATCCTGATATGTGTACATCTTGATAAAAGGCGGTGCTCTGTTAGGCTAGGTTGATACTAAGATGGCTGGTGGGGAATAGACTTCTAACTCATAGGGAAAGAGTCATAGCTATGGTGACAGAAGCAGGAGGAACACAGGGGGCAGTTTTCAAAGTTTCCTGTCATTCACTGAGGGGAGAGATGGGTTCAGTCCTTTTCATTTGGTATATTTGGAAAGGGATGCAGAGAGAGTTTTTTTGGGGGGTTATCAAATAAGATTAACAGGCCAGAAGCAGCAGCAGGTTATGAATTATCTAGTCTTGTTTTGCCCAAGATAGATCAACAAAAATTGAATTCTATACTGCACATGTCTAATTTACTGAAAAGTCAATTTTGTTGAGTAAAGATAAAGTATTCCCAATACCAATTGCTAAAGAGGATACTGATGGAGGGAAAAGTTGACTAAGGAATAAAATAGAGTAAGGAAAACAAAAGAAAGGTTACAGGAACAGTGGCTGGGACAAAATAGCTTTCAAAAAATATTTGTTAAAAAATAAAAGAAAGAAGGAAAGAGGGAGAAACCAAGAAAGAAATTAAAAAAAAAATGAAGAAAAAGGGGGAAGAAAAGAGAAAGGTAGACAAACAAAAAAAAAAAAAAAAAGAGAGAGAAAGAAAGGACAGACAAAATAAAAACAACAAATGTTGGTGTGTTGGGGCTGTGGGACATCCATGGACTGAAAGTTGGGAGACCCTGCCTGGCAAATGAGCTGCCCCAGGGTCTTCCTTTCATCATTCTCCTATCAGAAGTTTCATTTCCTGCCTTTGGCATGTCACAGTTCCAATCTATACTGGTTCTTGCTTGTTTATGTCAGGCAGGATGATCACGTGGCACTGATCACATGGGCTGACTATAGACATGTGGCCATAATTTGCCTGCCTTTGACTTGAAATGCAATTTAATGTATACTAAAGAAGGGAATAAGGCTTTACTAAAAGGAGAATGCCACTTCCCAATGAGAAAAATAGATTACAGCACTCTACAGAAGACTTCTATAAATCATCTTATTAAACACTTTACTTGCAGAAGAGAAAGGAGATAGTCTCTCATAGAGTTTGTATTTGAGATCACTAGAAATCATGTGACTTACTGATAAAGCACACTAATGGAATAAAATGTTTTACTGATATTAACAGTCACTCCTCTTAATTTAATCAGAATTGCTGAAAGCTACTAAATATAAAATATTTCTAAATAAATCCAGTTCTATTACTTGCAGACATAAAGGAACTGGAAATAAGCCAAGAAGAAGTTGCCCCATGAAGGCCCTCAGCAGTCTGGTTTCAGGAAATGGGTAAGAATGTGTTCTATTACTGACAGCTACTACTACACTGGTCTAAGAAATTGTTTTACATCTGAGTTTGAAACAACATGTTGAGGGAAATCACATACAGTAATTGGAAAAACCATTGCACATTATGTGCAAAAATGTTCACAGATGACACGGAAAATAAGCTTAGGAAAAATTTATTTGGCAGGTCTTACCTTTAGCAGCTTCATGAGACCCTCCAACTGGACCATTAGCTCTCTCCGGCTCTCCTGGAGAGCAGACATTCTCTGTTCCAGCTCATCTTTGCGCTGTCTGAGAAAGAAGCAGCTGACATCAGAAGCGGCATGCAACTCTCTGAGCCAATCACATTCCCATTCTCAAGGGACTTGTGGACTATCAGAGAAAGGGCATCTCTGGGTCTCTGACACAGTTACCAGGCAGGGAACCGTTATCAAATGAATGAACAATTATAGCTGGAGGTGTTTCTTTTATTTGTTAGCAGCCACACTACATCAGAATTAAAGTCCTTTCAGACATTTCGCTTCCTTTAGACCTTTCTACCCTGAATTAATCAACCATTGAATGAAATATTTTCTGAATGCTTACTATGTAGTGGGCCCTGTGATGTTCCATGGGGTCCCTTGAAACAAACAAAAACCAAATTGTCACTGAAAAAGGCAAATCCTCTAGATTCTCTAAATCTAAGAACCCTTTTGCAAATTCACAGAAAATACTGATCACCTTAGTATTTGGAAATATGATTTAGAAAAGTACATTTGAAATCTTCAGCACCCATTGAGGTGTCTCTCAGAGGTGAGATATTAATAGCACATAGATACAATCCATTAAAATTTTGGGGTTTGAGTTTGATTTCATAAAGTGAAGTCAAAATAAAGGCATTTCTACATACTTGTTCAGCAAGTGAAGATGATATATAAGGTTCATACTTACTTTTGTTTTGTTTTACAGACCTTTTATTAAACTGTCAGCAAGAATGAAAACAACTAAGGACAATCTATCCTATCATTTATATTGACACTACGAGGTACCAAAAATATCTTTAAAGGGGGAAAGAAATGAAACAGTATGATGAGGAATGTTAATGGTTCACACTTCTGAAATATATGTATACTTTTCAAATAAATTCCAAATCAATTACTGAATGATTATTACTGAATAAGTAATACAAATAATTTTCCCATTGTCCCAAAGATTTGTTTGAGTTTGAAATATTCATACTTATATACTAAAACTGCACAGAAGCTTTACACATGTATGTATTAATGTATAAATGGATATGGCTAGTCCCAATGATAGATATCATATTAAATGAAACTATGACAAGAACTCTGCAATGAAAAACTGATGATATAAAAATGTCACCGTGAGCTAGGTCAATGACTCATTCAATGGAAAGATATTTTGTGGGAGGACAGGTTAGTGATATAAATGATACTTTTCTATTTTTTTTTAGAGACAAGGTCTCACTCTGTTGCCTATGCTGGAGTGCAGTGGCATAATCATAGCTGATTGTAACCTCAGTCTCCTGGGTTCAAGCAATCTTCTGCCATCGGCCTCATGAGTAGCTGATATTACAGGCATGTGCTACCATGCCTGACTAATTTTTTTTTTTTTTTTTTTGGTAGTTTCTCACTATGTTGCCCAGGCTTGTCTTGAACTCCTGGCTTCAAGAGCTCCTCCTGCCTCTGCCTCCCAAAGCAGTGGGGGTCATTTCTAATTTACTTTCTTACAGGCTTCTTCTATAATGAATTATGAATTTAAAAGTTATAAACATTTCTCAATTCTTTTTGAATAAATTGATATTTTTAACTTTATAATTAAAAAATATAAATATTTAAATTTATATTTTTAACTAGTATTGCCACTTACAAGCAATCCTTACAAGAGTAAGAACTGCTTACTCTTGAAGCAATCCTTCTTTAAATTTCCTTTAAAATTGCTTCTTTTCTGAATCCAGAGGATGAGAAACATTGTAATTTTATATGCTTTAATGGTATCTTATTTTAGTCTTTGTCTTCCTGGGTTGAGGCATTTGAATTTCAAGTCTTGCCGCATTCAAGAATATTCCTCAGTGACAAATCCAGGAGGTGTTCTTTCTCCTTTTTTTCTGACCTTGTCTGTGTATGGTGTTCCAGGTGCATCCGCAGCAGTCCTTGGCACAAGAGCAGATAATGTTTCTGATTTCTTTCCAGTTCTCTTCTTGATAATGTTCTGTAATTTTGGCCCTTTGGCCACAGAAGCACTTTGGAAAGAGGGTTAAAGCAACCTTCTAAAACTGTAGGTGTGATCCGCCTGCCTTGGCCTCCCGAAGCGCTGGGATTACAGGCGTGAGCCACCGCGCCCGGCCGTTAAAACCTACTTTCTTTTAGAACAGTGTTAGAACAATTGTCAAAATTTTAATATGGGTTTATATTGAATACAATATGTCAACATTAACTTTCCTGAATTGAAGATGGTATCATGGTCATACAAGATCATTTTTTTCTTAGAAAATATATACATAAATTACACACAATTATACAAAATTTTTAAGAAAAAATTTCTCGTTATATATCATATCTAAATACATAAATATATACACTAAGTGAAAGGTATGATATCTGCAACTTCTATGTGACTTCTGTGAATCTCAGTTTCCTTATCTATTAAAGGAGTAGCATAACACTGCCTATCTCCTAGGTTTGTTATAGCAATTACATGGGACAGTGTATGCAGAGTTAGTATGCAGCAAAGTGTCAGATGAGCGCATAGAAATGCCTGTCATTCCTATTCATTGTCAGTTCTGGCTGTGACTCAGCTTTCAGTTTTCTTGTGGCGAAAGTGAAAAGGGAAAGGGAAACACGATCGTTTAGAAAGTTCGTTGTGGTTTTAAGACAAAAATGAAAGTATGCATGAACGAAAAACAAAGCTCTGCTGTGCTCAGGTGTTACAGAATCTGATAGAGCCCCCGGAAACATCCATGCAACCAACAGGAACTTGGTAAAATCCATAGTCATAAAGAACTTGCTTCATTTCGTCTTTTTGTATGGCGGAAGAAAACGGGACTAATTCTGACAAGGGTTTCTGCGAAGAGGCATCTGTACTTACTATAAAAAGTGTGACTCAGAGTTATAGATATACCTGGAACATACTTGGCACCCAAACTGAAAGATGAAAAGAATGGGCCGGGCGCAGTGGCTCACGCCTGTAATCCCAGTACTTTGGGAGGCCGAGGCAGGTGGATCACGAGGTCAGGAGTTCAAGACCAGCCTGGCCAAGATGGTGAAACCCAGTCTCTACTAAAACAAACAAACAAACAAACAAAAAACCAAAAAAGTAGGTGGGCGTGGTGGCGCGCGCCTGTAATCCCAGCTACTCAGCTACTCCGGAGGCTGAGGCAGATAATTGCTTAAACCTGGAGGAGCGGAGGTTGCAGTGAGCCGAGATCGCGCCACTGCACTCCAACCTGGGTGACAGAGCGAGACTCCGTCTCAAGAAAAAAAAAAAAAAAGTAGTCAATACTTTCCAACTACAGGTGCCTTGTGAAAGATCAGTATGATACTTACCTGAGGGAATGTCTTTGAATTTAGTTTCGTGTTGTTTGCCACATAAATACACTGGAATACCAGCCTTATTCAAGGCATGGTATGAAGCTAGTCTGAAACGGAGCCCACAGCAAGACTTTCATTTTGCAGCGTGGGAGTAGTAGGAGAAACCACATTTCTTTCCCAAGGCCTGCTACTCCCTAGCCTCTGACTCTGAGAAGTGCACTGAAATGCAGCGGCAGAATCTGATTGAGGCAGAATAGGGTCTGGAGGCAGCGAAACTAAGGCCGATTTGTACCGACTTCCTAGAACCGAATGAAAAGGAACACCTCACCTTTCCACACCCAAGTAACAAAAGGATCAGAGGCTACTCCCTTTGTACGGCAAGGCAGATGAATAATGGCAAGTACCTCTGATTGGTCCCCTCCTGCAACCAATCAAATGTTTGCATAGGATGTAACTTTGCAACTTCACTTCAGCCTCTGATTGGTCGCCTCCTGCAAGCAATCAGAGTGGTCCTGGCCCAAGTCCTCATTTACACAGGGTGTACCCAAGTAACTAATGGGAAACCTCTATAGGGTATTTAACCCCCAGAAAACTCTAACCAGGGCTCTTGAACCGCTTACAGGAGCTAGCTCCTACTCTGTGGAGTGTACTTTCGTTTCAGTAAATCTGTGCTTTCGTTGCTTCATTCTTTTTTTGCTTCGTTTGTGTGTTCTGTCCAGTTCTTTTTTCAAAATGCCAAGACCCTGGACAATTTTGTAGTCAAGACCCTTCACAGGTAACAAGATGACTTCTACAGTTCCTTCTAACTCAAGTATTTTATGATGACAGGCTAAACAAGACTAGGCTTTTACGTTCATTTACAGTACAAGAAGGTATGATGCCTAACACTATAGATCTGAATATAAAGATATTAGAGACCAAGACTGAGAAAAAATCAGACTCCTTTTAGAGTTGGAATAAATGTTTACATTTAAAAACCTGTGATGTTTATTTAACCGGTTATTTCTAAAAAGTGCTGAGTTCAAATTGTTCCTAGTGAGATATGTTGTTTTTGATCTAAAGAACACTGCTGGCCGGGTGTGGTGGCACGTGCCTTTAATCTTAGCACTTGGGGAGGCTGAGGCGGGTGGATCACCTGAGGTCAGGAGTTCGAGACCAGCCTCACTAATATGGTGAAACCCCGTCTCTACTAAATACAAAAAAATTAGCTGGGTGTGGTGGTGCATGCCTGTAATCCTAGCTACTTGGGAGGCTGAGACAGGAGAATTGCTTGTACCTGGAAGGCGGAGGTTGCAGTGAGCCAAGATTGCGCCATTGCACTCCAGCCTGGGCAACAACAGCGAAACTCCGTCTCAAAAAAACAAAAACAAAACAAACACTGCTTTTCCCTGCACCAAATGAAAGAACAAAATATAAGCAGCTTCCCTCTAAATCCCCCAGATATTAGCAATTAGGTGTGTGCTATGAAAAAAAAAAAAAAACACAAAAAACAAAACAAAAATAAAAACCAAACGTCAGCAGCTAGGGTAGCTGAGGACTGTTTTCTGGCTAGACACTGCTAGACTTTCTCAAAGATCTCACACATATATATTCCCTGAGATGATGTGGGTGCTCTCTTACCTGAGGAGCCGGAGTTCTGCCAGCAGGGTGGGGTTTTGCTGTGCCTTCTCTGGCGTGGGCTGAGAAGCTTGTTCATGCTCTAGCCGAAGTCTCTGGATCTCCTGTAAGATTTCTCTTGGGAGGAGGAAGGTGAGAAACCAAGGTTAGTTAGCTTTCAGGACACTAACGTCAGAGCAGATCAAGGCCAGCAGAACAAAGGGAGAAGGGATCATCCTATGTTTAGGAGCAGAACCGACCTTCCCTAACCAACAGATTCCAGTGTACTTAAGAGGCTTTGACTACAGCTAGGTGCTGTGGGTGCTGTGGGTGACGGGAAGATTGACTTCATTTCCAGTACATCCAAACCTTGAAGCTTCTGCAGCATGTCGTTGAGTTAAATCACCAGGACCCAGTCATCTCTCTAGCAAGTAATGTAATGCAGTGGTAATGTGTCCGACTTTGGAGTGTGATGCTTAAGAGACAAAAGTGCATCTTCCTGTTATTTACGATCACACTCTGCCACCATGAAGTACCTGCAGCTACGAAGTAAGAGGAGCCTGAAGGGAAAATAAGGATAAATGGGGCTCATTTCACAAAACTAAGTAACCTCATTCTCTCACCAAGAAGGGACTTCTCATATTGAATTTATCTGAGAAGACCTGAGTTAGACAAAATTCTTTCTCTTTTTTTTTTCTTAAATCTCTCAGCCTTAACAATGGATCTCAGGGAAGTCCACCTTAGAAGGAAAGTGCTTTTAAAAAGATTCACTGTAATTGAGTCTGTGACACAGAGTCCTATTGGTGTGACCTCTGTTGGAGGTGAGACGTGTCAGTCAACTATTGATGTCAGAGCCTGGGCTTCCCTGCATTTGGGTGAGCATTAGGCTAGCCACAAAGGATATGTGACTGGCAAGGCAAATTATCCCTGAGCGAGTCAGAAGCCATTAAGCAGTGTTCTAAGTCATGTATTCTTGGGAGCTGGGGGTGTCAGTTTCCTACTCAACAAAAGGCATAGGAGCCAGTAAGATAGAGCAAAGTACTGCGAATGGAAGGTGAATTTGGTGGACAAGGAAGTGGCTTTCCATTTTGGAAGGCTGATTTAAAACTGCTTGCTTCACAAAATCCCCAGAATCAGGAGGCTAATGACTAGTGAGTCATTATACCTTTCGTGGGTGTGGTGAGAAGATGGAACTGTAATTCAGTGGTTTTCAATCTTTTTTTTTTTTCTCCTCTTTGGGATTCCATGGAGAATCCTTTCTTTAAAAGAAATATGCCATGGATACCCAATATGTCAGACAGTTTAAGGGGAGGGGTGCTGCTGGGGTTAAAGAAATGATGACAAGTCCCTGTGTTGCTGGGACCTGCTGTGCCCTCCCAGGTGCCCCTGCAGAGCCCTCAGGATACCATAGAGCTCAGCCTGAAAATCAGTGTAGTGGGATTTCCAAGATTTCCTCCAGGGCTAACACCCTGATATTCTGTGACTCCTGCTATTCTCTTTGTTGATTCTAAAGACAGAAACATGACAGAGCCATTTAGTCCAAGGAAGGAAAAGAGAACAGCAGCTCTGGCAAGAAAAAATAAGAAGAGCTATATAACATGCATCAAGTAGTCTGTACCTGGGAACTCTGCTGTCTGCTTTAATATTATTTTATTTCATTCTATAACAGTTCTATTATATATAGGTACCATTATTATCTCTGTTTAATGAATGAGAGAATCCAGGCACAGACCAGTTAAAAGATTTCCCCAAGTTCAATAACAAGTAGATGGCAGAGGTGATGTGAATCCAGGCTGGCTAGCCCGAAAGCCCACATATATCAGCCTGCCTCAGTCTTCTGGTACATGCTTTGCCAGGTCTAGCCAACACAGGCTGTGACTTATACAATATAATTTGAAGATTCCTGGTACTCCTAATACTAACTGATTGACTCCACCAAAGGTGCTATAAGGGACCATTATCTTCTAAAGATCATTGTTGAAATGTCCGTGATTACCTGGGGTAGACAGAGTCATTAAATGAAGTGAGGAACTCCATCCTCCCCTTAAACTCACAGACCTGATTACTGGGTTGTCACCTTAGAGACATGGGTTCTCTGGGTGGGTTTCCATGGTGCAGTAGTATTACCTGAAGGAGCTTTTGGCTCTGGGATGTCTAGAGCGCACCAGGCTGCTGACTCAGAGAGATGAGCTCAGGATGCACTTGCTGCTCATCAGAGATGGGTTGGGGGAGCTCTGGAACCCACAAAAGAACTCAGGGACAGAACGTATCTCTCTTTCTGCTTCTCACTCCTGTTTCTTTTTTCTCTCTCTAGTTCTTAAAGACATGGATTTAGAGAGTATGATCCAAAAGTGTTCAGGAAACAAGCAACAAGAATGATATTAAGGCATGACCAGGGTTGTTGGGGCCTTCATGGTGCTTCCTGCTGATTCTGGTATGAGAAATAGACCCATATGGAGGCAGATATCCCTGGGGTATTTCCTCAGAAGAAGTCCTGCTTTCCCCTCAAATGTGTTATCCCCATGCCTGAGTGGAAGCAGAGTATTGGAAGGGAAAACAAAGTGCTCTGTAGGTTAATTAACACCGCAACCGAGATAAGATATTCATGAGCTTGTGAAGTTCTGTTAGTCTTTTCTTTCTAAGAAGGGATGTAGGCCTGATGCTGCAGCTTGTGAAAACTCTGGTCAGGGTTAACCTCCTTTTGATATTCCACAACGCCCCTTTTGACCTTGACGTTTTATCCCTTCTCTTTTTTTTTTTTTTTTTTTGAGACGGAGTCTCGCTCTGTCGCCCAAGCTGGAGTGCAGTGGCCAGATCTCAGCTCACTGCAAGCTCCACCTCCCGGGTTCACACCATTCTCCTGCCTCAGCCTCCTGAGTAGCTGGGACTACAGGCGCCCGCCACCTCGCCCGGCTAGTTTTTTGTATTTTTTTAGTAGAGACGGGGTTTCACCGTGTTAGCCAGGATGGTCTCGATCTCCTGACCTTGTGATCCGCCCGCCTAGGCCTCCCAAAGTGCTGGGATTACAGGCTTGAGCCACCACGCCCGGCCTATCTCTTCTCTTTGTATTGGGACAGATGAATAGGAGGAAGGAAACAACAAGAGAGTGAAAGAAAAGAGGATTGCTAGTAAATTCTGAGTTGTGTGAAGGTTGTCGTTGGAAAATCTGGAATCCCTAATGGGAAGTTTAGAAATGAGTAATAGAATCTTGTAAATTAACATTTCAGCACTATTTTGCCTTTTGTCTAATCATCTCCTTTTTGGGTTCCTTTATTTTTATTTCTGGAACCATCTATCTAACATAGTTCCTCATCACTTCCCACCAGCTTCTGGTCAACCCCTTGTAAATGCAACCTGCATATTTAGTGAGCTGATTACTTTGCCATAAACATGCGGACATTCTGTCACTTGCCTGACCACTGCTGTCCATCATGACAGGATAGAATTAAAATCCTTTGGTCTGGTATACAAGCTTCATATACTGATGTTTTCATTTTATTCTTTATTCGATTCCTCAGTGCTAGCCTGGCAAGTGTCTTGTTGCTTTTCTCAAAGTCTGTGTGTATTTTTACCTGGAATTCTATCTCCGAACTTTCACTGCAAAATTTCACTGTCCTGAAATGTCCTAAAAACTCACCTTCCCCATGAAGTTTGCCATACACAACCTAGACCACAATGATGGTGAACTGGGTCATGTTGGGGAAAAAGAGTAGAAATAACACCTCACATTTCAATTTTTATCTGTAGAATGGGGATGATAATAGTCAATCTGCCTACATTAAATAGTTGTTCTGAGGATGAAACGAAGTTATATTTGTACATATGTACTTTAAATGTATTTTAAAGTTGTCCTTATTCTTGCTTCAACACCCCAAAACAAAGACTCAGGTTTCTTACTGCTGCCACCTGGAAGCTGTGAGCATATATTATTAATACCAGCTGTGGTCCCTTCCCCATTGGATGGCTCCATGCTCGTTAGCAATCATAATATGTCTTAGAGAAAAGGGACTAAGGGATGGAGAAGGGATTATGGAATGATGTCTGGTAGAAACTCCAAATGAACGGACTACATAGAAAGTTAGGTCCTTCTTCAGAAAATGGCCTCAATTCTGGTGTTCATTCAGGCCTCAAGCTGGCATAGCCTTCCAATAGCAGATACAATGGTTGTTTTTATCACTTCTTTCCTCCTCTCTTCTTTAGCTCTTTCTGTTGCCTTATTATGGGACACTGACTGGCTTACTGACATCTGTTAATTCTGAGTCATTTTAAATAAGCCTCTCCTAAGCCTCTCCCACCATATATTATTGGTTTACTTTGTGGACTGAAAAAAAAAAACCCAAAATAAAACAAAACTGTTTTACATTCCAATTCTAACATTTGCTGAGGTTATCAACCATAATATTTTGTTCCAAAAAAGCTGAAACTTTGGATTAAGTCTAATTGTCAATAATTTAAAACTGGTTTATTTTGCTTCTTTTTCTTGCCATATTTCCAGTGCCCGAATTGATGTAAAGTATCAGTACATTTGAGGACGGCCCCTCCATTCTCCTACTCCCCATTGCCATCAATGTCATCAACACTCACACAAGCTTTCCATGAACCACAAAGTCCAATGGTTCTTTTACACTGTTTGCCTTGAGCCCTCTGCCTGCCAGCTCAGCTCATACACTTTCTCCAATGCCTGCCTGTCCCCACTTTTACTTGCATCCCCCAACTGCCCTTTTCCTTTCTGTGGGTTCTTTCTCCTACCTTATTTTAAGTGCCTTTGCTCATTTGAAGCCTTGGCTCCCACTCTCAATGCTTGTTTCTGACTTGGCACAATTGCTTGCACATAGTAGATATAATAAATGTTATATAAAATAGAATAGGTAATTTTACAGACTTGTGACTATCCTGAACAACTTCCAATTTGTATGGCTATTTTTTTCTAATTCTTCACTATGCATCTACTCTTTCCCTTCTTAATTCTTTCCTCCTATTATTTGCTACATTGAGAGGGATCACGTGACACACTTTTTTTTAATTTAATTTTTTAATTTTTTTTTTCCAGCTCTGATGTGAGAGCATCTCCCCGGGGCTCAGAGTACAGCAGTAGTTTCAAAGGTGATGGAGTCATGGTGTCACATTTATGAAGCTATTTCTATCCTAATTTGCGGTTTCCTAATGATGACAACCAGGTCTCAAGAGAACTAAGCCAAAAGCTTTCCTTACTAGAAAAAAATATGAAAATGTGCCAACCAGAGTTTGCACCTTACTTTTTATTCTTTCTTGAGAACTTTAAAGAATACTTTGATCATTTATCCCCAAATTCTCAGGTTAAACTTTACAGGCATGAAATAATTATCACAACCTTCTCCTTTACTCCACCAGCTTGACCTCAAATGTCACATCAGTGTTTAAGAATGGGATTAAGCGTGGAAATGTTTTAGTGCCGTTTCAAGAAATATGTTACTAGAATGTGTTAGGTTGGTGCAAACATAATTGTGATTTTTGCCATTAAAAGTAATTAAACATAATGGCAAAAACCACAATTACCTTTGCACCAACCTAGTACAAATTGTTCCATGTTGGGTTTCCTCAGCACCAAGTTTGAGACTTAACTCAGCTATTCATCATTTTCTCACTCAATGTATGCCTACTGAGCTTCTACAATTGCCAGGCCTGGTTCTGGGCTCCAGGGACCATTTAGCCACGGACTCTGTTCTCAAAGAACTTCTGTTTCAGTCAGGGGAGACAGACAATAAACAAAGAAACACACACGGTTATTTCAGACGGTGATAAGTGACACCCCCCACCGCCCTCCCCCCACACACAGGGGGATGTAATTGAGACTAGTTTCTGGGCTGGGGCGAGTAGGCAGGATGAGACAGGTGGTCTTTTAGGAGGTGATATATGAGCTGAGACCTCAGTGATGAGAAGGAGCCATCCACACAGAGACCTGGAGGAAGAGCTTTCTAGGCTGAGGGAATGACAAGTTCAAAGGCTGTAAGACAGGAGGAAGACACAGGAGGCGGGAGTGTGCTGGGCAAGGTGAGCTGAGGCTGGAATGGCAGGAGGGAATCAGGTCAGGTAGGACCTTGCAGGTCACGGTAAGAGGAGTGGGATTTAACTGAAGTGTGATGGGAACACATTAGAGGGTTTAAACCTGGAATAACATAAGATGGATGTTTTTGAAAAGGACAGGCTGAACTGGGTGGTGGTGGAGATGAACTGGACAATTTTTGGGGTGTATGCCGTGGAAGTAGACTGTGAGTCAATCTGTGTTGAATAGAGGAAGAACCTGCTGATGGGCTGCAGGTGGAGATCTCTGCAGGTTTGGATAGAGTAACTGGGTGATGATGGTGCTCTCCAGATGCCTCTTTAGCTCAGGGTCCCTCCAGGGGGTTCTCTCTGGCGAGCCTCCTACCTGTTTCTGGGTGGTAGAGACACCTTCTACCAAGTACCCAGGAGGCTCCTCCTGCACTAGAAGCTCTTGAACAAAATTAAGTATGTCAGCAAAAGCGAAGTGAGACCGTCTAGAGGGGCAACATTAATTGCATTGACATCTCAGAACTATACACACACATGCACACGCAGTTTTCTCATGGAGCTTCTGAAGTTCTAAAGATCTAAAGACCAGCTTTTTGGAAATGAGCATCACTGACTGTAGATGTCTTCCCTTGAGTATGCATACAGGGTGTAAAGCCCTGAAACTTTAAAGCACGACCATAGGTTATTAATGAATGCGCACGTTGATCAATCAAGCCAGCACATCTACAAAGCCTCACCTGTTCTTGTTTTCTAGCTCAGCAATCAGCTGCCTTTGCTGCTTATTCGCATCGATGGTGAAAGAGATGTCAGGAGCACTTCTCTGCTGAGTTGGCTGCTGTAAAATAAGTAGTTTGTAAGATTTCATATTGAGAATGTGAACCTATGTATTTGGGAAGGCAGGAGTCATGAGATATACAGACAAGGAGGAGAGAACTATTTCTATCAAAACAAAGAAAGCAAATACATAAAATTCAATTGCCATTCTTCTCCTATGGACCAACTTTTCTGTGGATCCGGAGCACATCTGTGAAGTGGAAGACAGAACAGAATTCTCTGGCAGGCAAATACACAAAAGGTAGGAAAAATGATTTTTCAGTTTTCTGACTGAAAATTTTTGGGAAGTGATTTTATTTTTGCCACATTATCCTCATTGTACCTATTCTTTCATTATAGGTGGCTTTAAAAGATGTTGCACTGTTGAGAGGGTGCTTTCTCTAGAGTTACTGTTCAATTACTGTAATATACAATTAAAAATATAGTTTTAGGCCAGGCATGGTGGCTCACGCCTGTAATACCAGCAATTTGGGAGGCTGAGGTGGGCGGATCACTTGTGGTCAGGAGTGTGAGACCAGTCTGGCCAACATGGGGAAACCCCATCTCTACTGAAAATTCAAAAATTTGTTGGGCCTGATGGCACACACCTGTAATCCTAGCTACTAGAGGGGCTGAGGCAGGAGAATCGCTTGAGCCTGAGGTGGAGGTTGCAGTGAGCTGAGGTCATGCCACTGCATTCCAGCCCGGGTGACAGAGCGAGATTCCATCTCACAAAAATAAATAAATAAAAATATAGTTTTAAAGTCATCGTTAGTAAGACTTACTTTTCTGATTCTTCTAATCAGCAAACTTTTATGTATTTCTTTATTCACACATGTAATTTTAGATTGATGAATTCACATATTCATGTATATTCTTTGATTTGCTTCTTCTACCTTCACACCACTCCAGCCCATCATTTTCAGTAATGCAATCAGCTTTAACAACTGGTATACGTGCCGTCATAGCTTTCTCCATTCTCAGATAAATATAGATATCATTAATCATATCATACCAGATATATATATATATATCTCTGTGTGTTTATGTATATTTAGTCAAGGATTTATTTGGTGTTGTTTTACAAAAATGGGGTCAGATTATGTACACTTGTCTGTGTCTTGCTTTCTTTGCCTTACAGTACATTTTGGAAATTCCTCCAGACCAATTTTTTTTTTTTTTTTTGAGGTGGAGTCTCACTCTGTCGCCCAGGCTGGAGTGCAGTGGTGCAAGCTCAGCTCACTGCAAGCTTCGCCTCCTGGGTTCACGCCATTCTCCTGCCTCAGCCTCCCAGGTATCTGGGACTACAGGCGCCCACCACCACACCCGGCTAATTTTTTGTATTTTTAGTACAGACGGGGTTTCACCGTGTTAGCCAGGATGGTCTCAATCTCCTGACCTCGTGATCCGCCCACCTCGGCCTCCCAAAGTGCTGGGATTACAGGCACGAGCCACCACACCCGGCCCTCCACACCAATTTTTATTGTTTTAAAAACAAATTTTTAAAAATCACAACTAATCTTTCTACCAAAGAATGCAAAGGTTTTAAAAATGGCAACTGTTGCCTAAGCCAGATGCAGAGAATCTTGTCCTGCTTTTTAATGTCCATAAACCTAACTGTAGGAAAGATGAACTTTTGTAAAGGTTTTGCTTTTATAAAGCTGTCTATGCATTTTAATTCACACCTCTTTTCAGCAAAGAATGACTTGTGTAGCTAACAAGAAATTTTGAGGTCCTACATTTTAGATTCTAAATGACTTTCAATAGCTAATTCTGGCATATGGCAGCACTGACCTGTGGTTCAAGATTTTCTTCTGATTTCATTACATAAGACTTCCTTTTCTGGCATATACTTTATGTATTGATAAATGGTAGAAACTTCTCTGAGCCAGTTGTGAATTTCAGTTATTGCTTTGCTATGTATATTAATTGATCAGGAATTATACAGAAAAACATTGACCCAAGTAAATGACCTTTCTATCTCATTTCTAACCAAGTGTCATTTTACTAAACATGATTTATTCAGCTGATCATACTATTCTTAATATGTGGTTATGAAGATTTGCAAAGGAACTAAAATTAATGTGTGGATGGTATCTTTCCTGTGATGGATCCACAAAGGTTATATATAGTGTACGTAGGCAAGGAACACAAGTTACTAATGTTCTCTAGAAAGAAATGGAACAAGACTGGATAAGTTAGCGCACATATAAATAATAACGTGAATGGAGATTTAGCAGTCTGCCAGGGATCACTAACTCAAATGCTGAAAGGGGCAGGGAAGTAACCCAAGGGAGAGAGGTGGGCCAGGGTAAGGGTTGTGGCAAAGTGCCACACGCTTGCCCTGTCCGAAGCAGCAGAGGAATGCCTCCACTCCAGCTGCCTGCTGTCAGAAGGAATATGCATCTGATCTGGTCAGTCTTTTAAGATAAGATGAAAATCCAGACTTTCAATGAAAACCATCTGATTTGTAAGTCCTGACATCTAATAAAGAATTGAAAACACTGTAGGGCTCAACAAAACATTTCTGGGGGACAAATTTGGTCTGCAGGCTGCCATTTTGTAATTGCTGGTTTATGCAGTACTTTCATACATTTTACTGTCTCAGTGGATGCTAATAACGGCAGCACTGACATATATAATGAGCATATTTACGCCTATGTACAGACGAGGAGACTGAACTCAAAGAAGCAGTGCTTTGCATGAGGTCATGGAGAGCTGGGACACACATTGCTAATCCCGTATCTTGGTATACCATAGCCTCTGTTTATAGAGGTATATGCATGGATAAAGGCAAGAAAACTTGGAAAAGAGGTTTTCCCAGAAACCTTGTTTTGCTTTTACTTTCAGGTGACTCCTGGAGGCGTTGCTTGTCCTAAAATCTAGTTCTCCCATATTCTCAGCTGATTTTATATTTCAATTTTCTTTAACACGTTTGCTTCTTACTTATGTCCCTTAAAATTTCATATACTCCAGTTACATCTCTGTTTCACCACATCTGATTTTGGGGGCACACAGCACACTTCTAGCCTGCCCTGGATCCCTTCTATCTTGCTCATGGTAGTTTCTAACAGTGTTACAGTCGTGGATGTCACAGAGAGCACATGCCAGGGCTAATGCAATGGGTCATTATGCAGCTCCCATCTGGGATCATTAGGTTAAATGCTCAGCATGAAGGGCTCTGATAACTGCAACATCTGATGTGAGAGGTGCAGGCAACGGCTTCCTCACTTGCTCCCCACCACTCTTTGTCCTTTTGACGCACTAATTGCAACTCACCCTCAGTCAGCACAGATGAATTCCGAATCAATGTGTCGAGCTGACAGTTGCTTTTGTCTCAGAGACAGACACAAATGGAGAAAGCTTTATTATTTCTACTGGTATATTTTAAGCGTCACTTGCAACTACTCTACCTTAAATTTAGTGCTTTCACTAACCACACCTGCTTTAAATACATTAAAGGAATCACAACCAGTCCTTGCCCCCTTCCTTGGGCCTTCATATGGAGTTGACGCTGAGTGAAGGGGGATGCGAGGATTCCAGTTTGACTCCAGGGTCACACTACTGGGGATGGTTTTGTTTCTCAAGTCTTCCATTTTTAAACTGTAAATTCACCACCAAGACACCACAAACATAGCAACAAACACATGCGCAATAAATTAGCACAAATTGTCCTGGTAATCAGCACCAGCTATAATAACAATAAACATGACATATAAAATTCAAGAATCCCAGATGCCAACAGATGAATCCTTTTACTCCAACTACTTACAGATGAAGAGGACTCTGCTGCCAGCCTTGCCGCATACCTGGCGATTAGCCTGTGTTCTTCATCAAGCCGGTTTGAACTCTCAAGCATGCTATTAAGAACAGAGCAAGAAGGAGACTGTTAGGAAACTGAGAAAGATTGCCGCAGTCATATTACCACCAGGAGTTTTTACTATTTCAATGTTTCAGTTCAAAAAATTTGCAAATGACACAAAACCCTGTTAGATTAACAATCTCGACTTGAATTTGTAACATGATCTAGTATGTAGTCAGGAAAGTCATTAATAAATCCTGTCTTCAGTCAATTCAATTGTCTTACTAAGAAAGCCTCATAGAAAGGTGACTATTCTGATCAATACATCTGATGTAAGAAGAATTTCTCCTTACTTTTATTGCCTTTAATGTTTTTTCTTTCCTTATTACACAAGTAACACATGTCTAAAATTAACATGTTAGAAAATATGACAGCAAGAAGAAAGAAAAAAAATCATTGTGGTCAATGTCCAGTGATCCCTACCTGCTGGTATTACATTCTCATGTAATTTCCCCTGTAGGATGGCCTGGACTTACTAATCTGCTTCTAATGAATAGCATATGGCAGAAGGAATGGAATGTCACTTCCAACATGAGATTATAAAAAGACCATGGCTTCCATCTTGGGCTTGCTTGCTTTCTCTTTAGCCCTCTTGGTCTGTCTGGTGGGAAAATAGCTGTCAGGTCATAAAGCAGCCTTTACGGAAAGATGTAGGTGATGAGAAACCCAAGCAAGCCAATTACCACACGAATGAATCCCCATTGGTAGAGCCTTCAGATGAGATCACAGCCTGAAGTGACATCTTGATTGCAACCTCATGGAAGCCCTTGAACCAGAAGGACCTAGCTAAGCCAAATCTGGATTCTCAACCTACAGAAATTCTGAGATGATAAATGTTTGTTGTTTTAAACTACTAACTTTTGGGATAATTTGTTACGCAGCATAAGGTAACTAATACAAGTCTCATCTATACTATTACTACCTATTTATAACCTGCCTTTTATATTTACTTCCAGAGAAACAGAATTATAGTAGTGACTCCCAATGACATTAATGGAATTTTTTAGTGCCTCCTATAAATTTACAGAAACTATTCATACTAGAATAAGGATGATCTGAGTTCCTAAAAACTAATGCAAATAGAAGCATTATTAATTCTTCTGTATTTCAGAAAACTTCATTCTCTGAAATCCTCCATTCAAGACTAAGTTCTGGGTGCCATTAAAAATAATTCTACGAAACATACCGATAGCACTAATCTTGTTAACATACTAGTTGGTTGTAATTTGGCTTATCGGTTATTGTGGTATGTTTCAGTTCAGAATCAAGATCAGAAACTAGTTCCTCTCATTCATAAACATATTCTTCTGCATCCATTCTTATACTTACAGCTCGTCCTTAAAGAAATTAACTCATAAATACATATTGTAAAGACACCCTCTTATGCCAACATTAAGGTTGTAAGAATTATTCATTGTAATCACTTAGATCCATATCAAGTAACATACTATTATATCATTTATATGTACATTTACAAATAGAGTAAACATGAAACATAGTGTTTTAACCTTTGTTCTGAAGTGAGAAGATGAGTTAGTAATTATGTTCTTCCAACATTTTGGCTATGTCACTTTCAAATAGCTCTTCTCTGGTTGGCTGAATCCACTATATAACAGGTTTTTTTTTTTTTTTTTCCTAGTCATTCATAAGACATTCCTGTCTTCATTATCTCTGCTCTAGCCTATACTCCTTACATATATAAGCTATAGCTGTCTTCATATGCATACTTCCACTCTAGACTTAGCCCTTTTCTCTGAGCTATAATAAATAACTAGAACATTCCTGGATTTCCCTATCTAACAACTGATTTCTCCTTCCTCAGAAAAAGAGGCTTCTCTTTCCTTTTGCTCAAATGAAATAATATATGCAAAAAGCATCAAAAGAGTGTGATGCCTGGAACACGTGAGGTGCTCAAAAATATTAGTTAATGCAATGTTATTATTATTTTGCCTTTTAAGTAACATGTTCATATCCGTTAGTAATCCTCATCTCCCTCAAAATATCATCTGCCATCTGACAATTATCTAGAGCAGTGCTTTTCAAATTTTAAAGTGTAAGCATATCACCTAGGGATCTTGTGAAAATGCAGTTTCTGGTTCTGTGGTGGTACGGTAGGGGAGGTTGGGAGGGTGGGACCTGAGAAAATGCATTTCTAACAGGCTTCCAAGAAATGTCGACAATATTGGTCCAGTGTACTGGTTCAACACTGAGTATCAAGGATCTAGAAGATCTTGAAAACAAAATGGAAAACACAAATACGTGAAATGAAGCCGAAATATAAACGATATAAAAGAGAGCGTTTTTCATGAGTATTTAACAGATATAAACATTCCCTTAAGACAGAAAATTGTCGGATATTGGGCTTACATAATGCATAGTATCAATCCCAGTGGATTGAGATTTTATTCAGTACACAAGTTTAGATTTGGAGTAAGAAAACAATTTTAAGAGCAAAGGCAGAGTTAGCTCTGGAAAACTGATGCTTTAAAGCAGATGTCTGCCTTTATAAAACAATGTCTGCATTCTGCAATGGTTAAAAATAATAACTGAATTCCTTATTACAGCTTCAATGAAAAGGAGAAAGTTACACTGTCTTTTCTTTAGACATCAAACTAACCCACAAAGAGACAACCGAATTTGATTTTAACATGTTTGTCATTTCTGGCTCATGTATTAGGGACTATACATCTAATTCAACACAGTGTGTGCAGATTACAATGCCCATTGCTCCAGGCCCAGGAATATGATCTCTTTGACACCTTGAAAGTGACTTTGTCAGAAACATTTGTATTTTGATAAATAATTTTAAAACCTCGATAAAAACTTCTGATAAAAGTATCTTTTAAAATGAATGACTAGCTAGTGTAAGTAATATGAAGGTTATGTTTTTAAAAAGCTTCCTGGAAATGTAAGACATGAAGATATGGGATTCTGTATAGCAAGCGATAACTCATACTTCCATGCCTTTCCTCCCCCAACACTGAGTGAATGAGGGCCTGTGTGATATATTACCCCTTTGTGCACATGAACAATTTATGGGTCCACATGTGCCATTTCAGCATGTTAAAATTACACAAGGGTGAAGGAAGCATTCCTCTGATAAATTTCTCTATTTCAAGACTTCAGTTACAAATAGTTGAAAATGAATGGTCAATAATCCCTAAATCATTAAAATAAATACCAATTCCAACACTTTCTCCAGCCCTAGCTATTCATTTCAGGACTTTATAATCAGTAATCTTGCTACGAGACTATGATGAATTAAAAAGTGATTGCAGTGTTGACTGCATTTCAGAGCGGGAAAATCCATTATTTTGAAAACACTCCACTTTCTACCTGAAATGCATGGCCAGTGTCTGTTGCCAGTGATTTCAGCATGGCATTCTAGGAAACTCAAGTGCCCCAGCTGAGCTAGGGCTTGTGAAAGTGTGATTTGGCAAAGATTTCTGGGAACTCAGGGTTTGTTCACATTCCTTTGATTTTTTTCTGGGCCTTTTCTGCTTTCTAGTTTAGGGTAGTCAACCAGAAAATACTGTGATCCAAAGCATATAGCATATATAAATGTAAAAGCAAAAGCATATATAAATGTTTCTATATTTTCTTTTCATATTTTTTCTACTACTCTGGATAGTGATGGGAAATTTATCACTAGAAATTAATTTAGAAGGCCATCGAGTTTCATATACTACTCTTCTATTAACAGGATTAGTGCCTGAGAAAGCATTATTAGTTAACTTACATGGAAGATTGCTTTATTAGATTATTTCTTATCTTTGGCAGTTGGTTTAGAGCAAAATGCTAAGGGAATAGAGCACTTTTTTTGGCATTTAGGAGTCAGCGAGCTCAAGAGAGTCAGGGTAGAAAGGAACAAAGTGACAATGGGGACCGAGAAGTGGTTTTATGGGACTGAAGAATGGGGAAAGAAACTAATTCTCAAAGCTTAGTGTAGTGGCCCTCAGTGGTTTGGAACAACAAAAAAAGACAGGAAATCATGAAATGGCAATCTTCATGGATAACAATAAGAGTTTACCACAATAATGGCTTCCTTAAGGGAGACCTTTAAACTCCTTTATCGAGACCCTGACTTCAATAACCCCCTATGTTACAGTCAAGGTCATACATTCGACCTTCTAAAAACTCTCAGACTCCCCCATTTCCTTCTATTCCAACTGTTCCTGATGTGACAGTCTTTAGATTTATATTTCCAGGATTCTAAGAAAATATCTTTCTCAGAAGTCCAGTTCTATAATTGAAGTTCCTAAAAATTTTACTAAAGAAAAGGAGTTATGTTAACAGGAAATGAAAACTCGTATAAAAGAGACACTGTCAGTAAGTGTAGATAACCCTTCTTTTTTTCTTTCAACAGATTATAATTTCTTTTTCAAAAGATTGCAGTAAACTCACATTTTTCAAAATCAACAAAATGTATTAAAGACAGTCAGTCAAATCTTGACCTACACATTAAAAATATTAAAGGCATACAATTCAGTGGACTCAGTAGTGAAGTGGGTTATGGATTCAACTGTGTCTCCCCCAAGATTTATATGCTAAAGCATATGAATACCCCCAGTACCTTAGAATGTGACTATGTTTGGAGATAGGGCCTTTAATTACAGTTAAATGAGTTCATAGTGTGAGGCCCTAATCTCATAGGACTGATGTTCTTTTAAGGAGAGGAAGAGACACTGGGGTAGAGAGAAAAGATTATTTAAGGGCACAGCAGGAAGGTGTCCCTCTGCAAGTCAAGGACAGGAGAAACCAACCCTGCTGGCACCTTAGTCTTGGACTTCCAGCCTCCAGAACAGTAAGAAAATAAATTTCTGCTGTTCAAGCCATCAAGTATGGCATTTTGTTTTGGCATTCTTAGCAGACTAATACAAAGATGAAGAATAGAGGGGGCATTAAAATTTAAAAAATTCTTGCCCAATTATCACTTTAAGTTTAAAAAAAATTTTAGAACACCCCATTAGTTGCTCTGTCCATATCAGTGAATTGCTGGTGCTTACTTTGCCCATGTCTACCCTCTACACAAAGCTTAATACTTTAATTTTTCATCTATTTTATAATCCTATACTAAATGTTCAATTTAAGTGCTACTCTATAACAGTGATTTTTTTAAATAGTAAAAATTCTAATTTTGCTAGTAAAGTTTCTGACTACTACTAACAATTTTGTTTAGGGTAAGATGGAATTTTTTAGCTATAGCACTACTGATATTCTGCAATATCAACAGATGTTTATAGAGTACCTACTATGTGCCTGGCACTGTGCTAGATGTCAGAGATAAGGTGGTGAACAAGTTGGAGAGGGTCCCCGCCCCATTGAAGATACAGTAAGTAGTGAGTCAATCAACCAGCCACCAACCAACAAACTAACCAGCCAACCAACCAACCAACCAACCAACAAGCCAACCAGCCAACCGGCTAACCAGCCAACCATCCAAACCATGATTGCAGCTGATAAGAAGAAAATAAAAATAGTATGCTATAATAGAGACTAATATAGGAGACCTATTGGGGGAAGTGTCTTCAATCTAAGATTGGAAGCTAGACAAGCAAGTTCATGTGCATATAGTAGGGGTGAAATGAGAAAGAGTGTTCTAGACAGAGGGGAGAACTAGTATTGAGGTCTTGAGGCAGGAAAGAACTTGGTTTGTTGGAGGAATTGATCAAAAACTGACATGAATAAATGTAGTGATTGAATGGGAGAACCCCAAGAGATCTGAGGCTGAGAAAGGAATAGGCAAGGACTAAGTTACATGCAGATTTGTACACCATAGTGAGTGGTCTAGGTTGTAAACTAGGTCCAACAGGAATCTATCAAAGAGTTTTAAGCATGCAAATTAATTAAAATTTAGACCTTGTAAATGAAATTCTGAAATAGGCATTCTTAGACATCTTTTTTCCCCAAAGCATAAAATATTGTGGAACAATTTTAAATTAGATGGATTATTAATCCACTTAACAAGAAATCTATTGGCAACACAAATGTACACTTTCTTGTACTTGAGAAAAATATAAGCAGAACAATTTTAACCTAGTCATATGACATCAGGTGTCTAATCCAGTGACAATGGTTAGAGATAGAAGTTCTGGGCTGGTTTCAAAGCATTTGGTTGGTTCACTACAGACCCTGGCTATAAACTAGCAAGCCCAGGCACTTGACAAGCTTTGGGGACAGGTAGTAAAAGCCTACTGTATCACATTTTCAGACTCCTTCTCCTGCAATGAAGAAGATGTACACAAATTATTAAGGCTTTTAAAACTTGGTTGAATTAGGAAGGAAGCAGAAATTCTCCCCTGAGCTGCAGTTTATTTATTTTACTTATCTGACATCAGAACCAGCAACGACATAAGTGTTTCTTTAGTAGCCAACTATTACAAATAAGTCAGTTTCCCATTGTGTTAAGCAGTTAATATAGGGTAGAAGACCCCCGCATAGAGTTAATCAGGATTATGTCTGAATAACGGCAAAAACAAAGCTTTTCATAGAGAACGGCTATAAGGTTCCTGTTTGCGGAGCATCTCATGAAGGGTGCACAGACAAGGAGGCTAAGGAATGGGGTGAAAAATAGATGGGACCCAGTGTCATAGGACCTGTTTGCAAGCACTTACTAGCATGTGACTTTAGATGTCACTTAATGTCTCAAAGCTCATATTTTTTAAACAGTGAGATGGAAATAATCATATCCAACCTTCTAGGACTATGAGAAGTAAAGTAAATAATTTGTGGAAAAAGGTTCTGTAATTTTTGAAGCATTTTATAAACACAAAATTTAGTATTCATACTCCAGCTGTTGAGATAAAAGAAACTGAAGACAAAACTCTTGCCCTTTTTGAAGCTTACAATTAATGTGAGAAGTCACAACTCAAGGAACTGCATACATAAAAGGTAACTTTTAAGAATCGCCATTCCTGTTACTAGTATGTGCTCAAAATGTTTGCTAAAATCAAATAAAAACACTAGAATAAGATATGCAGTTTCAGTAAATACGTGGAGGATGCAGTGTGAAGGAGGTATCCACAAAGGATCCTGAAAGGCATGTGTTGATGCAGACTTTAAAAAAGATTATGAAACACAGTGGTTATGAACTTGGATGGATAATGGTTAAAATCTCTGTCCCACTTTTTATAGCTGTGGGACTATGGGAGAGTCAGGTAAGCTCTCTAAAATGATACCTTTACTTATCTATAAAAGGGGGACGATCTTATTTACTCCATGGGCTTACTTTAAGAACAAATTTAAGGACTACTTTAAGGAGAAATTATGTATACAAAGCTCTGAACATAGAGCTTGGCAGGACATAAGTGTTTTACAAACACTATTATTACTATTATTATATGTCTCACTGTGACTTGATGGTAAAGCATTGTAGCTACAATGACGTTAAAGGAGGTAAGAGGTCATTACGTTACTTATAGAATCATGACAGCTGTGAGGAATTGTTAGGATCTAACTAAACATAAAGAAAAGGGAAGAAAACATAAGAAATTTGAAAAAGTTGGAATTTTTTTAAGGATAGAAAAAAACTATGAGAAATACGGAGGGTGCAGCTATTAAAACCAAGCCCCCTTCATTGATTGGTTGGTCTTAAATTCTGCTTTGTTTTCAAAATACAAATCACATTTAGCTTTCATCAAGCAGATGCAAGGTGTCTCTGCTGAGACAGATTTATGGTCTTAAGTAACCGTCAAGTCAATATGATGAATCACTTGAGTAGTGAAAATGGCTGGTAGTGACAAACTCTGAGCTTTTCTCTTTGGAGATTTATTTGTTACAACCTTAATTAAGAAAAGGTCAAGAAAGAGCAGTAGAAATAACTAGAGTGTGCTTAGAATGATGGGAAGAGGACACAGGGTGAGATTGCATCATTGCCTTACAATTGAATCTATACTGACTGTATTCTTCTTCAGAGATGAACAGTACCATTAACAAAAACAATTCAGTGCTTAGTTCTACTGTTTCAGCCACCATGTAACACTGGAGTATCAAACTCCTTGGGAATAAAGCAATTTTGTAGTTTTGAGAGGCTGAGTTGTGAAAAAGTGGATACTATTTAATCTAGAAGCTCACAAAATTTGAAGAAAGGGATGGATTTAGGTCAGCCGAAGAGTGCATTTTTATCCCCTTAAACAGTAGGATCTGAGGAAAAATTAAACTAGTATACTGGTTATACATTTTTAAAAACATAAATTAAGATACATGTATGTACTAAAGCACATAAATGTTCATCAGTTCGTGAGAACTAAAAATTATCTCATGTACTAATCTTGCAAAAATAGGTCTAAGAAGCAGTAATAGGAAGAAAATTTTGAAAATATTCAAGTGAGGAGGAAAGAGGTCCAGAAACAAAGTGGCTAATAACATCAAGTGGTGAGGGCAAGGAGCACGGAGCAATGGCCTAGCACCTGAGGGATGCATTGGTGAAATACTAGGTTGGTGCAAAAGTAATTGCAGTTTTTGCCATTACTTTTAATGTAATTGTCATTAATTTTGCTAATTACTTTTCCTCTAATAGTAGAGGAAAGAGGACTTGCGATGCTAAGGTTTGAAACATTTTAATGGAAATTGAACCCATTGGCTCTCTTAATAATTATAACTATGGAAAATCCATGGGCCCTTAGTTCAGAGAAAATTGAAGTGGTTGAGAAAAATTGACATATTTTCAAGGAACTGGTTTGCTAAATACGTTTATAAAACAGTCGTCTGAACTAGATTGAAAAATACACATGATAAATACATGGTTTGTCCTTTTCCTTTAATTCAAGTTGCAAATCCACATTTATTATTAACATCAAGTAACTTTAACCAGCGGAAGGAGTCTCCTATGTCACAATTAAAATGGAGAAAAGCTTTTTGAATGGCTTTATCCAAGCAAACAGGGCTATCTTAATACCTGAATTTAACATTTCTGAAACTAAGTTTTGTGTATTCCAAGATATAAAAGCAGGCTTTAGCAGGATGATCATCAGAAACATGTATAATAGAATTGCTGAAAGACAATTGTTCCCACTGTTATCATTGTTAAAGAAAAGATTTCCATTTTGTGATTCAATTACATCACAGTTTTTCTTTTTCACTCTTATCTTGAGTAAAATGAAGCATTGTTTTCCAAATCAGCAGAGACATCCATGTCCTTGGATAAGACAAATTCTTGTATCATCATCCTGTGGTAATTTGGCATGACATGTAGCACAGAACTGAATGGTGGGGCCTGGAGTCCTGAATCTACCTGAAGGCTAATATTTAGCAAGGCATCCCTTTATGCAAATTTTCGCTTTAGCTAATATATAAACAAGGATATGAATCTTATGGTTTCTTCATGGGAAGTATACAAACTAACATCACAAAAGACTTCTTAATTGAATCAGTTAACAGTGCTTCAGTGTCACCACTGGCATCCAGTGACCTTGCTCCTTGCTGAGACTGCTTGTCACCAGCTCAGACTGCATCCCTCTCTAAGGACAGTCAAGCAGCCAAACCTGCACTAACCATGAGGGGTTGTTCCGGAGCATGTTGACATACAACCCGATGAGAACATGTTCATCAGCTAGCCTGTCTGCCACATTCAGGCTGTACTGTATCCTGAAACAGGGCAGGGGGAAAGAAAGGGTGTTGTTAAGAGAGGTGGACAGAAACAAGCAGAGAAGGTAGGAGTGAATTTTTGGTAGAAAAGGCATTTAGAAAACCAAGCAAGTAAAGGAAGGGTAGTAAGTGATGTGCTATGAAAAACACAAGCGAAATCCAGGCAATAAAACCCACAATTCTATTTCACTAACTTTAAAAATAAAGACTTCCATTTAGGTCAAATAAAGTTTTAGAAAACAGATTTACATTTTTCAACCACTAAGGCCAAGGTATTCATCTGTACAGTAAATACACTGAAATGGGTTGCAAGCAAAGATTAAATATCCTTCAGAAAATCGAATCTTCAGCTTAGTCATTTCAAAAAAGAAAAAGACACAAATCTGGGAAAGTGAATAACAACATACATGTGTCTACTGGAAATAACTACTTAGTGCTGTTAATTGGGTTAGAGCAGAGCTGCTTTTACTGAATCAAAGATGGTCTTTCACACACAAAGCATTTTTGACAAAAGAAATCTCCATTTTTAGTTCAGTTAATGCAGGGTTCCAGTACACTCTGGCTGAAACTTACCCTTTGCCCTTCAGAAAAGCTGGAGCAGCCCTAGCCAGCAGTTTGTTCTGCTCTACTTCACTGTCCTTGGGAGGAGAGCTAGTTAATAAGATGGGAAAGCCAAGAAGAGCGTAAACACCGCAATGCATTCAAGAATAGAAACTGGCAACAGACACTCCCAAGTCTAGATCCAAGTTCCATTTGGACAGATCTCTTATTATTTTGAAATGTTCAAGATGTTTTCAGATTTCCACAGAGTTCAAGTAGGAGTAGAAACCCAGCCCGAGAACACAACCTCAATCACCATGATCCCAGATTTGACCTCTGCTATTTGCTTAACAAGAAAGCATTTATACTGGGTATGTCTAGACATAATGAAAATTCATTCAACATTTATCATGGCTTAGCATGTAAACAGTCCAGCAGTTCACTAAGTCCTGCCAGCCTTTAGATCCCACTCAAGAACTTTAGCCTTCCCTACATCCTCCAACTTTCTGTGCTGAATAGAAAGACTTGAAAATTACCTAGCTAGAGATTGCTTTATATTGGAAGTGTTTTACTACTCCAAGCAAAAGCCACATGACCTTGGCTGTGGAGCTACAAAGAAAATTTTCAGAGAAACAGAGAAATATACCTTTGAGTCTTATACATATACGTTGTTATTTCTTATGTTTATATTAATACAAAGCTAGTGAATATAGTCTCATTGCTAAAGCAAATTCTTAACATTATAGATTCATTATGGCAACTACTCATTTTCTTTAGTAATTTAAATGGCAATTTTAAAGTTTAAAATACAGTTTTATTAAAGTACAAATAGAAATATAAATAATAATTCATTAAGTGTGGCTACAGTAAAGTCATCCAAAATCTACTGTGACAATTTGTAGTCATACTACATTGAGAAATATGGTATTAATTCTTAGTATTTACACTTGTATTGGTTGGTAATATGTTTAAAGAAAGTTTGTTCCTCTATAGGTTAAGTAAGAATTTGCCCTGCACACTGGTAAACCTAAAATTATCCTACTCCTTCTTCCTGGAAAATAGAAAAATAAATTGTCTGTCTTTGTTTGAATGCCAAATATTTAACTACTTGGATATAAATTATGAGGTTTTGCCAAAAATTTTCAAGAAACTCTAAATCTACTAAATGTATATATAATGGTTTATAAATTAGTTAAAATCTTAAAAACTTCATACTACAAGTTTTAAGGCTCTATTATAAAGCACCATTCTTTCAGGCCATGAAGTACTAAAAAATATAAATTTATACATATCACATTAGAACTATGTACATTATAGTTGGAATTCTTGCTTTATAATACTGTATATTAAAAGATTCCTTGAATAGTGAGGTCTCTGATAAATTTAATATTAAATTTGATTTGTAAAGAAAATGACTAGCAAAGAGTAGACATGCATGTTTGGCAGATGAATGACATTTTCACTCAGCTCTTCAGAAAGGCATCTGTTATACAAATTATTGCTGTACTTAAAAAGTTCAACTGTATCCAAACAAAATTGACTTTTTTTTTTGAGATGGAGTCTCACTCTATCACACAGGCTGGAGTGCAGTGGCATGATCTCGGCTCACTGCAACCTCCACCTTCTGGGTTCAAATGATTCTCCTGCCTCATCCTCCTGAATAGTTGGGATTACAGGAACACACCACCATGCCTGGCTAATTTTTGTATTTTTAGTACAGATGGGATTTCACCATGCTGGCCAGGCTGGTCTCGAACTCCGGACCTCAAGTGATCTTCCCCCCTTGGCCTCCCAAAGTGCTGGGATTACAGCCGTGAGCCACCATGCCTGGCCCAAAATTGGCTTTAAAAATAAATTAGATTGTGTTTTAGGAGAATTTACTTTCCTGATAACCTTAATACTTATCTTTATCCAGCATATTGATGTTTTCCTTTTAAAACTGCAAAACCTGCCCATCAGGGCCAAAGAACCACCTTCAGCCATCATTTTCTGTGATGTACCATTATCCCACCAAAACACTTTCTGTGTTCTGTGACATACCATTACCCCACCAAAACTGCATTCCAAACTATGTCTACTGAAGCAGATCTCCATACATTCATTATGCAGTACCTACAGTACCCCTGCTGCCCAATGTCCCCCCAATTATTTTTTGTAACTAAAGATAGATGAATCTATTACATAATTTATTTTGGATGCTTGCAAAACCATTCAAAACACTGTGTGAAACATCCATAAGTCTTCCCTCCAAACTAAACTATCTCCCTGCCTTCTTATGCTTCTCTGTTCCTTGAATCCCAGAAATTGTGGCAATAATTTCTTAAGCAAATAGCCGAATAATTGCATAGGGACAACCTCTCACACTGAACGTGCAAGATAACAAGCAAGAATCAGTAGAGAAAAGAAACACAGGAAGGTCAACCACGAAGATGTGTTTGCCACAAATTATTCTGGTGAAGTTCTATGGGAGGAAGAAGACGTGTCAGTGAAGGCCCAGAAATGTGGGTCCACCACCCACCACTGACAAGGCCCAAGCATGGAGGAGCCCTAGCCTCAGTATTGTGTAGGGGTAGGGCTGAGAGAAGGGGGCAATAGGCCGGACTTTCCTTTGGTGGCCTTCTCCTTTTTTTTTCTTCAAATCTTTGGGCTTCTCTCCTCCTTCCCCTACTCCACTTGCCTGTCTCCCCTCTCCTCTTCCTTTTCTTCCTTCTTCTAACCAGGTCCCTTCCTCCCTCAAAGGAATGAGACATATTCTATGTATATACATCTCTTAACTTTTGCTGTCATTTTCTTTGTGTTGGCCCTTGCCGGTGTTGGTTTAAAGAAATAGTTTAAAATCTTTTATCTTCCTTTCCTTTCCCATGAGGATTCTTAGAAAAAACAATTCTTGGAAAATAGGGGAGTTACACCATAAACATTTATGAGTTTCTGGAAATAAACTATTTTGTTTTGCTATAGCTCCTAATTTTCAGTGCCAGAAGAACTTCTAACTTTTTAATACTCACTGTTGACATAGTTTCTGTAATTTCTAGTTAGCTTCAAATTCTTCTCATCATCTGTTTCTAGGAAGCCAAAAATATGACCACGTATAGAGGAAGGCAAATGCATGATGAAAACAAGACAAAAATAGCCACTCTTTCAAAATGAAATGAATCAAGAACCTTGAGAGTTGACTGGGAGACAGGTTTCACTTAAAACTTGGGTCTTTAAAGTCTTTTCACTTGAAGTACTTTCCACCAGAACCTCTTCTAGCAAAGTGAAATTTTTTCTCTTGAGTTGCTGTGAAAACAGTGATTGCTATGGTTTGAATATTTGACCCCTCCAAACTTCATGTTGAAATTTGATCCTCAGTGTTGGAAACAGGGCCTAATGGGAGGTGTTTGGGTTATGGGGGCAGATCCCTCATGAATGGCTTGGTGCCATTCTCACAGCAATGAGTGAGGTCTCACTCTATTAGTTCCCTTGAGGGCTGGTTGTTACAAGTAGCCTGGCATCTCTTCTCTGTGGCTTGCTTCCTCTCTCCTCATGTGATCTTGGCACAAACCAGCTTCCCTTTGCCTTCTGCTGTAAGTGGAAGCAGCCTGAAGTCTCACCAGAAGCAGATGCTGATGCCATACTTCATGTACAGTCTGCAGAACCATGACCCAAATAAACCTCTTTTCTTTTCTTTTTCTTTTTCTTTTCTTTTTTTTTTTGAGACAGAGTTTTGCTCTTGTTGCCCAGGCTGGAGTGCAATGGCGCGATCTCTGCTCACTGCAACCTCCACCTCCTGGGTTCAAGCAATTCTTCTGCCTCAGCCTCCCGAGTAGGTGGGATTACAGGAACCCACCACCACACTCAGCGTTGTTTTTTTTTTTTTTGTATTTTTAATAGAGATGGGGTTTCACCATGTTGGCCAGGCTGGTCTCAAACTCCTGACCTCAGGTGATCCACCTGCTGTGGCCTCCCAAAGTGCTGGAATTACAGGCTTGAGCCACCATGCCCAGCCTAAACCTCTTTTCTTCGTCGATTACCCAGCCTCAGGCACTCCTTTATAGCAACACAAAGTACTAAAACGGTAATGATGTGGGGCTTACAATGATCCCTCAAGGCTCTATATTATCACAGTTTTTATAGACTAATTTAGATTCTAAACTTTCATTTTGTAGCTTGACAGTTTGCATGGAGAAGTTAAGTTTCTAATTCTTTGTGGGATTTAGGATCAGGCACAATGGAACCTACTTCCTGACTAAGGAAAGAGTGCTTCCAGCATATCATTGTGTCAGAATGTGACAATGGCTTTCATACAACCCAGCCTGAGCTTCAAAAGCTTCTTCTGTTCTACATGCCTTGTCTTCAAATCAGAATGTATTCTTCCTTTTAAGCTCTGAAACTGGGAACTATTTGGGGTTCAACTTGACCATGGGATACACTTTTTCTAATCTGAGTTTCAAAGAGAAGCAAGACTATCATTTCTAAAATTATATGCACACAAATCTCTTTTTCTTAATGTCATCTTTTTCTTTTCACTAATCCCTTGCCACTGTATGAGCACATCCTTTCACACACATATTATCACCGATGGTTGTGGGAACAGCCATACCTTGGAGGGCATGGTATGGTAAATTTTGAAGTTCATATATCTGCTGAAAGAAAAAAGGCAGGAAATATTCCTTTAGACTTTATTTTCTAACAAAAATCCTTAGCTTCTCACCATTTCCTTTTTTAGACCTTTGGAAAGTAGCATATCTAAAGATAAACATAAATAACCTTCTTCCAAAATTTTTCACACACACACACACACACACACACACACACGACACAATGGGTTCTGGAAAAGTAGAACAATCTCAAAATGTTTCATACTTATTAAAAAAATTATCCCCTTAGCTTTGAAGGGTGATGACTGATGCCAATAGTTTTACTTCAGTGAAAATATTTGGGAGTTGGTCCAAAGGTAACAGAATCACACACAGATGCTTCCTGGATACCTGAAATATATTTTTAAAAACCACTTCTGCTAATGTTGAGTTACTATATTAGCCCTTGACAAAGATTATTTTTTCTTTTATTGAACATGATATTAAAGGCCTGGCTGCAGTCTCACAGAGAACAAATATTATAGAAACAAATTATATTAATATAAAATAATTATCACAATGGTTTAAAGAAAAACAACATTTGAAATATAGCAAATTAAGAACAGATATTTTCATTTCTATTCTTACATTATTAATAAGCTTGTGTGACATTTAGATTTGTGAAGAATCACTTACAAAGTTGGCTGTCTCCTTAAGTATCTATAGTGTATAAAATTTTCCTTCTCACTAGAATTACATAGTTTAGTAGTAAGGCCATCACACTAATTTAAGTACAATAAAAAAGAATCCACAAATCTTTTGTCAAGAAATAATGTCTTGAAACATTCTGTTTTTTTTTTTCTAGATTTCAATAGCTTACATCTGAAATATAAAATATCTATTACCTGAAAATTCATAGACCAGTATTAAAAAATAGGTTAGTGTCTCAGTGGGAAAATTAGCTGTCATCAATTCAGGCTGGCATAGAAGCTGAACCATCTCAAACAGATACCATGGAAAAAATAAGAATTATTAGGTCATATTTAATTTACTACATTGTACCCAGGTATCATCAAGTCACACTAATTACACTTTAGTCAAGAGAGCCTCTAGGAAAGTTTGCTTGTTGGTACAGGGCATGCAGAGACAACAGCCAAAGCAACTCTAGTAGGAGAATAAAGGTTACTGAACTGAACAAGATAGGTGACTGTGGTTTTAATCATGTACTAACATTTTAGTATAGAAAATTGTTAGGGTTGATGTGTAGACTGGTGTAATTCCAGTTTGGAAAAATCTAACATATTAGTGGAGCTCTGGGGCTACATGAAGTAAAGAATTATCTGCAGAGTGATTATTTCAAATCCATAAAATTTCATACAACATGCCCAGAAAGTTTGAAAAGAGTGAGAAATCTTCAGGGTGGTGCCAGATGTTGATTTAAAAATTTATCTGTCTTATGACTGAAAATGGATGGGCACTAATCTTAGAAAAAAATAGATATGAAGAAAACTTTGATTTTCAAAAGGAAAGGCTACATTCAGTGTCTCAAATTTATTTTTAGCCACTTTTGATTACCAAATCACAACTATTTAAAATGTAGCTTGAACTTTTTGAGTCAGATTAAAAGCCAGGGTTGTTAAGTAAAGAATCTCTGCGTAAGCAAAAACATTTTTTAGAAATGAAAAAGGCACAGTAAATTAGCATTTCTTGGGTTGAAAACCCAAACCTATCAATCAACTGACCAACAAGTCAACCCCAAAAAATAACTCACAACTGCTGCTCCTCTTGGAGGGATCAGGATTTGGGAAGTATCTGGGGTGGGTGCACTCTCCTCATAGGAACTACAGAGCCTAATACAGTATCATTTTAAAATTTACTTTATTTTATTTATTTATTTTTGAGATGGAATTTCACTTTTGTTGCCCAGGCTGGAGTGCAATGGCACGATCTTGGCTCACCACAACCTCTGCCTCCTAGGTTCAAGCTATTCTCCTGCCTCAGCCTCCCGAGTAGCTGGGATTACAGACGCCCGCCACTGTGCCTGGCCAATTTTTGTATTTTTAGTAGAGATGGAGTTTCACCACTTTGGCCTGGCTGGTCTTGAACTCCTGACCTCAGGTGATCCACTCGTCTCAGCCTCCCAAACTGCTGGCATTACAGGCGTGAGCCACCATGCCCGGACATCTAATACAATATGATTAGTTAACTACTTGTTATTGCAGCAAACCAGAAACTAGCATATTAGATTGTGTTCAACATGCGATATGAATTATAAGCAATTTCCTAATATTTGGTGGAGTGATAAGACCTGGCTAAATGTTATATAGTATTGTCAACGTGATTCCTTTTGTGAGTGCTTACCACTTTAGAGGTTGCAACTATGAAAATACCTGTGAAGACTTTAAATGATGTTTCTAAAATTGGAGGTAAAAGTAGTGTGACTAATTTTTTTTATTAGTCGTTACCGTGACTAATGAAGAAGTTTGGTCATAGTGAAAGAAGTTTACTTGATGTTAAAAAGTATTGGTTAACTTTCTCATATAAACTAAGTAAGGATTATGGCAAGATAATTAAGATTTTAAAAAGGAGGCATGATGCCAAAAAAGATAGCAGATCCTAAGAGGCACAGAGCTGTGGGCAGTGAAGGGGAGAAAGAGCCTTTGGGACCTGGCTTTGTGGTCAGTCCTTGCAATAATATCTGCAATAATAATAATAAGCTATCTTTCATAAGCTTAGATAATGTTGCTGGCTCACCATACATAGCTCTTAGAGCTCTTTCCCTAGCGGTGATAATAGATTTCCCTCAAATTAGCCATTCTTTCCTATAAATTTATAATAAAACAAAATAGATTTAGGCATACAGTTTACAATCAAGAAAATGAATGAAGTGAATCGGTCCATTGATTATATGACCCACATTCTACCTAACTTCTAACCAGCACTGAATGTACACATGTGCACACACACATACACATACACACATGTAAGAAGACTTCAAAGGACCAAGGGAGAGTGCCTTTGAGAATCCCCCTTTTTTTTTCCTTTTAAGTAAAGGAAAAGTGAATATGGTACATAGCTAAAAAAGATGTAAGAACAGGGAATAAGACAGATGATGCTGGTAACCAGAGGTACACACTCATAAATCTGTATGAAGTAGATTACTAGGATGTCGAAAGATTTCAAAGTTTTATCCCTGTGTCTTTTGAAGATCAAAGTGGTAGGCTTGTAAAGAGCCCTAGGTGAATAATGCCAGGAGTTTGTGGGGAGGATTCTGGAGTGGGGATTTCAATTTATCCTCATTCGGCTTTATCTTTCTAGGATCTGTCATGTTACAAACTTAGGCTAAAGAAAATATGGAGAACTTACCTACTTTCTTGGTGCTGCCCTATACTGACCGGCACTATACTTGGCTTGCTTAGGTTTTATTTCATTGTTGGGATGGGGTAGGGGTGAGGGCAGAGCCGTAGGTCATATTTCTTTGGTTCTGTTTCAGTGATAGAAGTACAAGACCTTTAACTTTTGCCTACATCTGGCATGATGGATTTCTATCCATCTGAGTTTATCGACACGATGAAGAAATCAAAAGTGATTTACCACCAGCATTATCAAGTGATAGAGAATAAGCACTGAGAGCAAGCAACTGTTTTTGAAATTGTTACTTCATTAGGAATCAGACTGCCCTCCCTGGGGGGAAAATGGATCAGGTCCAATGGGACAGAAAGGTACAAGTCCTCACGTCTTTAACTGCAATGAGGTCCAGCTATATGACATTGTCCTAGCCTTACCTAGTTAATGATCTTTCCAATAGACTCCTTAATTCAAGAGTCTTAGAAGTTACCATCTGGGGTTTTTGCAAATTGTACAAAAGCAGAGACTTGTCCAAACGAGATCCAGCTTGATACACTTCACATATATACATCTCTTATATACTGGTATGAAGCTATGAAATCCATAAAATATGTGGAAAGGAGAGGAAAGAGCTGCAAAGTCCAGCTCAAGTTGAAAAGTCTCAACACAATTTCATTAAACCCCAGAAGACCTCTATCTCCAATAAGACATACTACGAGAGGATTTTAGTGCTAGAGTAGAATGACTATGAGTCTAGCTATGGAACTACTACTATGATTAGCAATTCAGGGCTGGGATACTGACCGTGCACCGTGATCAAGCTGATTTACGTACTGCTTTATGAGGGAATGCTCTTCAGCCACAGGGCTGGATGCACTTATCCCCTCAGGTAACCTGAGGGATTCAAACAATGAGACCTCATTAAAACTTCCCATGGACAGAGCAAGGCCCACTCAGAGAGGAAAGACATTTAGTGTACACAGCTTTATTGAATAGCACCCTCCAAACAGAAACCGTAGGCCAATCTCTGTGGTGATAGAAAGAAATGTGAGCTTTAAACAACATATCTGTGGTTCACAGAGAACATTCCAAAAGGACTGAAAATGGGAAAAAAGGGAAATAATCATATTTTGGGTTAATGGGTACCATGCACCCTGGAGGAACCAGAACAGCTCAAAGTATTATAGGAATATTTTAGGGTAGAAGAAGTCATGTTATCCATCTAGACGCATCCACCAAAAGCACCGTCCGAGCTGAAATGATATAAAATGACCTTCAGTAAGGATGGGATCTACCTCTGCTTGACATTTGCAGAATGCAGAGCTTCCTAATAAAAATACATATTTCTAAACATCACGTCAGGTCTTCCCTAGACGGATGCACACCTGTGTCTTTTTACAGACTTTACAGTTTATGATTTCGTTCCAGAAAAAAAAAAAAAAAGGTTGAATTTGCTGGTGATTCTAAAAAAGAGTTGCTGAAAGGAAGTTACTGAGGGCCTAAACCATATTATTCTACCGTGGATGTTCTGCTGTATAACTGTCTCCTCGTTTCCACTTGTTACAGACCTCGTTTATACATCAGAAACACCATATTCTGTTTATTCTGCTAATTACAATTATGGGGAACATCTTCCATCTCAGGTTCCTGTTGATGGGCACATACAAGAACTCAGAAGAAAAAAATCAGCTGTGTTCTTAGTCTCATTGTCTTCAAATCCTCAGTTGAATGTACCAGGATATTAGAATGAAACTGGCACCTTATAAACCTCTTCAGGGAAAAGATGAATTATGTGCATTTTGTGAAATATGAGGCTGTACTTTTTTTTCTGCTGAAAGGCATTTGAAATCTTATGTTCAATTACTCACTCCAATTTTCCTTACCTTTATTTTTGTTTTCCCGTGAGCCTTCTTCATGTATTTATAAAACAATTATCTGGTGCTTGATTTGCAATTATTTGATCAAATGACTCAGAGCACCTCTTGACCCTGCATATGTCTGATGCTAACTCTTAGAGAAATATTTGCTTCTCCTGTTTCTTGCTCACATGGGAATGGATCTTGTGCAAAGAAATGAGATGCAGATCCACCTTTTAAAAAAGTTATTATTATTATCGATGAAATTGCTTATATGGAAACTACATTTCCAAGTTTTGTCTTTAGCCTCTAGCCTCAGGAGCTCCAGGGTTCACCAACAAAGGATTCTTTTGTATCTTAGCTTTAAATAATGACACGCTTCACCATTTATATAATAACACACCATTGCATCTTGAAATTCCAGTTCCTGACTTCAACAGACCACTCTGAGGACTATGAAAGTGACTTCCTTAATAAGATGGGAAGCATGTGTGTCAGCAGTAAAACTGAAACATACCCCACATTCTCACTGTGGATACATTATAAATGCAGGTTTCCAGACATGACATTAATCCCCAAAGCCACCATACCCCTCTTTAAATGCATACAAATGAATGAAATTGAAAACTTATAATGGATATTTGCAAGCTAGTTTCCAGTAACAATATTCTGCCCTTGGCTTGCATGAGAATATTTTTATTACCACAAAATCAAGGCTCATTACCAAAGAAAGGGCTTATTTTATAATAGGGTTGGAACTTACCTCCTGGTAATAAAAGGACTTCCTGAGGAGGGAACAGAGTGGGAGAACAGGGTGTCATTCATGCTGGTTACAGGTCTGGGAGGCCTAAAACAAAAGACAGTGTGAATAGAAAGTTAAAACAAATAAAAGTCACACATACAAAACTCTCCCTCATCCTTCCAGGAAAGGGGATGGGAAGATCTGAGTTCTATTTTTCCCAGGATCAACAAGAAATCTTACATTCTCCAATTAAATTCCTTAAGTGTTTTAAAGTAACATTTCCTTGAGAATATATAATCTCAGGTAAACACTGGGAGGCAGATCTCCAGACACCATGTGAATGTTGATGCATGAGCTTTGAGCCTTGATATTTAATTGTACGATATTCTGGAATGAAGCAAGGATGTGAATGTTGATGTGAGCTTTGAGCCTTGATGTTTCATTGTATAATATTCTGGAATGAAACAAGGATTTTGAAGAAGGCAGTGGTTTTATTTCTACTGCCTTCTCAAGAAGCCTTGAAGACCTGATTATTGAATCTACGTTCTCTTGGAAAGAGGAAGATTCCTGAGGCTTTGGAAGGCTCCTTCTGTGTTCTCCATGATGACGGGCCTCTCCAACATGCCTGGTCTGAAAGGACACAGGCTGTACAATCATATCATACCTTATTTGCCTTTGCTCCAAGTGAAGAGGCAAGTAAGCTCCACAAGGATTTATGAATTTAGTTTCTGTTGTTTGGGTGATCCATATGATAGAGTATATGGTGTATGGCATCCTGTAAGCTTCACTTGTTTTCTTATGGTAAGAGAAGGAAAACAGAGTTCAATTTTCCTCAGAATTGTTCATGGTTCTAAACACCAACTGCATGGAGTCCATCTTCCTTGGTCTGATTTTCATTTCCTTCTGTCATTCTTTTCCTATCATGACTGTTTTAGGTCAGGTAAAATGGCAGGACTAAGATCCCTATCTCATCTCCAAGCCATTTTGAGTCTTTTTTAGGTTCAATATAGGATAATGAATGGTAATATGAGATGGGATTTAGAGTTCAAAAGATGGAAAATGAGGTGGGGCATTTTCTGAATCACAGGAAATTTCAGTTTCACTATAATTCTACATTTGAGTTTGACAGTATAGAACATTTTGAAGATGAGACATTAATTATAGCAGCCTAAATAACCAATTTATGTTGGCTTGATTAAGAGCCAAATTTGTAAACGGTTTAATTTTTACTTTAGAGAACAGCTTTGGATTCCACAACAAAGACATTCTGGGAAAAAGGTAGACTTGTATATCCCAATGTATTGACTGGAATGGACATGAAGCTCTGCAGGTTTTAAAATGTCAGCACTACACGCAAAAATTCATTGAGACTTAGAATAACAGTCTCTGGGGTTAGGGATAAAAGATTACAAATATGGTGCAGTGTCTACTGCTCAGGTGATGGGTGCACCAAAATCTCACAAATCACCACTAAAGAACTTACTCATGTAACCAAATACCACCTGTACCCCATTAACTTAGGGAAAAATAAAAATAAACCAATAAAAAATAACATAAATTCATGGAAACTTTTTTCATGGTAGCTGGTGCTAACCTATGCTCTGAGATTTCGTAAGACATATCATCTGTTGGACGAAGCCAAAACAACAGATTCACTATTTCATCTACTCTAGACAAAACTGAAGTTCTGAAAACAATGTTAGTGTTTTGCATTACTTATCTAAGATGCATCTTTGATATATAAGGGAGCAACACAAGGCTAGTTTAAAACTAATTCTGCTTTGAGTTGAACACTAGCAATTTGGAAGAAGGATGCTAATTTTATACAAATGTCCTCTGTGAATTATGAAAAGTTTGCTAGATTTTAAAACAGTGAACAGAGTACAAAATCTTCATCGTAGCTTTGCAAAGAGTTGAAAAAAATACTTGACCTGACACTTCTGATTTTGTCTTTTTTTTTTTTTTAACTTTTTCATCTTCCTCCATGTCTAAAAATGAGAAAACAAGTGGATTTAGAGTGCCTTTTGACTAGCTTGATAAATGTATTCTATTGAGTCTGGTCACTACAAAGCTGAAATCAAGGTTTCTCAGCAAATGGCTTTGTTTAAGGTCTACCATTGAAATGTTGAACTTGGGACAAAGAATGGCTAGCCCTGGCCCCAAATGGTGGTTTTTAGAGGAACTGAAATTCCTATTTCTTCCACAATCAAATGGCAAGTTACCTTATCTAACAAATGGCCCACACTGGGAATTCTGAACATATTTGGTTTTATGTAAAAGAAACAGTTCCACAAAGTAGAGTAAGTCATAGGGGCCTTCTGGACAAGATCTTCACAGAGGACAATTTCATATAAGTGTCATCCTTGTAAACTGAGTGTACAGCACAAGAAGACTTATTTCTAAACTAGCCTCATATTGCTCACTTGTTTTGTGTCTCATCCCCACTTATGATCATGATTATACATCTTCACAAGTAGACTGGAAACTACTGCACTACTTACCAAGTATCACTTTTGGCAGCGAAAAATTGAACCAAATAGAGACCGTTAATCATGGTAACATTTACAAGCAATACAATAGCTAAGAACAAATGTCAAAGTACCAAAATGTCACCACCTGCTCATTTCTATTTAAGGACTAATTCATGACTGGCAGCACCTCTCCACAAGATGGGTAGAAAATCCCTTGGCTATAGTAAAAAAAAAATGGCATTTTCTGTGTGTCACATGTTTCATTTCCATATGCAAATGTATGTGTGTGTTTGTGTGTGACAGAGATATTAGTACTGTAACCTGTTTAAAAATCCTATTGATTCAATCTCTCTTTTTCAAATTTATTTTTTACCACATCTAAGTCTACCTGTAAAATGTTAATTTGTTACATAGTCAGACTGTGCCATATTTTTGCCACTTTTTTCACATTTAAATTGTGGCCAGGTGTGGTGGCTCACACTTATAATCTCAGCCTAGGAGTTCCAGACCAGCCTGGGTAATATAGAGAGACCCTATTTCTACAAAAAAGAAAAAAAGAAAAAAAAAGAAAAAAGAAAAAATTGGAACTTGAGTTTTAAACGAGTAATAAAAATATTTTCTAATGTTTTCATTAGGTATTGATAAAGCATTTTCCACTTACTATTTTCTCAATTTTATTTATCTCTTATAATGCTTTTGCTGCTCAACTTTGGATGCAGTATGTATTAGATGACTAGTAGCAATTTTTTTTTTTTAATTTTACTTTAAGTTCTGGGGTACATGTGCAGAACCTGCAGGTTTGTTACACAGGTATACATGCGCCATGTAGTAGCAATGTTTTTTTTTTTGAGTCGGAGTCTTGTTCTGTTGCCCAGGCTGGAGTGCAGTGGTGTGATCTCGGCTCACTGGAAACTCCGTCTCCTGGGTTCACGCCATTCTCTTGCCTCAGCATCCCTAGTAGCTGGGACTACAGCTGCCTGCCACCATGCTCAGCTAATTTTTTGTATTTTTAATAGAGACGGGGTTTCATCGTGTTAACCAGGATGGTCTTGATCTCCTGACCTCTTGATCAGCCTGCCTCTGCCTCTCCAAGTGCTGCGATTATAGGCGTAAGTCACTGTGCCTGGCCAGCATTTTTAAACACAATAATTAAACAGCAAGATGTGCATTTAAGAAGACTGTATAATGTTCAACATCAAATTTTATGTCCATGAGCTCTATAATGTTCTACATATTTCAGCACTATGTAAGGACATACTGTTATCCTTCACTTAAACATTTACATCACGGACTTTTTTTCTGACTATGTCTTTGAAGAATTTGTATTAATTTACAAAATCAACACACTTTTTCACAGTGGCAAAACCAAAATGTTTTATTTTGAGTCTGTGCTATAATTCCCAATGCCCAGAACCTCAGGTCATCAGCACAGGACAGAGTATGCCCATCGATATTGCCAATGCTTGCACCCCACTCACTGCTCCCTTCTTACCTCTGTCTGTAAGCTTATCCATGGGTGCAACTGATATGGACTGGGATATTTTTGTGACACTACACCCAAAGAATGACAAAGATGTGGTTTGTACTACAATTAACGATTGCTTAATAAATTATTTAGGAAAGCAGAGGGAAAGGTCAGAGAGGGAATGAGGATGACCAAGACAGAGCTACAGCTAGAAAATATATTTTTATTGCTATGTATAGTTCTAAGGAACATACTTTTAGGGTGATTTTTGCTAGAGACTCAGTGATAAAGCTTACTTCACATAGTTCTGCACTATGACAATATTCCTTCTGCATAAGATCTTTATAATTTAAGTCATATTTGGGAGTAATAAATTAAGCGCATTAAGTGGAGGTGGGAGTATTGGTGTGTTTTATTTCTTAAATTTCAGTTATTTTCACTGTACAGCACTGTATAAAAGTAGTGGGATGGCTTATTATAAAATGACATGGTATGGAATGTCATATATTTTTGTCTAATTTATCAAAATCTTATTTACATACATTTGGAAGAAGTGTGAATATTCATTAATTCCATGTACACGTTCATTATAGCAGATTAAGAGAGCATTCTTTTTATAAATGATTCAGGCTTAATACCATTTTTTTTATTTAAATGTCCTTGATGTGCCTATGATAATTTAGAATAGTTAAATGAGCAATGCATTTTAAAATTAGAAGTCTCAGAAAAAAGACGTGGATATCTACTCAGGACAATAGCATTTGAATAAAGAAACAAATATGGAAAAAATTTCTATGGCTAAAAATAGAACAAAAATATTCTGTTCTAAAATAGACTTGACATTCTACATCCAGAATGTCTTGTATGTTATTTCAACAATTAAATATCTTGTACAATTTGAATTTTAAAATTAAAACTTTCACCCTGGGAAAATATGTTATCAGTGAGTAGAGATCAGTATTCTGATTCAAGGACTCTTGAGGATCTGGTAAAATACATAGAGGTTTTCTCAAAAGAAGACACATTTTGTACAGAATTTTAAAATCTCTCCATGGAACATAAACTAAGAATGTATTGTGTAGCTTAGCCC
>NW_012115378.1:3052777-3061309 GCF_000951035.1 Colobus angolensis palliatus
ATTCACACCCACACTCCCTATCTTCATGACACCCAGCAGTTCTGTTGAAGGCCGCTTTCTTGGGGTAACTCCTAGCAGGGCTGGTAGGAAATTACCGGTCTTCTGTGTCCTTCGTGCTGGGAGTTGGAGACTGGAGCTGTTCCTATTCGGCCATCTTGCTCCGCCCCCCTCTTTTTTTCCATCACTTTCTAATTCTTTGGAGGTGTGGGAAGCAGCAAAGCTCTTAGAGCCAGGCTATTCACACCCACACTCCCTATCTTCATGACACCCAGCAGTTCTGTTGAAGGCCGCTTTCTTGGGGTAACTCCTAGCAGGGCTGGTAGGAAATTACTCTCAGCATAGCTCAGGGAGCTCCAGCTGCTCTCACTTTGTTGTGGTCATTTATTAGCAACTTAGTGATTGTGTCTAGTTGGCTATGGGAAGGAAAGTCTAGACCTTAATAAGATCCTTCATAAGCTCCTGTGAGGTAGATTGCTGCAAGTGGTTGGCCCTTTGGGACATTCCCCAGATTTATTTATCCCTGGCTTATTTTAAGGTTTATTTATAGAAGCATAATTTCCAAAAATAATTTAACCACATTCTACAGAATTAGTTTATATTAGCTTCTGGAGGCTGAGCCCATGCCAGCTTGTAAGCTGAGAAACAGGAGCCTTCAGGCTGTGTATACTGCTGAGGTCAGAGGTGCCTCAAAGCACCCCCAGGAACAAGCAAAACAAAGCCCCAAAGTATTTATACAAAGCTCACAGATGTGACGCAGCACAAATTGTTTGGTGGTATTTGCTAAGGTCCATCGGAGAACATAGGTGCTGCTTCCATGAAGGTCTCATACCTACCACAGTGCCCCTTCTGGATCATATGCTGAACTGCCTGAAGCATGAACTTTGCATTGTGGGCTGATGGGTAGGTCCCATCAGCCCACCTCTTGAGGTCAACATGCAAACACAGGCCCTGTGGTGTGACAGGTTCCACTGAACTGTGGAAAACAACAGGCAGTTCATAAGGAGGCATCTGTGACTACATGGTATCTAATTGTGCATAGAAGCAGGTAATGAGACTCTTTCTTCTTATGAGCTCAAGGTAACACCAAGGAAAAAATTGTTTCTTCTACCTAAGCCCCCTTGTTATCTTGGCCACCCGGGCCTGAGAGAGGTTCAAAGGCATGAAACTTCTGGTAGATAGCAGGGATGGCCAGAAGGACCGTTTGCTGGTCCAACACCTTCTGCCATGAAACTCACACATACTTTGAAGAAAAGAATCTTTGAATATTCTGATAAATTTTCCCACCACTCCCCCTTCCCCTGCACAGGCTATGATTCTTCTAAAGTTATATAGCTTGGGATGAAAAACAAAAGTAATTTCTATGTTTGCTGGCATCTTAAACTGGGTCTGCAGAGCAATAAAGAGCTTTTATATTTGGAACTCAAAGCACATATGAAATTAAGGAATAATATGCTGTAAATCATTTTTTACCACAGTGATCCCATTGATTGTTAACTTCCAATGTGCAGGCACCACTAACATCCATATTTTGTAACTAAACTTTCTGAAATATTTTCCACCTCCAGGCGAATTATGTTACTGTTGCATATTTCACTTGTCTGCCTGGTGGAAGTACTGTATACCTCAACAACAACAAAAAACTATAAGGGCATTACTCTGACTTTTTAAAAAAATTAAATGAAAAATCTTGGTTGCTGACCACTGATAGGGAATTGCCTTTGTGTGGCTCCAGACATGTGCCCTTGAAGAAAATTTTCTCTTTACTGGGAGGGTAGAGATACTTACACGATGTGAGCCAAGTTGAGTGGCTTCTCAGGCTGATCTGGGAACATGGGGTGCAAAGGTTCACGGCTGGAAGCACAGCTCAGGGACTTGCTTAATGCATTAGTCAGCTTCTTAGCAGGTGATTTCTGGAAAGAAGAAGGAAGGTAGAAGTGACAACAGCTAATATATATGTAATTTTTTTTTTTTTTTTTGTGAGATGGAGTCTCGCTCTGTTGCCCAGGCTGGAGTGCAGTGGCCAGATCTCAGCTCACTGCAAGCTCCGCCTCCTGGGTTCACGCCATTCTCCTGCCTCAGCCTCCTGAGTAGCTGGGACTACAGGCACCCGCCACCGCGCCCGGCTAATTTTTTGTATTTTTAGTAGAGACGGGGTTTCACCATGGTCTCGATGTCCTGACCTTGTGATCCACCCGCCTCGGCCTCCCAAAGTGCTGGGATTACAGGTGTGAGCCACCGCGCCCGGCCTTATATATATAATATTTTATCAAATGATTTGCTTTTCATAATAGATATTCATTCATGGAAGAAATCCTTTTCAGTGCTGACTCTGACTCCGGAAGTTTGCTCAATGCTGGGAAGAGAGTTTCTGAACAAGCTGCCTCCTGCTGCTCAGTGTCAGCAAATGCTACAATAAATGGAAGCAGGCATTGTGGGTGGGGCACCTTCGCTGGGACTTAATGGGCCTGCAGGAGTCTTTCTGACAAAAACTCAGCAGACTAGGAGGTCACTCGAGATGGGGGAAGCAGCAACAGTGAAGGGAGCCCTTCTAGGGAGGAAAGCAGGAGGCAGATCATCAAAATCTTTATAAGGCTCGTTAAGAACTGTCTCTTTATCCCCAGGACAGAGGGAGACCATGAAGAGTTTAAATCACAGGCATGACAGCATCAGACCTGATTCCAGAAGGACTGTTCTCACTTTAGAACAGAAAATGGTTTGTGAGAAAATAAGTATGGAAGGAAGATGAGCAGAAGGTTTTGCAGGAATCTAGGTGCAAGAAAGATGTTTCAGGTGTGGCTGAACACATCCAGTTAGAAGTGAAAATGAAACTTCAATCTGCGTCTTCAGAATTTGAAATTCAGGTTATTTCCAGAGAATCATGCTGCCTCTTTTTCGTTTAGATTGTTGGGATGTTTATCTTGACATTATGCAGTCAAAATTATATAAAAAGCAGCCTACCACATGTATTAGGTTGGTGCAAAAGCATTTGAAAGTAATGGCAAAACCATATTTTTCCTTCCATAAGGAACCGTTTCAAATTTTGTCACTTTCTTTTACATCTAGAGTCCTTCATTGGTAATAGAATGAAGTGACTATTATCCTCATTTTTTAAAAGCGAAGTAATAAGAGCATTGCTCAGGAAATCCCTCTGGCTTTTGTTAGGAGATGTAATTCTTAGAACAGTTAAGATAGCAGCAACAGCAGCTCTTTGCACCACAAACCATAGGGCCTTCTGTCTTCTCAAGAAGTCTGATCCTTCTTTGTATGGATAGTGCCCTGGAATATAATTTTAGAGTCTACAACCCCTAAGAAAGAGGCTCCTTATGTGGATTTAGCATTTACGTAAAACAACTAAATCTGATTAGTTTTCAAACACCAAATCTTTTAGGATATGGGGTCGAAGTTTGAAAACTGGTAATATGCTAACAATAAGAAAATAGAAAGTTTTAGCTCCTATCTTCTAAACTAAATTGTAGTTCATGATCCGTGTTAATCTATCTATCTATCCTCAGCATGACATAAACAACAGTGAGGAGTTGCACTGGAATTGGCAAGTTCTCAGTATACTCTGCCTTGGTGAAGAACTGTTACTTGAATTCAGAATCTCACTGGTGATGAAGTACTAGCATATTTACACTGAATATTAGTTCCCAATAATAATTCCTAGGAAGAATATTTTGATTTCAGAGGTATATTCTGAAGACTTCTTTAAGTAAAGACTATAGGTTGAATTGAAATACATTAAAATATAGAAAAACTCATAAATAGGTTGGATTTTCTTGTGACAGAACTTTTCCAAGAGGTGCTGGAAGGGCTGATGGTATATCCCACAAGAACCAATCTACATACCCTACAAAAACCCATCCTTGAAGAAATGCACAAGGGCAACACTGCTGGAACTGATATTTGAGTTTAACTAAGATAAATGTCAGTAAATCATAATCCACTTGAACAGTGAGCTCAGAGAGTCACATTTCCTCCCACAGACCTGGTGCCACATGCTCCTGAGAATACATCTATCACCCAGACACTCACATGCCACCTTTGCCAGGTTGGTCACTCAGACTCTTCATGAAAAGATGGTTTGCTAATATAACCACAATCTCCCCTCCCCACCCTCTGCAGAAAAGTAAAATGGAACAGTATTATTAAGTCCACACTCTCCTCTCATACTTGTTTCTTTAATATTCTAGTCATGCACTTAAAAGAACTCCAGAATCTAAGAAAAATAAAACTAATGATACTTTTTAAGCCATTTCCACAAAACAAAACTTGGAAAAGATTTTAACTTACTGTGAATGTAAGACTATGTTCCAGAAGGTCCTTGCTGTTCAGTTGTTATTTAAATCGGTACTGAATTATCTATATTCCAAGAAGTAACATAGTTTTGAGTTTTCCTATATTTTAAGTCTCAGGAAGCTACACTGGGTTCCAACAGAATAAGTAAGAGCACCCAGTGGGGTGGAGAGTGGGAGGAAGGGGGACTGAATACTAGACCTGGGATAGAAGGTAAGTTTGCCCTTTAATTCTGCCACCATCCTTGGTATTCCCTTTAATTCTGGGCAACACTCACACATCCAACTCCAAGTATTGCCTGGACCTAGCCTTACCCATGACGTGTACTCTTTCATTTGGTGCTGGTTGCTATGAGAACCACCGGCATGTCCCCTCCAGAAGCAGTCCTGACAGAGCTGGTAATTGTGACACTGTTGGCATCGGTAGCGAAATCCCATCATACTCTCACTGTGGCAGTAGGAACACTCCACCGGATGGAAGACTAAGGGGGACGTAAGTGAAGAAAAAACAAGAAAACAAAAGTATGAACCAGAAGAAGGAAAAATACAGCCTTACAGGAATTGTACCTTTCTTCTCTGCACCACGATTTCAGATGATAGTTGATTTGGGCTCAGAAAAACATTTAGTTCATTCCTGGATTCTCCTACAACCCTTTTCAATCATGCCTGTGGGGAAATGAAATGAAATGGGATGGAGAAGAGGTGTCCTTTTAACAACAAAAATCTCTATAATGCCATTTGCTCTTTCTATTCCCATCTCTCACATTACAAGAGTTTAAATTGCCCAAACAGACTTGCCTTTACCCCAAACTGCTCTCTGTCTCCAGGAGACCAGCACAGCTCACTGGAAGACTCAGAAGCACAAGGGGTGAATGCCGGTTGTCTAGCGGGAAGAGAGCAAATATCAGAGACATGGAGAATGAGTGGAAGAAAAAAGAAAGGAAGATGGGCAGAGAGTGGAAAACTGGACGTGGATGTGAGAATTAAGTTACTTTTTTAAATATGGAGTGACTAATGGCTTACTTAACGACTGGTGTTGCCTACATCTGACAAACAGATTTTTTTTTTTTTCTTTCCTGAGGCAGGAGTATAGGGCCCTAAAAAAATGTGTAAGTTATCTGAAAACAGTTCTAAATAATTCAGATACCTCAAGAGACAGTTAACTTTCTTTGGTAGGAAATTTGAATTATAAAGCAGGCAAAGCAAAATACTAGATTTGAAGCAAAGTAAAATATTAGATTTAAGTGATCAAATCCAAGTAATTATCTACATGCTATGAGCTAGATACTAAAACAACAATAACAATTCTTGCCTTTGGTAAAGCTATTCTCTGACCTAACCAGTCAGGAAAAGCAATACAAATAATAATAAATGAAGATAAAAAGCAAAGTGTAAAAACAAAGACAAAACTAACTAAGGATGCACTGTCTTCTAAACAAGTGTCATAACCTTCCTTTCTGGCTCTTGAGAAAGACTAGAGTGGGAGTTGAATCTAGGGACAACTGTTCTGGGACAGTGCCTAAGAAACTGATCTCCTGCAGCAGGAAATGCTGAGAGAGAAGGAATGAAATTATGGCTTTATGATTGGAAAATGACTAGTTCTAGAACTGTAAACAGTAACATGAACTCATTTTGCATAATAACATGGACCTTGATTGCTCTTCCCTTCTGCATATGGATAAACAAAAAAACTATGATTGTTAGTGATTGCAAAAAAAAAAAGTAAATTCATTCTTTAAATTTTCTCTATTAGAAAAACAGGATAAACTCATAACTTTTAACTAACTGAGATAAGTAAGGGCAGATGCTCAAAATTCTGAATGATAATTTAAAATTAAGCTAACTTTAGCTTCAATGTATATTAAAGAAGTACAGAGAAGTTGAGTAATATATAGAGACTTAAGTTAAATCTCTAGTAAGAGATATAGACTAAATTATTTCCTCGTCAAGTCTGGAGAAATTTCAGTTACATTGAACAGTAAGTAGGAACACCTAAAGATTAGATGGAAGCACTGAACTGTTTCATGTTTAAATTTCGGTAAAATTTGCCCCAAACTGTATTTCATACTTAAATCTGGATATGCCAACAGTAGTTCTTTTTATCCTAGAAATACTTGCTTTAAAAAAAGACATGATACAAAAGTTATTTTACTCTTATCTTTAACGTTAGTACAACTATTGAAAGCTCACAATCTGGAACATACGACTAAAGACTAACAGGGTGCTATCATCTATTTTTTTTTTTTCTCATTTCTCCCACCTATTTCTGGTTGAGTGACTGGGAAGAAATAATCAGTGCCATGTATGCAAATTTGAGAAATTCAGATCTAAAACAAACACAAAATAATGTCACACTCCTTGTTGAAGTTCGCCTTCTATTGTGCCAAGTCTTTGAACCACACCTGACTTGTAATTAAGAAGAACACCGTGAGATTTACTAAGTTTTTAGAACTGACAGTCCTAATTTTTCAGTGGTCATTTAAGGCCCTTCCGAACAGGGAGATGGGTTAGTTCTCTCCTAAACAAAACTAAGAGGCACTAAATAGGCTTCCCTAAAACAACAACCTGGGCTTACTAACTATAGAACTAATGGCCTAATTTCAATAATTTAAAAAATCACCTTTGCTTGGTAGTAACTACTCACCATTTTCCACATTCGCTAGTCGATGCAGAAGAGGCAACCAGACCAGACACTGCGGGGGAGGATCCGACATAAGCGTGTCCAAGAAGCCATTTAACGTGACTTTTTTCTGCATTAAAAAAAAAAAAAACATAAATTTAGGACAATCATCTCAATTTACCTGCTATGTAAATATCATATCATTTGAGACTGAAACAAAAGAGCACTCAATAATCCTCTAATATCTGAAGAAACAGAACTTGCCAAATGTGTTATTAAACTAGTTCAGAACTGAAAACATTGCTTGCTTTTTATACCTAAGCATACATAGGACTGAATTCTCTCCACTGAGGCTGAGTCAATAGTATCACCAGGAGAAAAATAATTCTTTTTTTTTTTTTTTGAGACGGAGTCTCGCTCTGTCGCCCAGGCTGGAGTGCAGTGGCCGGATCTCAGCTCACTGCAAGTTCCGCCTCCCGGGTTCACGCCATTCTCCTGCCTCAGCCTCCCGAGTAGCTGGGAATACAGGTGCCCGCCACCTCGCCCGGCTAGTTTTTTGTATTTTTTTAGTAGAGACGGGGTTTCACCATGTTAGCCAGGATGGTCTCGATTTCCTGACCTCGTGATCCGCCCGTCTCGGCCTCCCAAAGTGCTGGGATTACAGGCTTGAGCCACCGCGCCCGGCCGAGAAAAACAATTCTGAGAGCATCATTTGTATATATGAAAGACAGTATAAAAATAATGAAGAAAAATAAAGAATTGAAATTCTCCATGGAATTTTACTCAAGAATGCACCATAGCTCATTTTATAATTTTCCTATCAGTCAGTCTTCTAAATTTATAGAACTTCCCTTTCGAGCTTCCTCAACTTCCTTAAGTACTAAATATTTAGTGGTTAATGTGAATGGTTCTGTTATACAAGAGCAGGAGGGAATCCTGTTAGGACAGAATCATCTAAATTTTTTAAAACTCGTTCCTTTTATTACTTTATATATAATTCCTCTCAATTCAGTCTGCTGCTTTCTCAATATCCAGGTCCTTTCGGATGTACAAAAGGAATGCACTGTATCTATAAGTTTCTTTCAAAATGATAAAAGTAAGAAAGCTATATTAATACATGTACTGTAATGGTATAAATAACAAAATACATATTTATATGCAAAAATCACTACTTGAAATTTTGAACTAGAATATCAAAGGGGATGGGATAATTTTATTTATTTATTTATTTAAATATTTATTTATTTACTTTAAAGATGGGGGTCTCACTATGCTGCCCAGGCTGAACTCAAACTCCTGGTCTCAAGTCATCCTCCTATCTCCTCCTACCTACCTCAGACTCTTGAGTAGCTGTTATAGCCAATTCATTAAGTACAAAAATAAACTGATCTTCTTATTTTTATGTTACCTCTTTTCATACTTGAAATGATCTTTTTCGTTTTGACTATTTGTCATACTGGCTAAAAATCACTCCTGGAAGTTTCCAACAATGTTGTTATGATTTCAACATGTATAAGTTGCCTATCATCAAGGATATGTACAAATCATAGAACAGTCTAGAGGATATTTCAAAAGAAATTTTGAACATGGCAACATCACATATAATTCTTTTTTTTT
>NW_012115378.1:3065119-3169254 GCF_000951035.1 Colobus angolensis palliatus
GTATGTCTCTGCATGTGAGATGGGTCTCCTGAATACAGCAGACTGATGGGTCTTGACGCTTGATCCAGTTTGCCAATCTGTGTCTTACATATAATTCTTGAACACATAAACACATAGATCCTTTCTTTTCTTTCTTTCTTTCTTTCTTTTTTTTTTAGAGACAGGGTCTCACTCTGTGGCCCAGGCTGGAGTGCAGTGGCACAATCATAGCTCACTGAAACCTTGAACACCTGGGCTAAAGGGATCCTCTCATCTCAGCCTCCCAAGTAGCTGGGACTATAAGTGTGTGCCACTACACCTGGCTAATTCTTTAATATTTTTTTTCAGAGATGAGATCTTACTATGTTTTCCAGGCTGGTCTTGAACTTTTGGACTCAAGCTCTCCTCCTGCCTCAGCCTCTCAAAGTGCTTGAATTACTGTGTGAGTCACCACACCCAGCACAGGTCATTTTAAGACTTAAAAAAAAAAAAAAAAAGCCCAGTCCTATTACTCCAGCTGATTTTGAATGAGATGTATTCTGAGGCATTAGCACATTTACCAATTCTTCTATAATACACTACCTAAAATTTAAGAATTCAGATATAAATGAAATTATTCTTGTTTCCATGATTGGGTGAAGTAATACAACAGGTAGTTACATTTCCTTGAGTCAGATCATGTGCATATTTGTAAATATGAACTGAAAGTGCACAAAACAAAAGCAACAACAACAAGAACACAAGAGTAACATTAACAGATGGAATTAGAAGACCAGAGTTAAAAGCAGCGCCCTGCCCTCACTAGCTATGAACTTTATATTGTTAAAAAAAGAATCACATTTTCTTTGTTAGGTCACAGGGTTGTTGCAAGCCATAAATCAGATAATTCACTTTGTGAGGCATAAAGCACTATAAAAATAAAAGGAGCCATACATTTAGCATGCCATGAGAAAAGTTGGAAAGCAGTAAAATTGAATGAACAAATAGATTTGTGTTTTGAAGTGATTGACCCTTTTTTTTTTTTTTGACATGGAGTCTTGCTCTGTCTCCCAGGCTGGAGTGCAGTGGCACAATCTCGGCTCACTGCAACCTCCACCTCACAGGTTCAAGTGATTCTCCTGCTTCTAGCTGGGACTACAGGTGCCCGCCACCATGCCCGGCTAATTTTTGTATTTTTAGTAAAGACAGGGTTTCACCATATTGGACAGGCTGGTCTCAAACTCCTGACCTTGTGATCTGCCTGCTGTGGCCTCCCAAAGTGTTGGGATTACAGGCATGAGCCACCTCACCTGGCCGATTGACACTTTTAAAAGTTAATTTCAGTAAAAAGAAAAGACTTCCTGACTCTTAATCAGTAAAGTACAGTGTAGTGAGCATTTGTTTGTATGCATTTTATGGGGCAGGGATATACCTGTTTTTTTTTTTTTTTTTTGAGACAGGGCCTTGCTCTGTCGCCTGGGCTGGAGTGCAGTGGTGCCATCTGGGCTCAAGCTATCCTCCTGCCTCAGCCTCCTGAGAAGCTGGGACTACAAGCATGTACCACCATGCCTGGCTAAGTTTTTAAAATTTTTTGTAGAGATGGGGTCTCCCTGTGTTGCTCACACTGGTTTCGAACTCCTGAGCTCCTGACCCTCGGCCTCCCAAAGTCCTGGGATTATAGGGGTGAGCCACCACACTCAGTCAAGAGGCCTTTTCAGTGGACAAAATGTTAGTTTGGATTTTCAAAAAATGGTAAACTAACCTTTGATGTATGGATTTCTATGCTACTACTGGGCTATGCTGGAGAATGGACCTGGAGTCTCTTCTACATGACCAGAGAGGTACACACATAGATAGCCCCCTAAACTATGCAGCTTCCCAGGGTAGCTTGAGCCATACCCAGTTAAAACACATCACTTGGAACCCCAAATATATCATGGTGTAGAAGATTTAGGCAGCTGTGTTTGCCATATTTTGGGCCTCTCAGGTCATGATGTGGAGGATGTTGGGATTCCTTGCTGGTATCCTTTATTAAACCAATGTTAAAGCTTGTTGCTGGGTCAAGCATGTATTTCACATGAGGCTGAATGAGACAATTAAGCCCTTTTGAAAGTGCAGTGATAGTGAAAATAATGACCCTGAGGGTGTGGTGATATGTGTCCCCATCTAATCACATCTTGAACTGTAATTCCCAGGTGATGAGGGAGAGACCTAGTGGGAGGTGATTGGATCATGGGGGTGGTTTCCCCCGTGCTGTTTTCGTGATAGTGAGGGAGTTCTCAGGAGATCTGATGGTTTTATAAATGGCAGATTCCCCTGGGCTTTTCATTCTTTCTCTTTCCTGCCACCATGTTTAGAAGGTGGGTCTTCGCTTCTCCTTCACCTTCCACCAGGATTGTAAGTTTCCTGAGGTGGAACTCTTTTCTTTATAAATTACCCAGTCTCGGGTATGTCTTTATAGCAGTGTGAAAAGAGATTAATAAAGAAGGGTTGTTGTAAGGATTAAATTAGGCAATGAAAGGAAAAAATTTAGCACAGTGCCTGCCTCATGGTCAGTAAACACTGTCTATTATTGTGATCCAGGGGTGCAGGGTTTAGTTACTGGTTCGGAGGTCATTTGTCAGTGGCTGAAAAATACACTACAGGTTGTATCACATAGAAGAATTTGTCCGAGTATTTGTGACCTGGAATGACATCTAGAAGGAGAGCAACCACTGTTTGAAAGAGATACTTCCTTAAACATATTTTTCTCCTACCTGTTGGGAGAAACAGGATCTGGCTGACTGTTCTGTGTAACCAAATGAAGGACCTTCAAAAACTGCTGTGGGTAGTTTGAGAACTTCCCGAAGGAATTGATCATATCGTCCATAAACCATCACCCCACTGGAGTCAGAAATCATTGAGAAAATATCTGATGAAAGGAAAAGGAAAGATATTTATTCATCACATGAACATTCTCCACTGTTTTTGTTCAATATATCTGCTATAAATGACAAAAAAGTAGCAAAGTAGATTTTTTTTATGAAAGAATGATATAAAAGCTAATTTTTAAGCTTAAATATTCCTGGCATAATGTTTTCTCTGGTTTCTTTTGGTAGATGATTCTGGCACATAGCAATCACAAGTAATTTGGGTAAGACTAACATTTTAATAAGAGAGAGACACTTATTAAATATCTTTAATAAGACACTATCTTTTTGTTTTGACTCTCATGGAGTTCAACAGGAGAAATTTTTGTATATATGAGAGAGATGCTGACTTCATTTGAAACATAATGAGAGTTTTACTGTAAATTTGGGGTGTGTGTACATTCATTTATCTAGCTAGAAATTTACCAATTTATAGTTTATAGTTCACTAAAACTTTCAGATTTTGGTGTAAGATATTTGAAAAATCAAAGACACAGTGAGGATAAAGATGTAATGACAAACACTTGATTAACTTCCTATAGAAGCAGAAAACTTTCTATAAATTACAGTTTTCTGGGTGGAAGGCACTTGATTTACAGGGAAGGGTTTTCTGACTCATGGAGTGAAGAGGAAGCCTGGCCTTGTGGATGATCAATGAGGTAAAGTCAGGGTCCTGGATCTTTCTTTGAAGGGCCTGTGGCTTCACTGAACCACTGTTCTTCAATTTCTGCCAGTATGTGCACTTAATGAATATTAATGACATAATTTCCCAAGGTGCTTTATAATTCCTCTGTGCAAATCACTATTAGAATGAAAGGGTTTGCTATTATATAGTTTGTCACCATGCTAACTAGCTTGTCACCAAGCCAGCACAGCTGCTGGGATAAACTGCTGTAAATGTGCTACCTCTATTCACTTTAGGTTTAATTTTTCAAGGTCAAAATGTAATCTGGGAACATTGTTTTTACACCAAAGTCAGATGTTAAGCATATCACAGGCTTTTATTGGATTATGGTTTTGAGAACATGAATTGACTCTCATTTTCATTAAATATTCCATTTATAAAGGGTTTCTGCTGTTTCAAATAGTTTATTAACCATAAGACTATAGAGATTCTATCTGAGTAAAAAAATTAATGTACGTATTTATGGGCTACAGAGTGATATCTTGATACATGTGTTCAGTGTGTAATGATCACACTAGGATAATGAGCATTACCCTCATTTCAAACATTTATCATTTCTTTGTGTTGGGAACATTCAACATCTTGTCTTCCAACTTTTTGGAAATATGCAATAAATTTTGTTAACTATAGTCACCCTACAGTGCTATAGAACACTGGAACGTATTCCTCCTATGTAGCTGTAATTTTGTAGCCATTAGCTAACCTCTCCCTATCCCCCTCAACCCCCTGCAGCCCCGTACCCTTCCCAGCCTCGAATAAGCACAATTCTACTTCCATGAGTTCAGCCTTTTTCTTTTTTTTAGATCCCACATATGAGTGAGAACATGCAGTATTTATCTTTCCATGCCTGACTTATTTTACTTAACATAATGTCCTCCAGGCTCATTCCTGTTGCCTCAAATGACAGGATTTCATTCTTTTTTATAGCTGAATTCTACTGAGGAGTTTAGGTTGTGTTCAGAAGATGTTGAGGGAGATACTGAAGAATTTAAAGTAGATCAGTGCGTTAGAAACCCTAGGGGTAGGCATAGAGGCAAAACAACCAGTTTAGTAATAGAAACTCAATAAATATGCAGTATTTTCCATAATACTAGTATTTTAAAAACAAGTCCTCCCCAAAGCTTTAGAACAGCACATGACATACTAGGCTTACAGCACTGAATTTAGAATACCTTAAGATCCCTAGAACTATCCAGGATCCCTAAGGCAGAAGTATAAACAAATGTTCCAAACCATTAAAACAGTTTATAATTGGGCCAAGAACAGTCTGACCAAAAAGCAGTATTATTAGGTAAGTTTATGTTTAGGTTGCCATGGCACATGACTGCAGGGGGCGCCCTTCATCTCCTAGGCCGTGTCAATGATGCTCCCTGAAATTACACAGGGAACACCCTACCAGTGAATGGTAGCCCTAATTACCGGAAATTATGTTGCAACATAGTGTTGTTTTCTCTTTTAATGCATTTTAAAGTATTAAGAAAATCAACTTCAAATTTTCTGTTGCTTTCTCTTTGTTTTTTAAAATTTCTGACATTCTTAATTATTCTTGCTCTGTGTTCCCCAACAATAAGGGAGTAGCTGGAACAAGCTAAATATCTCTCATCCCTATGCACAAAAATAGAAGAATTGCCAAACAAGCACAGCTGGCATTTTGGCTTAACGTGAATTAGAAAAACTTTACAGAAGGGAAATCAAAACCCTCAAGCCTGTAACATTCCATATCCCTTCATTTTACTTTTTTCTTATTACAGAAGCAATGTAGAAAATCATGACCTTACCTGTTTTTTTTGTTTTGTTTTGTTTTGATTTGGTTTTTTGAGATGGAGTTTCACTCTGTTGCCCACTGTAGTGGCGTGATCTCAACTCATGCAACCTCTGCCTCCTGGGTTCAAGTGATTATCCTGCCTCAGCCTTCTGGGTAGCTGGGACTAAAGGCATGTGCCACCATGCCTGGCTAACTTATCTGTTTTATCATTAAAATGCAAGCCAGCAAAAGAATACAATAGGAACACCCACAACCCCACTCACCAAGGGGCAGCCATGGTGTCCATGGGTAGATTTTGTGGGTAAATTTGCCCACATTCGCTCATTCAATTAATAATTATCGCTGAAACTAGAAATATTCATGACTCAGGATATTCATTTTTGACCAGGTAACATTCTGGAGAGATTTTTGTGACCAAATTACCTTTAATTAAATTGTTTTTGGTCAAATTGATTTTAACCAAATTACCTGGAAACCGCTAAAACCATCTTCCTAGGATTAACTATACGAAGAGTGACTCCTCAGTCAGAGAACCAGGGACACTTAAGGGTGGGATTCAGGTGCAGCTGCTCTCAAAGTGGGGAATGCGATTTCTTGGGGTCACACTATCTGTATCACTACAGAGTCTTTGATATTGTGGAACTTGTTTCTGCAGACTAGAAAACTTAGTTTACCTCCAAGGGGACACATGCATTTGTTGCTTCTTTCACTGCCCTAAAGAGAATAGACTTTGGCCACTAGAGAGTGCTTTTTGGAAGTTGATGGGATGTGGTGAGGAGAAAGCATTGTAGCAGTTATACTGTTTCCTTTGAGCTCCTGGACCCAAGAGAGAGCTGGAAGGGTTTTCACAATTGTAAAGATCTGATCAATAACTTAGTTATATCTTGAGATTTGTAACTGTGCTGACATTGCTAGTCCCTTACCTACCAACCATTCCCTTCATCTTTATTTGTCCCACATTTGTTCGTGGGTTACTCGTGGGTTGAGGGAAAGGGACGGCCCTCTGAGCCCAAGAGGTAAAAGTGGACTATACAATGACCATTGTTGTCATACTTTTTCTCTAACCAGTAACTAGTTTAGTAATTGGTCTGAGATGCCACCCTAGGTGATGAGCTGTAAAGGCTGGGGGACCTCTGTAGTGACATGTGACTTCTGTGACTGTCACCCCCACCAGCCCCCCTCCTCCACCCTCCACCCTTACTTGTTGGAGGAGGATGAAATCTTACACTGAGCAAAGCTGAGTGGAAAGATAGCAAACACCAGGACTTCGAGGGCTCAGAATTAACCTGGTATGTTAAAGGTTGATAGACGTCCTGAGATGCAGAAAACTGGTTTTCTTAGTTTTCCTCAAACCTATTTTAATATGGGACCCTTCTATCCAGGTACCTATTAATATAATATTAAATAGGTATTTTTAGATATCTCCCAAGTGGTTTTTTTTTGTTTAGCTTTTGTTTTGTTTTTTACATTTATCTAATGTCCTCTTTGTAAATGGCCAGTTGGGGTTGGCAGACAAGGTTCTCAGAACTTCCTTCCTCAGCCTTGGTTCATTTTGCTAAACTTTCTCTTTCCGGCTTAACCCTGAAGGAAATGCCCGAGGATTACGCTGAAGCTTTTTTTTTTTTTTTTTTGAAAAAAAAGTCCTTGGTGTCAGCACCTTCTTTCTCAAATAAGCACTGAGGTAGATAGTTTTTAATTTTCTATATCTTTCAGGCTAACAAAAGAGAAGCTCCATGGCTCCTCCTAAGGTCTGGCTAGGCTTCTCTGAATCCTGGCTGCATTTGGCTCTCATAGAGGGAAGTCCCAGAAGTGAGGGAAGCTGTGTGGCTACCTGAGGCTACCTGAGGCTTTGTTGTCCCTCTCACTTACTCACTGATCCACTGAAATGATTCATCCCTGGAGCATCTCCGGGGAAATTTCAAAGGAACAAAAGATTTTTTTCTGTGTCTTTCTTTATTCTTTCCTTTTGGGTGGATCAAGAAGCAAGAGATCTCATTCAGAAGAGGACAGGCAGCAGGTGAGCCTTGTGCTATGAGCCACACAGATGGCTGCATGCAGCCAGGTGTGACTCTATGGGTATCTCACAAAATCCCAAAATTTAGGATATGGAAGGAGGCTGAGGACTAAAGAAGTGAAGTAACTGCCAAAGGATGACTCAGAAAATTGGTCACACAGCTGGGCTTGCAACCTGGAACTCCCAATTCCCAGAACAGTGCCCTTTGTAACACAGTATTATAGCCCCAACTCATACTATTTAGGGGAAAGGATAGGGTTAAATGGAAATTTTAAATTTAAACAGCAGCATCAACATCATTTTAAATCAGTTAGAAATAAATATTGTTGTCACCCACCCTCATCCTAGGCCTACTGAGTCAGAAATTCTTGGGGTGGGACCCAGAAATCTATGTTTTATCAAAGCCCTCCAGGTGATTCTGATGCATGCTAAAATTTGTGAACCATTGGTGTAGAAAAAAAAAAAGCCAGGGTTCAAATCCTGGTGTCATCTTAGCCATATGGTGAAACGAGTCTCAGTTTCTTTACCTAAAGCAAACAAACAAACAATCCCCAATGTGTTGTTGGTTAAGGAACTCTACCATATTTAGAGACAAAATATTCATTAAGGCCCACAATTACTCAATGTACTTTAGCTACCATGCTTTTATTGGCATCTAGTTAACTCTGTCAGTGCTGTCTCTATGTAATTCCTATTCTTCTTTCCTGACATTGTTGGCTTTGAAACCTTTGGAGTTCCTAGTGATTTGAGTAGTGCTGGCTGAGAAGAATGAGGAAATGTGCCAGGAGCCTTGCTTTTAGAAGACTTAAAGGGGAAGGTTTCCCACTAAGCCTTCATGTCCCTATCATCCTGTACCACCTGTAAGGCAGTATAGCACAATTAACTGCAAAGAGCGCTTATTTTACTTTAATTTCAGAAAGAGGCCAGTTGGTGATACTCAACAGGTTTTAAGTAGAGGAAAACATTCATTTCATTAGCATTTATCTAATATGAAAATACCGCTATGACAAAATCCAAACATCAGTGAAAAATGTATTTCAAACAACTCTCATAGAATGAGGAAAGATACAAATGGGCAGGGGACATGGGGGAATGAGGGAGTGAAAAGGGTAGTACCTAGTGGGGAAAAGCAAAGAGAGATACAAGGAATAATAACTTACATCTTAATTTGTCCATGATCTTCCCTCCACACAATGTGGCTAAAGCCATTTTGACAGCAAATACTGAAATTTTACCATGGCCTTCCCTGTTTAATGGTAATAGAAAAAACAAAAACAAAACAAAAAAAAAACATGATGTAATTTGGAGCACTTCCAGCAACAAGGTTTGACATTTTCCATTCTGTGGAAATCACAGGATACATAGCTGCATGCCTTATGTGAGCACATCCATTTTATAAAAGGTTGTGAAAACAATTCAATGCACATATCTGAAAAACTGTCTATTCAATGTTTCCTTTTCTTAAGAGACGTTAGAATCTCTTAGCTTATTCTTTGTATATGTCACTTGCTCAAAATATGGGCTGATAGCCAGAGGAATATCTACTAGCTAACTATGGATTTAAATAACAGAACAAGCTTTTCACTTGAGTTTCATAAAATGATTTTTGCACACAGTAATTCCAGAGTTTCTATAATTTACTTAAACAAAGCTTCAGAAACATCATTTTTTTTTTTTTTTTTTTTTGTCAGAGAATTTCTGAATTTGAGGTTAAGGTAACTATGGGGACTTTTTCATCACACATTTTTTTCAACCATCATTTCCTACCCACAAGCTAACTGTGCTTATGTGATATATTTACTTTTCAAAGAGAGCTGCTATTTTAAAGGGGCAAAAGTAAAAGCTCTGGCCGAGCATGGTGGCTTAACGTCTGTAATCCTAGCACTTTGGGAGGCTGGGGTGGGCAGATCACCTGAGGTCAAGAGTTTGAGACCAGCTTGGCCAACATGGTGAAATCCTATCTCTATCAAAAATACAAAAATTAGCCAGGTGTGATGGTGCACGTCTGTAATACTAGCTACTTAGGTGGCTGAGACACAAGAATCGCTTGAACCCAGGAGGTGGAGGTTGCAGTGAGCCAACATCATGCCACTGCACTCCAGCCTGGGTGACAGAAGGAGACTCTGTCTTAAAAAAAATAGTAAAAGCTCTGTTTGAACACTTTCTTTCTACCCAAATGACATAAGTGCTGCCAAATCTTCATTGATTCAGGAAGTATAACAAATCTGTCCTTCACAAATGTGATATAAAGGGGATATGATAAAAGGTTTAATGTTTCAGCTAAATGATTTTCCAGCTGGAATCAACTGTTTATTCTCATACTTTGGAATCAGAAACAATACCATATTAGTAATTCATTTATTTGATAGTTGCTAATCTTAAGAATGATCAAAAGAGTTGTTTAAAATAATAATGTGTCTGAAAGGTAAGTAAAGTTTGTATTGGTAAAGCCTTATTTTAGTACATGGAATAAATACATGAATAAGATTCATATACCTTATATATGAGAGGAATAAGATACAAATAATTGTGGTTTTGTTCCTTACTATGTTTCAGGGAGGGATCATATGTTATTTATCATTATTGCTGTCATTCTTACTGTAATACCTCAAGTACAACCAGCCAGAATGCAAAATTGACTGAACCCTATGCTAGTGACTCTTTCATATTTATTTCTAAGCTTGAGCACCAGATTTATGTAATCATTTATCGGAAACCTTCATTTAGATACCTCATGCCAAACTAAGTACATTCAAAGGAGAACTCATTATCTTTACAGAGCTCTTCCATAATACTCAGACTAACCTTAGTACTAACCTGCTGTTCTTCCTGCAGTCCTTCTGCTGGTTGTTAGAAACACCAAGTACCTAGTTACCTGAAAATGAATCCTGAGTTGGGGTCGCCTTTGATTTCTTGCTCTTCCTTAATTACTACCACCCTGAACAAATGTTTGAAGGACTCAGCTAGACCTGTTACCTGCATGTTGAATCAATTCCCTTCTTTTCATTCCCACTGTCACTGCTTCCATCAGCTCTTGCTTTAACACGGTCATAACCTCTGAAATGATCTCTCTGCTTGCACACTCTTATCACAAATTTGACCATATTATTTCATTGCTTAAAATCCCCTGGCCACCTTTTGCCCTCAGGATGAAGTTCTAATGTTTGCTCTTGGCACACCCAGCAGTCTCGTCTAGTCTCCTCTGCTGCCATTTCTGTTGTTGTACTGCACACCATGGTCAAACTGTTCAATGCCTCCTGGCCCCTCCCCTTCCTAACATGGTCTGCCCACAACCCTCTCATGCATTTGTCAAGATGCCACTCAATATCATTATTCACCCTGCTCTGAAAACAGCTTTTCTCCTAGATGTCTAGGAAATCACTCTGCCCTTCACTTTTTACCTATTATGTGTCATCTGTCACACTGAATGACCTTGATGTGTTTTTTTACATGTCTGCAATGTGACTGGATTCTACATTGTGAGATCCTTCAGTGCAGAGATGATGTTTTCTGAATTGCTTGAATTCCTAGTGCCTAGCACTTGGTCTTACACAGAGTTAGTGATTAATACAGTTCTTATGTTAAGGAATGATTAGTAATCATGATAAAAGTTACACCTAGAATTTTGAGTGTCCAACCACTTAGTGAGTTGTTTATTAATTTTAGTGCAGGTAGCTGTCATAGAAATGCAATGATTTTGTAAAAACCATCCTATTCAAAATTATTCCTGTCCTCCCATTACATGGATAACTGGAAGTATCCAACATCTGACTTCAGGAAGTAATTACTTTTTTCCTAAACTGTAACATGGTTCAAATAATGAGAAAGTCTATAAGGTATGGAAAATTAGCAATCACACAGCAATAATGTGGTCCTCAAAATGCAAAGAAATTGAGGAGTATTATATGTGAGGCTTCAAGAGCAATACAGTTCCTTTCAATGAACCCGAGAGAGAATAATTTATTTAAAAGGAGAGGATGGACCACAGATGATTTTGGAACAGAGAGTTCTCCAAAGGATGAAACAATGATAGCTCATAGGTGTACTCTCAGACCTTCGCTTTTAATGAAGAAAATCATGGGGAGATTGCCAGTCCTGTATTGTTCCTGGAAATGGAAGATTGATGATATTAGATCCAACAGTGGTTATATTAGAGCTATTCTGCCAAATTGACACAATAAATCTAGATAAATCACCAAGTGGAGGGCAGCTGAATGAGAGTTGTGCAGGAACTCAAGGGTGAAATTAGGCCACTGGAATCTATTGTTATGCAAGCTACTGTGCCAGATTGCAAATGTGACTCTGTCATGAAGAAGGATTCTGGGGGTATGCAGGGATTTAGGTCATGGTAAGCACACCAAGACTGGGTGAGTTCCTACTTTGCTTACCCGAGGCACTGGATAAATATTTATGGGGTTTGAGGAGTGAGTAGAGATGACTGACTCTACAACAGAGACTGGGAGCACTAAAAACTTAAATACAAATGGATCTTTTTAAAAAGAACATTTTTTGTAAACATAATAGGGTGAAGAGGAGGGTGTCCAATTTTAAAGAGGGGGCCTTTAAAAAATACCAACTTTTTTGGAAAAGTAAATATATCACATAAGCACAGTTGTATTGTGAGTAGGAAATAATGGTTGAAAAAAATCTGTGATGAAAAAGTCCCTATAGTTAGTTACCCTAATTTCAAATTCAGGAATTCTCTAACAAAAAAATTATGTTTCTGAAGATTTGTTTAAATAAATTATAGAGGCTGTGAGATTATTCTGCACGAAATTATTTTATGAAATCCAAAGTGAAAAGCGTCTTCTGTTGGCTACTTAGCCAACTACAGTTAGGTGGCGTATATTCCTCTGGTTATCAACCCATGTTTTGAGCAAAACATGGGACCAGGGCCCCTATTTCATTGTGAAAAAAGGCATTGGCATTAACATAGGAAGCAAGGACACAGAAAAGCTGATACATCCCAAATGGAAAAATTTAAGAGCTATGCTCATCAGTAATTGTCATTAGTTGGGACCAGTTTGATTTACAAACAGCCAATAAAATCTGTTAAGTATCTAGGAAGCAGAAAGACAAGTGCATGAGGATGGACAATGGGTAGCTCCTCAGAGTCCTGTGCAAACGAGCAGGAAAGCAGCATATTGCTCCAAAGTGACTATGTCTATGGCAATGCCTTTGCAGTAAGGTAGTAAAACTGCACCCATGGAACGCTGGCTGTCAGCCGCAACCCAGGAAGCCAACCCGCCAGTCTGTGCTGAGGTTGAAAAACATAGATTTTCCCTAAAACTTCAGGCCAAACAGCCTGGGAGTGGGGCAGCATCAGGAGGTGCACAGAAAAAGTCTATATACTTCTCTCGCTTTTATGAAAAGCCATGGCAGTATGCCTTCAACTTCATGTGCAATTCTGACTGCTATCTCAAGACATAAAAGAGCCAGATGTGTTTGAGACTGGATGCATCACAGGCCACAAGTCTGGATGAATCACAGACTTTTAGGGGCGGGGTCAGTCTTAGGAGTCTGTGATGTGGTTCAATCACATGGTCACCTAAGTCTTTCTTTGTGAATTAAGGCTGCTAGTACAGTTAATTCTTTGGTAATATAAAAAGAACAGTAAAAGCTTAAATAATTAATATTAGCATACCATTTTATTATTAAAATAGTAATTGGCCAGGCGTGATGGCTCACGCCTATTTGGGAGGCTGAGGTGGGCAGATCGTGAGGTCAGGGGATCAAGACCATCCTGGCCAACATGGTGAAACCCTGTCTCTACTAAAATACAAAAAATTAGCCGGGTGTGGTGGTGCACTCTTGTAATCCCAGCTACTTGGGAGGCTGAGGCAGGGGAATCGCTTAAACCCACGAGGTGGAGATTGCAGTGAGCCAAGATCCCACCACTGCACTCCAGCCTGGCGACAGAACGAGACTCCGTCTCAAAAAAAAAAGTAATTTTATTTTTAAAATAATAATATTTTACTTATAATGTTTTCCATTTCAATGTAGAGAGAAAACACAGTGCATAATATACACTTTATTCATTTTCTCCATTATTGTCTTTCAGCATAGTGGAATCTGTTCTGTTTTTAAGCCAATTACCCTGGAAGTTTTGCCTATACAAACTTTACTTTCTTGTTCTAGATTTACATTCAAAAATTCTCAATAAAATTGTGTATTGGCATATAATTAACATGTAACAATGTATTTAAGAGAACCAAATTATCAAAAGCACAAACTGAAATGGCTTCATAAATCAATGTTTCTTTAAATCTTTTATCTTCTTTTACATTTTGTTTTCTCACTCTGAGACTTTTCAAGTTATTCTAGGGGACAACCGATTGAAAATGGAAAGAGGAAGGCATTTACTCTTTGGTTAAAATATGTATAGTGATTTGTAGAGTGTTTTATGTTAAAAATTTGGATTACTTGGAAATTTGACTTGTCATAATAAGACGTGAGAAACTGCTTTAGTCTGGCCTGGGTTTCCCATAATCTTATAAAGAGACAAACTGATTTCTTTCAACTAAGAATATATTATTTATATGGAAAAGTTGCAGGGAAGAGAATATTTGTTATTGACAGGAAGGAAAAACAACAAATAGATATTGATCGATAGGTGTGGATGCTATGTACAGAAGGTAAATTTTCTCCAAATTGCCAACAGAGTTTCCTGTTTAAAGTTACAAAATCCCATGAGAAATTCGAAGTTCTTTTAAGTAAGATTTGAATTCTGACTGATTCTTTCTTGAACAGGCAGAAGGAATTATTTCTCTATTTAAGAGTACTAAAATCAGAAGCTCTTCTTTTACCAACATATTTTACAAAAACATTTGGTAAGCATTTTTGACAAGCAGAGGCACAGCACTCAAACTGCTCTTTCTCACACATTTTGGTGGCTTAATTAACGGAGAGAATTGCTTCCTCCCTCTGCTTCCACAACACGCCTCTACTATAACACATTTTTTATCTGAAAATTATTTTGCTCATATGGATCACTCATTTAGTCGCTCAATAAATATTGATTAGCATTGCCCTAGAGGTTGGGAATATACAGACGAAAAAGGTGTGGTCCCTACCCTTCATTTGCTCATAACATATTGGAGATAAAGGGTCAGAAACAGTTAATTTTAATACAACACATTTTTCAAAGGGTATCTCATCTCATTTCATCTTGTCTTACTTATTATTTATTCCCAGTCTATCATAACACCTACCACATAGCAAGCTCTTTACATATGTCAGTTCAATTAATGAATGCACAAGTGAGAAGCAACTTTCTGATTTACCACTTAAGATTTATATTGAGAAATATACTATGTTTGAACATGATGGTAATGATTGGCTTTATGGCTGTTTCTTTTAGATTGTGCAGTTATGTGATGCCTTGAATTTAGAAGTGATCACATGCATAATTAACTCTTGTTTTGGGGGTTAGTGAAGTTAACCTGTGAACAGACAGCATCTCTCTGGGCCACAATGTTAGTAAAACATCTGGGAAAAGAACTCCCATAGCCCCGGGCTAGGTGAGTTTGCTAGCGGTTTCTCCAGAACAGAAGGGCCAATACTGTTGGAATGCCCCCATATCCCTTGAAATTCCTCATCCCTCTTGAAATTCTATTTGCTACTCATTCAAAGTATGTCAGATAAATGATGAGTGACATTAGGATATTTAATATATCTACAGCTGTGAAAATTCTTTGGAAAGTGATTCCATTTTAGCAGCATGTAGAAATTTTGAACGAAGTACTTTTCACTAGAATAAGATTTTAGTTAGTACAGGAGAATGTTCTATGGACATCTTGAAATTTAAGATGTGCAAAGAAAAAAGTCACTAAGCCAAGTAAACACTGTTTTAAATATCTAGTCTTGGCTGTATAGATAATAAAAGAGAAGAACATTTGGTTTTTTATAACTCTTCTCTTTTTTTCTTCTTTGCTCTCACAAATCTACATAGTGTCAAACATGAACAATACTTTTTTTGGTGCACAGAGAAATGGTTGTTACTTTGTAGTACATTTTGCATTAAATATCATAATCATTTTTAAAATTCAAAGGGCAGAAGGATTTTGGCAGAGTTCCAGGCATTTCATACCCATGCATTTGAAATAGTTCTGTGATCTTTTTTGTAGCATTGGAAGGCTCAGCAGTGGGCATGGGTGTTCAAATGGCCCAGTAAGGTGCAATATGGCAAACAGGGAGGAGAATACCAGGATTTTGTATTCTCTACGTAAGACTATTATATGATGGATTTGTAGTTCTGGGTAGCTGTCATAAAACTGATCCTAATGTTACAATGTAAAACATGTTAAGTCCAAATATTTCTTCCACATATACTCTTTCAAATGTGTCTAAATACCAGAAACTGGAAAGATTAGGAATGTGAGCATAAGAATAATACTCTGTAATTAGCACAACAAGTCTGGGAGAAAAAATGTTAATTAATTTTCATTTAAAAAAATGAAACAGAAGGCATAAGTAGAGCTGAGCTGAAAACAGTTCCTGAAACAAAATGAGTTTTCCCCCATTTACCTCATTTAGTATGATGCTGTATGACCTGCAAATTATTTAACCTCTTTCTATCTTCTCTACTAGAAAATCATGAAAATATAACGCCAAGTCAGTAAGACAGTTGACACATAGTAAATACTGAGTACATCTTATTTATTAATACAATTATTATCATTATCATGGAAGACTATAGCTTGACCTCTGAAAATAGGAAAATCACTGTTCCTTTTAATATTTATTTGAGTGAGTATATATGATAATGTTATTTGCTAGAAACAAGGCTACAGTCACATAATCTACTTTATGAAGAGCTGTCTTAAGAAAGAAGATACTACTGAATTGAAATGAGATTGAGTCAAGACAACTTGCTTTTAGCGTTTCCTGGGGAAGCAGGGAGAAGGTGAGAGAAGTACATAGAATTCTTTTGTAAAAATAGGATCACCCACAATGGTAACCATGAACACTTGTTTTTTTTCTCTGTGGAGCAGAAGTAAAAATAGAGGGTCTGAATCTAGGTGACTGGGACTCGCTAGTCTTTATAATATACTGGAGATCAAGGAAGACTTAATCTCAGAAAAGGAATTAAAAGAAAACTGGCCAGACATGGTGGCTCACACCTGTAAATCCCAGCACTTTGGGAGGCCGAGGCAGGTGGATCACTTGAGCCCAGGAGTTCGAGAGCAGCCTGGGCAATATGGTGAATCCCTGTCTCTACTGAAAACACAATTACTAGCTAGGTGTGGTAGTGCATGCTTGTAGTCCCAGCTACTTGGGAGGCAGAGGCACAAGAATTGCTCGAACCCGGGAGGTGCAGGCTGCAGTGAGCCGAGATTTTGCCACTGCACTCCAGCCTGGGTGGCAGAGTGAGACTCGGTCTCAAAAAAAAAAAAAAATTAGTTAAAATAAATTAGTATGACAAGAACTAAGAAAGATCAACCTTGGATTTTCATTCATTGATTCATTCTTGTGTTGGCTGTGGTCTCAGGTGCTGTTCATTAGAAGAAGAATAAAATATGGTCCTTTCCTAAAGAAGTCTGTGGGAGGCAGTCATATAAACAGTCAGACATGCACTGTAAGACAACAGAGAATCAGGTGCAAGGAGAGGCGGACCTGTGGAAAGGTGATCAACTTGGCCATGGCAGGTGAAGGGCTCCACAGAGCCTCAGAGTTTGTGACTGCACCTCTCAAAAAGGCTGCACATTATAGACCTTTAAGAATTATTTTCATCTTCTAACTTTCTTTTGAGTTACTCTCTATTTCCTACAAAATAATAAGAACAATGTTAAAGTTCCTTTGAAGTCTTCAAAGAGATTTCCCACTCCTCAACAGAATATGGACAAGAAGTGACAGAAGAAGCTGCTGCCAGTTTGCTGGGGGGATTCGGGAGGAGATGGAGGAGTAGAAGGCTCCTGGCAGCAAAGAAGGGGAGGTGGGAGGCCAGTTCCTGGGGTGATTGGAGGAAAGGGACAAGAGGAAGAGACTGGCTCAAACTCTGGCTGCTCCTTCACATATGTTCTTCCCTCTCAGCCCCTGGTCTTATTTCTGATATCCCTTTGCCCATCCTTCTCAGGCACACTCATCCATTCCCCTAGACACCTTAAAAAAATAACATCTGGCCGTGGAGAGATTTGCTTAGAACTTGGTTGGTAACTGCTCTCTGGGTGACCCCCACCTAGGAATACAGCCATTTTTAAAAGGAATGTCACAAAGAACAAAAATCTTCTGACTCAAGGAACTGTGTCTTCAGGGACAGAATGGCAAGAATGAGCATAAAACACTGGGGTTCACTGCCCACCCCCAACATTGTACAAATCATCTACAGATGTAGTTACATCTTCTGAGAGGCTGACTTGCCGATGAGCAGAGAGAAACCTTGTAACCAGGAAACTGATTGCAGTCTGCAGTGAGCATCCTGGTATGAAAATTTAGATCCAGATTTATTTATTTTTGGTGGGAGAGGGAATGCTATACTTGGGGAGCTATGGCTGTGGGAAGGTAAGTCTGATTCTCAGAAGTACATCCCAGTAAAGGAGGCATCAATTCTCATCTCAGGTTACCACTTTCTTCACAGAGTTCAACTGCCGGGGAGTCTACAGAATCTTAAGGCACCACCCACTTCCCCCCAAAATGGCCAGGTTTCTTTGAATCCAAGTTCTTACTCTTCATGAGTTTAAATCACTATACTGCCTTTCCTTTTTATTTATTTATCTTTAGTATTATTTCTTCAGAGTCTAGTTTCTTAAGGCATCTCTAATTTTTATTTTGGATTTTTTCCCTGTTTATTTATATGTCAATTTAAAATATGGCAAATGGGAGAAAATCCCTTAAATGTCTCAGTGATTCTGTAATAGCAACAGCACATCTTTCTTTTACTAGTATCAGGATCATTCACGCCTGCCAAAATACAGACGGTTCCCTTAAACACTTGGACTCTGGCGTGGGACAGGTGGTAGGAAGTGGCATCAGATTTCCACGCTGGGTCTCATTTGGGTAAATAGGAGTTCACTATTATAAGAAATAGAATTTGAACATTTATTTTATTCTTAGGTTTATCTTCTTATATTCACTTCTAAGTTACATATCCAGTTAGCTGTACTTCCTGATGGCTTACATCTCACATCCAAAATTCCATGCCATCAGATGGAAAATTTGAGTGTCAGTAGAACTGCCTATGCTCACTTGCTACGCTAAAGAGGCAAACGCAGAAGTGTCTGCAGAGCAGGATCTCTACATGGATATGTTTATAAATCTTTGCGGTGAAATTTGTCTATGTGGATGAGTTTATAAATCACTACAATGAGATTATTGAAGGTATACATCAGGAGGCTTCCTATCTGTAAGAAGAATAGGCACCACATAAACATTTCTTCTGAACTTTTTTTGTGAATTGTTCCTTACCTTGGGATAGATGTCAAACTTAGCTTTTCATCAGTCTTGAAATGATTCAGCTATATTTTCAGCAGCTATTTAGAGACCATTCGTAGATCTGTATTTAGAAGTGATCTAACCAGTATTTCTGAGCAAAAGTGAAAAATCTAACTATATTAGTGTGAATCCTATATATTTCACAAAATACCCCCTTCCTTATTGTTAGTCTGGTTTCTAGTCTATATTTGTGGAGTGGGTGCAAATGATTCTTTGGCTTTGATTCTTTATGAGTTCTCTAGCAATACTCCAGGATTTAGTGAGATGTTATATTTCTCTTTTTGCAGTTTCCATTGTTACATTTCTAACAAATAAGTCCCCTGACATCTTTAGGGGCAAATCTGAAAGCTGTCACACTCTTGTCACAGGGCCAGGTTAGAAATGCCATTATAGAAATGCCATGGCCAGGTTCCATTCTGCTGCTTCTGCTGCCTGTCATGTGGAACCACAGTCCTCTTTACCTGCCCCACCATCCAGTTACCATAGTGATTAAGCCAGAGCAGTACATCTCTTTCTGAAGTGTGCACCGCCAAAGCAAAGAATCTACCAACCTGGAATGCTAGTTGTAAAACTGCTGATTTTAACTGAGGAATTTCTCAAAATATAAACATCACAAACACAATAATGCACACTGGAAAAACTGAGCAGGAACGATTCTGTTAACACTCTAAGTTGCAAAGTGACAGCTGGTAGCTTTTGTGAATTGCAAAATAACATGAGCCTGGCTGGAACATCTCCACTGCGGGGATAAATACTTCCAAGCATTGGCCAGAAAATGAGACTAAGTAACACCTTCTGAGAATCTTAAAATGTGATTGCTGAAAGGTCAGGTTAGCAATTTTCCTTTTTAATATTCAAAACAAGCAGTGGAAGTGGACGGGGTGGTACTAAGTCCAGGTTGGAGGCTACTGGCAAAAAGCCCTCTTGAAATTGTAGGCTGAGAACGTAATTCAGGGTAATCCACATATACCTTGGTAAAGAAACTTGTGTTGAACACCTAAGTCCCCACTCGGCCACTAACATGCTGCGAGACACCAAACAAGTGACAATTTCTTTGTGCTTCAATTCCTTCATCTGTAAAATGAGATATTTGGACGAACAGTCTTTAAGATCTCAGGCAGCCCTGAAATTCTCTGATTCTAAAAGGGCAAATTACACAAAAATGAAGCTGAGCTTCAGTTGTGGTCTGTGGACAGCATCCCATTATTTTATGATTGAAACACTTAAATTGACCAGTTCATTTAACGCAAGTTATAGTTACTTTGACTGGGATAGTTAAGAAACCTTTTTCAATTTCTTTCTTGTTTGCTGTACGGCCTTGTTAGGACACCTCAGAAACATTGTCTGAAACAATTTGCAAAGAAGAGAGTTAAAAATATCCTCCCACTTCACGCTTCATTAAATCGCTCCACAGGCAATCCTCTCCAGCATCCACAGCTTCCAGGAAGCACGGGATGAGTTAACTAAAGGTCAGTACATAAAATACAACTGTCCTCAAGTTCCTCTGGCACCATTTTACTCTCTAGTCTTTTTCACAGCATTTAAAATGTATATTCAACACATGGAGGCTTTACTGACATAAGCATCCACTGTAAGAAAAAAGAGAGTTAAAAAAAAGAGAGAGAAAATTATTTGGGAAAAAGACCAAGTAAGAGAGGAAGTGGAAGCCAAATATGGAGAGAGGAACAGACATTCAGAGGGTGCTTACGGATCAAACGCTGCAAGCAGGAAGTTAAGGAGGAGGCTGATGGACTGCTCCACATGGATTTGGTGAGTAGTTGGCATCCGTTTGTTGAGCTGGTAAAAAATGGTGGAGAGCACAGCCTCTAAGCGGGACACATTGAGTTCAATGTTTGGGTCCAGGTTGTTCAGAGCATTTTCCCGCAGTGCTTCTATGACATTCCATATGTCCACCAGGTGCACTACAATTAAAGCAGAGTTAACACATCAGCCCAAGGTAATGGAAGGCAAATACATTAGTTTACTTGTCCCTCTGTCCTGTTTTTTTCCAGGTATCTCACATGTGTGCAGCTGTTGTAGGGGGTCAACATAAGTAAATGAACATAGGCTGTGCATTATCTCTAAGACTTGATGTGCATTATATAATAGCAAGCAAATGATTTACTGACCATCACAATAGATAGCTATTTCCAATCTTCACAGTCACCCTTGAAATACAGCTGTTATCCCTATGTTACAAGTAAGAGAATCCCTATGTTACAAGTAAGAGAACTGAGGATCTGGAAACTGAACTGACAAATGCAAAGGTAGAATTGGAGTCAATGGCAAAACTGGCATTCAGATCCAAGTCTATCGGTTTAAAAGTTATTTCTCCATTGCACACCCTGCCTCCTCACAAAGAAAAGACCAACACTTAAATTCTAGTGTTTGAAAGGATGTCCAAATTACATTTGAGTATTTAAAATGTTTTCATTTATTTATGTGTTTTTTAGTAGTATGCTTTTGGAAATAAGAAAAAAAAAGAAAGTTAAGGCAGGCAGGAAGACAAGGTAAAAAGGAAAAGTTATGTACACACTGCAGCAGCAGCAGAACTAAGTCACAGATCACTGAACTAGGCTAGTCAAGAACAAGAAGTTTCTTGGCTACATTATTACCAACTGATTTAAGTCACGGTTACTTTCACTAGGGTAGTCCAGAAAACGGTTTCTATTTTCTTCCCTATTTGACCTGAGGTCTTGTTATGAGATCACAGAAACTACGACCACGACCAAGATAAAGAACATGTCCTCACCCTCAAAAGTTTTCTCATGCTCCTCTGTAATCTATCCTCATTCCCTGTTCCAGGCAACCACTGATTTGCTTTCTGTTGCAAATTTCAATTCTTAATAACTGTCATTATGTAGTAAACACGCTTTTTTGGGGGCTGGATTTTTTTACTTAGTGTTAACTATTTTGAAATTCATACATGTATTGCTGTATGAATACATGTATTGCTGAAAGTATCAATAGTTTCCTCTTTTTATTGCTAAGTAGTATTCCGTTACATGGATATATCAAAATTTGGTTATCAACTCACTTGTTGACAAACATTTGGGTCATTTTTCAGTTTTTCTTTATGAATAAAGTTGCTATGAACAATCATGTGCAAGTCTTTGTATAGATACATGGCTTCCATTTCTCTTAGATAATGGGGGATTTAAAATATTAAAATCATTAAAAATTTAAGTAAATACTTAGAAATGAAAAGTCTGGGTTTCACAGTAGGTGTATGTTTAATTTTTAAAGAGAGTTCGAAGGTATTTTCCAAAAGTAGTTGAACCATCTTACATTCCCATCAGCAGTATACAAGAGTTCCAGTTTATCCACATCTTCACCATTTAAGGTTGACTTTTCATTATGCTTTTGTATTTGCAAATAAATATTTTGTCTATTCTCAATGAAATATAACAATTAGTTTCCGTTCTTGAGAAATATGGACTGTATATATACTTTTTCACTAACAGCTCCCTATTTTCTGTCTTCTACCTCATTGCTCACTCCTGGCTCTATACCTAATAAGCAAAACTAGCATCAGCTTCTACTATGAATTGAGCTATGTGACTGTTTTCTTGGCTTTTCTCTTTACGTTTGCTTTTCAGAACAGATCTATGGTTTCTGACTTTTGGTATAAGAGAAGCTTATCACCAATTTCTTCCATTATAATAACAAATGGGCCAACTAGCCAACAGTCTTTTGAAGTCAGATCCTTTTCCCAGGCTAAGTTTAATTGCAGGATCTCTAATCACAGGACCCTAAGAGAGACAGCAATCTGTGCAGACATTCTGATTTTAAAATAGGCATGATGAAAAAAAACCCTGAAGTGTGGCTCTCATAACTAACTTTGTGTGCATATTGAGATCTAAGAGATGAGTGTATTATGCAAATACCTGAACTAAAAGCAAAAAAAAAAAAAAAACAGGTTACATAGAACGGTTACTGTGTCCTTTACTTGTATTTTTGCTGTTACTTTTAACAATTACTCAAAATAATGTTTTATGTTATGAAGGGGAAGATACCTGCGCTCAAGGAGCACTGGACTTGGAGTCCAAAGACCTAGGTTGCAAATCTGGTTCTTCTATGACAAGTGCATGACCTCTTAGCCTCTAAGACTTAGAGTCTCACTTCCTTCATCTATAAAATGGGGCTGGCATTCCTAAAAGGGAAAAATGCATAGAGTAAAACGTGGTAGTTCCTGGTACCTAGCAGACAATGTATTATAGATGAACAAGTGAATAATGTGAGTCATGTCAAAAGAAAAATATATTGCAATATATCTCTGATTTGGAGCAGATAAGTACAAATCACATACCAACTAAAATACTTAAATATTTATTAGTTTTGGAAAAATTCAGATTTAAGTGAGTTCAAATTTGCAACCTTCTCTGTGTATCAAGAATTAATCAACAAGGAAATTATTTGTATTTCTTGGTGTTATTTATCCAACTCTTCAATCTAGCAAGCAAAACACTCCCAGGGAAATGGCATTCATAAACAAAATTAATTAATTAATTAATTAAAATTCTAGTGGGAAAGAGCTGGGATTCCTCTAATTACTCCCTATAGATTTGATCTGTGAATTTTCTGAATCTAGTCATCAGGATGTGTCTGGGTGCAGGATGCAAAGACAGCAGTGCTGATGACATCCAGCCTGTCGTCCTGCTTGGTCCCTGTGACCCATTCTCACCCAGTTCCTGGTTGTGGATCATGTGGAACAGGCATCTGGGGAGAGGAGCATGGACTGGGAACTTGAGCATGGGAGGGAGATGCGTAGATGTTAAGAAAGCTAAATGGCTATTGGCAGAGGGAGGGAATCTGGATGCTTGTTTCTCTCGATGAGCCATTGTAAGGAACAGGAAACCCTTTTAGAATTCCCAGGTGTGGAATTATCCAGGCCCATGGGAGTGACCACAGGAGTGGCCTACATAAAGTTGCCCACATATGCATGCCCACATAAGGGTTCTTTAGGTACTTCAGCCTCAGCGTGAGCAGCCTGTACTCATCTCTCCCCTTGCCGGCCCTGGGATTCCCTTCCTTGGTGAATGCCACCATCCTCCCGCTCCCTATTCTCCCTTCAGGGAGATTTAATTTCCGGCTTCTATCAATGACCAAGTCCTATGGACTGTATATCTCCTAAACATCACTGTAATCCTGCCATTTCCATGAGCCTTTATTGCCGCCACCCAATTTCATTACCCAATGCTATCATGCTTACTGGTTGGTTGAGTCAGTTCTTTCTTCATTCTTTCTGTACTCCCTTTCTACTCACTGCAGCCAGAGTGTGATTTCTAAACTGTAATTTGACATGTCACTTGTATGCTGCTTAAAATCGTATGCTGCTTGGAGAATGGCGAGAACTCGGGAGGCGGAACTTGCAGTGAGCCAAGATTGTGCCACTGCACTCCAGCCCGGGTGACAGAGCGAGACTCTATCAAAAAAAAAAAAAAAAAAAAAAAAAAAAAATTGTATGCTGCTTAAAGTCCTTTAATGACTTCCCATTAATTTGAAATCTAAACAAGGATTGCAGTTTTTTTTTTTCTTTCTTTTCTTTTTTCATCTAGCCCCTGTGTATTGTCATCTACATCTCATCTGCTCTACCTTGGTGTCAACATCACTTCCTCAAGGATATCTTTCTAGGCTGGATCAGAAACCTGTCTCCAGGTTTTATACCCTTCACATGTACCACCTTAGAGCTCTGTCCTTCCCCATCACAGCATGTAGTGGGCACTCCTGTGTGGACCAACAGGTTGTCTGTTTCCTGTTCTGTGTTGCATGTGGCACAGGATGAGACTGTGTCTATTGTGATAACTGTCCACACCCCTAGTGCCCCTCACACTGCCTTACACATCCTTACACATAGGAACTTGGTAAATGTCTTTTGACTAAATGACAGAATGACAAAGAAATGACTCAGCAGTGAAACAGGGTTTTCTAAGGATGCATTTGCTTTCTAAAAAGCAATAAGGCATAGTCATGAAGAATCATAGAGACACTGGTTTGAATCCTAGGTATCCCGTCAGTCTAATTACTTTACTTCTCTGAATCTTCATGTTAGAAAAGTGGAGCTGAAAATACCATCTATTTTCAGATGATTACTATGAGAACTGAATAAAATAATGCCTGTAAAAACTTGGAATAGGGCATGTCATGTAGGAGATAATAACTGTTTATTATTATGAACAAATACTAGAAATCATATGAAAGTTATTAAACATAAATATGCTGCATTTACATGCTTACATATTCAAGGTCCTAATATAAGGAAACGTAAAAGAAAAATATTTCATTAAAAATAAAATAATTCTGGCAAACTGTGAGAATAGATAATTAGAAAATGATTTAAGTAAAACTAGTTTTCATTATTATGTGCAAACACTATGGTAGACTGTGAGGACTCAATACAAACAATGCAGATGTGGTTCCTGCCTCTGGGAGCTAACAGTCTGGGGGGAAATACAGACATGACTCACATAATCACACAAACAGATGATCAGAAATGGTGACATACTGTGACATATAGTATGCTAGGTATAAAATGGGATTATGATATGGTCATGATGGGGCCAGGAGAACAAGATCAGGTTGCAGGAGCACCATAACTGTGATAAGGATGTGGCTCTTTATGCGGAGTATGAAGACATGGGTTTTAAGTAGGACAGCGACACGATAAGGAATGCAGCTTAAAAATGTCATTTCTGACTTTAAGGTAAGAAAGGAGTGGAGATGGAGAGGCACACAGTGGGAAGTAGTTGGAGCTTATTGTTTTAGTTCCCATAAGGGATGGCAGTATTTTTGTATACAAGGTGGTACTATGCAGAAAATGCTGTAGTCATGCACACTGTACCCATATTTTCCAGCGGTGGCATAGTGGAAAGAATTCAGATTTTGCAGCCATAAAGATTAAGGTTTCATTCCTGGCTCCAGAAATAACTGCAAAACTGGGCAAATTTTATTAATAAAAATAAAATGTAATAATATTTTGTTTATACATTGCATTATTCCTTTTTTATAAATGAGGAAACAAATGCCATCCAGAGGCAGTTATAGTGAGATTAAAAGAGAACATGTATTCACATAATAAGCGCTCAAGAAATGAGCTATTTGTGTTAAAATAACTAAATACACTCTGATCGAATGCCATACTATTCTATTATTTATTTATAAGATCTGTGAGTCCAAAACTACATTTTAGCCAAGTATCCCAATTTCAATAAGTTAAATCAACCCATAATCTTGATGACGTATTATGTGGGTGAAGTAAAAGAATCACAAAGTGCATTGCAGCCGCAAAAGCAGACACTTAATTCAGTTTAGTTATCATAAATTTTGAGTTAGCGGAGTTTAAGTTGATTTTACCATATCGGGTCATTAGAAACCTGGTGAAGAGGCTGTCTTTCATAAAGGTTTCATGGAAACTTTATTTCATTGGCGACTACCTTGGGAGGTGTAATCATAGTGCAGAAGGTGCAGGAACCGGGGCAGTGGCTGAGTTCCCCTACTGACTGTCCCTATGACCTTGGGCAAGTCACTTAACTTCCTTAGGTTTCAGTTTCCTCACCTGTAAAATGAGGACAATACTATTTTCTCCACTACATGGTTGTTTTGGGGGATCAAATGAGATACTTCACATAAAGCACTTCACATAGTGCTTATAATAAGCATCGTATAATAAGCATTCAGTATACATTAGTTATAGAGAAATTTAGGTATCATAGGCCTTTTGTTTATTTAAATAAGGACACTGAGAAATGCTAAGTTGAGATTCATTAGGAAGTTATTAAGAAGTCTGTTTTAAAAGTCTGACAGTTGTATAAATATGTTGCTTACTGTCGTGCTCCTTAAATCATTTTAGATATTTAGGTTGTGCAATAATGATTATGAACCACTAGATGGCACTATTCATATTTTACTAAATAGCTATCAAACTTCAGTCGTCCGTAATAGAGCACCTGTTAGTAGGCACAGGAAATAGGAGGAATTCCCTCATCTATACAATTGCCTATATTTTATATTAATACATAGGAAAGGCAACATTTTACATAATGAAATTCCTTAGTTAACAATAACCACATCGAGAATAGACAAAATGCATTCTTAATCTAATATTTAGTTCTTTGTGGAATCTTAAAAGTAACGACATTAGTGTTGATTTCAGGCAGTAATTATTAAGACCTAAGAGTCTGTCTTTACATACATAAATGGAAACAGACAAAGCTTCAATGGTTTTCTATAAATCCAGGCAATCTCAGGTAGAAAAGGGCAAGGTTTGGGTATTTGGGGGGAGAGTTGCAGATGGGTAAAGGAGAGTTTGTCGATCTCAAGAGATTTTTTTAATGTGTTTTCTGACATCTTGTGCCATTTTAAGGAGAGATGAAGTCCTTCATTCACAGAGATGACTTAAATCCAAGCGTCCCTGGGAAAAGTGCTAAAATGACAAGCCTAGTTATACCTAGATAGAGATGGCTGATGTCATAAATTTTATCAGAAATAGTAGAATCATATAAGTTGGATAAAATATGGGGGAGAAAAATATCAAAAAGACAACTTCAAGATTTGGTCTATTTTATGATTTAGTCCAGGGCCAGCCTTTCTTGAACCCCTGAGGCTGGGTCCAAGTCTCTGAATCTAAGCATGATATTCTTTTTCTAAAGCATTTGGTGATCTCAAAATTCTCAAACCCAGACTCTACCACCTCCTGATTCCAAAATATAAGAGAGTGGAAAAGGGTTTTGACAAAACTCTCTGGGTGATTCTGACAACCACTGATTATAAACTTTTAGAAGGTTTTCAAAGAGCTTGCAGCTGAGAGAAAGGTCAGTAGACAATTATCTTACAGTGACTTAGCTTTAGTCATTATGGAATAGTGATTCTCAACTGTGGCCGCAGAATGGAATCACCTACAAGGTTGTAAAATGGATTCCTGGTGATACTGCTGGTCCAACATCACATTTGTAGTAACAAAGCACAGGCTATTTAGAAACGCTGCATCTTAGGCTCCCACACAGACCTAGAGAATCATAATCGGCATTTTAGCAACATATCTAGGCAGTTTGTATTCACATTTAAGTATAAGAAGCACTTCTTGAAGTCAGTAGTTCTCAGTCCTTTGGCATCAAGACAGCCTGATATGTCTTCACAGGTTGTGAGGTGTATTGCAAGAAGCTGATGACCATCAATTAATTTATGCAGTTTAAGAGTGATTTGTATAATTAAGTATATACATATTATTTTAGAGGGGTTTGAGGCTTACATCCATAAGAAGGTCACTCATTGCATTATGATATGCTTTAGTTAGGAGAAAAGGAAATTGTAGTTATGCTGGAAATTGGATATAATCTGTTGATCTGTTATTGGGAATACATATATCCTCTTGCGTGTAGACAGTGTTGTGTTTGTGCGTGTGTGTGTGTGTGTGCATCCATGCACATGCTCCCTCAGTCTCTACCCTGCCTTCAGTGCTTAAAGTGAGGGCACTGGTGTCTGAGGTTTCTGTTATGACTTGTTTTCCCCTCTTTGAGATATGCAGGTATATGCAGGAATCCCCATAGCAACAAGGATAAATTGTTTCTCCTGAAAATGCAGCCAGTTCTCCCCTCCCTAGATATAAATTTCCTGACCTTCACTGCAATATTCCCAGCATGAATTTTCCATTGCAACTACACTCTTCAGAGTACAATAACAAAGTTGAGGTAATATTTCTGATTAGTTTACACAGCGGGTTTGAAGTGCCAATTTGTGGCCTTTCATATAGCAGATTCTTAAAATACGTTTGCTAGCTTGTAGAAAAGTTAATTATGGAGATTCATTCTTTTAGCTATCCAACAAAGTTCCGACGTCCTTCGAACGAACAGATGAACACGCATATAAGCATTGTCTTGTTCCTACGACAACTCTCAAATGCAAAGTTTCATTCAGTATTCTAAGCACCAAGTAGACTTTAAGTAAAAATGCTTTTAAGGAGCTCACATGTGGGCCAGGCTTCACAGAACTGGGGTGTGAAGAGGTGGGGAGAGGAACTCAGCCCCTTGAGAATGTCAGGAGTGACACTAGATTCCTCAGACTCACTATCCTAAGCTGCTCACTGGCGCATTTTATAGCCTTCCATCTTAGTCTTAGAACTTCTCTCATACAATAAGTATTTATTCAGTCCTTACTGTGTTGCAGTGCTGTTCTGGCTTCTAGAATTGGAGTGTACAAGGCAGGCAGGACCCTGATCACACAGAACTTATATGTGTGTTGGAGAGGGAGGAGATAGAGATATTAAAGTACATTGAGCATGGAATAATAATCTATTTTCTCTCCTTTTAGATTTCAAAATGTTCAATTGGCCTATAAAAATTGTACATATTCAAAGGTATACAATGGGATTTGACATTTATATATACACATTATTTTTTTCTCTTATAGAGAAACAGGAACTGAGAGATAGACTGGGATTCATGTGTTTCTTCATTTGTACAATGGGAATAATAACATCCTTTCTGATAGTGTTCTGAGGAACAATGAATATGGTACACAGGAAAACAGTAAAATATAAAGTACTATATAAATTTTAGGCATTATTCTTATTTTTAGGAGCAAACAGAGAGGCATTAAAATTTACTGTCATATTCAGATAGAATTATAAACATTTTCCACCCACAAAAATTCTTTCAATTCTTTGCCTCACTCTGTCAGTTATAAAGATATTTGTCCCTTAATATGAACTTTCTTCTATAACTTGGAAGTTTGTTTTCCCTTTAACGAATGAAATGATGTTATAAATCCATGAGAGACTGTATCACAGTGATTACTAGTTCAGTACAATTTCAAATTAAATATTTCAGGGGCCGGGAGCGATGGCTCACGCCTGTAATCCCAGCACTTTGGGAGGCCAAGGAGGGTGGATCACGAGGTCAGGAGATCAAGACCATCCTGGCTAACACAGTGAAACTTCGTCTCTACTAAAAATACAAAAATTAGCCGGCGTGGTGGCGGGCGCCTATAGTCCCAGCTACTCGGGAGGCTGAGGCAGGAGAATGGTGTGAACCCGGGAGGCAGAGCTTGCCGTGAGTCTAGATCACGCCACTGCACCAGAGCCTGGGCAACAGAGCAAGATTCCGTCTCAAAAAAAAAGAAAAAAAAAAAAAAGAATATTTCAGTGTATCACTAGTTGCCATGCATCAATCACACATGCAGGCTGTAACATATGGAGAAAGACTGCCATATGCATTTACACACAGAGCTGGGAAATGGAACAAGCAGCTAGATTTCATAATAGTTTCAAAGAAATTAAATCCAACCAGCATTTTTAAGGCTCTACAATGCATTGTGATTGATGTTATTGATGATTTAACAAAATATGAGAGCCTGACTATAAAAAACATTGTAAGTCTCATGGGGAGAGACACACTCAGATGACCTAACTGAAGATCACCACAAGACACTCTGTTATCCAAAGCCCACATCCATAGTGCAGATTAAAAAGAAAAGTGCTACAGGAGCTCAAAATATAGGAATGCTACTGTGGGCTGGAAACTATGTAAAGATTTGCAAGAGGAGGTAAGGCTCAAGTTGACTCCTAAAACACAGCAGAAAGTGCATAGATGGAGATAAGGAGGAAAGGATACTCCAAGAAGAAGTGGATTCAGTGAACAACGGCACAGAGCAAAGAACGATGATGGTGAATTTAGATTTTCTATTGACTTGATCGAGCCAGAGAAATTTGTGTTGGGGCTTAGAGGAAAGCAGGGTCTATAACTATTCGTTTCTATTGCCCAGTATATAATGCTCTTAATTTTTCAATGAGTGAATATCTTTGTTTTTATATTTTATTAAAGATTTGAATCTCATAAAGTTAAATGTTTAATTTCATTTTCAGACTACTATGTGAGCTAATTCAGAGCCCCATCTGAAGCTAAGAAGTATGGTGGTGGAAACCAGGGCTGTGCTTTAGAGCCAAGAGTGGGTCTCAAACTATCGAGTCTGATTCCATAGGTCTTGAGTGTGGCCAGGGCATCTCTAGGTATAATCAGCTCCTTAGGCGATTTTGTTAGACAATAAAGTTTGAGAACCACTGCTAGGGAGCACAACTTAAAGAATGGAGTTAGACAAGAGACAGGAAGAACAGAAAACTGATGCTCCTTTGATTCAGAGGAATTTCCTGGGAGCATTGTGGCCAAGAAAGCCAGGTGCAAATTACCTAGTTGTTAAGAGTTCTAAAATAAATAATTTATTTTTATGCCCTTATTCAGGCCTCTTATCATGAGAAAATAGTATTTAAAAATCTTTTGGGGAAGAAGGACTCAGTTAAATGGTATGCTTTGCCAGGATCAATAGATATATTTTGATGTGATTACACTGAATGCCATTAGCCATCACCCACATTAACCAAACATTGAAATCAGAAAGAAAATGTTACTAAAGGCACAGTCTTCAGATTTGTTTTCCATTAGTGAGCATGAGCTATACCTTTATAAAATGTGAACCCAAACAGCAGCTGAGTAGCTCACCAAGCGTTTTTATGCTTCCAAACTCAATGTCTTTCTGGCTCTGAAAGCATGCTTTTATCTCCAAGGCAGTTCTCTTTGCTAAGGATCCTTAGAGAGAAGCATCATATCTTACAGAGATAACATTTTGGTTTCACTTTAATTTCCTGGTTAAGGTGATGTAATAAACCTTCATGAAAAGGTCTACAACATATTTTTGGTGTGAAATCAAATTGAATATCATGCCAATCTTCACAGGCTCTGGTAGTACATCCATTGCCTATTCGGAAAAGGCATTCAGTATTCCTTAAATTGTGTCTGTAGACCAGTATCATTATTCAAAATGAGGTATAAAAATTGTTGACTCAATAACTGTCATACTATAAATTAAATCTAAAAACATTCAATTGAACAAGCATTTATTAAGCCCATTATTTTCAAAGTATTATACCAAGGATTATAAAAATAATAAGAGAAGGTAAATGAAAAGACAAATCTGAATGATAACTAATTTCTTATTGCCAGTGTTTAACTTTATTCAGAATATTAATCACTTTAGAAGTAAGAAAATCTTATCTCTTATTTCTCCTGGGGATAGTCATTTTATAAAGGGCTTTTAGACCTCACATCTTTAATGTGGTCTTACCATTCCCTATATTCCAGTGCCCTAATCCAGGCTTGTAAAAGCCTTCTACTTAGCAGCAAGCCTCCTACTCACCTCCACTTTCTGTCTCTTTCTATCTATCCTAAGAAATATTATAAGGTTCTGCTCTGGTCATGCCATTCTCCATTGCCTACCGAGTAAAACCCAACAGGGTAAGCATGAAAATCAGTGTTTGGACCTCAGTTTACTAGTCTGTAGTTCCATCTTCCACTATTCTCCAGCTTCTTGCAACAGTCCTATGCTCTAGCCACACTGGATTTCTTAAATTCCAGAACATTCCCTTGGCTTTCTTGTATGTGCCTTTACTCAGCCTGCTCCCTCCACCAGGTATTCCCTACAATCACCATCCCTTAAGGTAGTACACACATGCCATGTCCCTGAGGATGCTCATTCTGATACCCTCAGGTAGGATTACTTTCTCCCTTTTGTTGCTCCCAGGGCCCTTCACATATCTATTGGACCATTTATGACACTACACATTTTCCATAGTTATTAATAGACAAGTTTTTTCCTGAATTTTTTATATCATTCCATAATTGGAATTATAAATTCCAATTCATATAAAATCATGAGCTAAATATAAAATTATGAGCTAAATTTTATGCTTAGGGTCATGTATGTTTTGAAACATAGGTCCACGGCTTTCATCAGTTTCTCCAAAAGATACGTGGGGGTAAACTTAAAAACCACAGTACTACATGCTAGCATCTTGAGGGCATGGGCTATGTCTTGTTCATCTTTGCATTCCTCTCAACTCTTTGCATAATACCTTGTTCAAACTGGGTTCTCAATAATGCTTAGTGAATGGAATAGAGTAGGGCACCTACTGGATGCCCGGCATTATACATAATCCTTAGAAGCTTTCCCTTTACCTCAGTGTTCTAAGAAAGCTCCACAAGGCTTTGCTGGACATAGTTTTCCACAGAACCTTTCTTATTTCTTATGTAGTAACTTGAGCTGTGGCCAGAATCCTAGAAGCCAGAGGCCACATTCTGAAAGAGCATCAATAGGGCTAGCAGCCATGAGGAATCGTCTCCTACTTGTCCTTTAGAACTTTTGAACTCACTGACCCTGAATTACGTGCCCACCTGGCCAACATAAACTCAAATAGACAAAGTACACCTGGCCATTGAAAAAAGTGAGTAAGCAGCAACTGTATTACTTTTTCTGCATTCATTCTGTACATATATCTATATCTATACAATTCTCTGTACAATGAGAATAAATACAAATAAATAACAGAAAATCTATTTTATTTATTAATTAATTCATTCAGAAAATAGCTGTGGCCCAGCTCCCTAGTGCACAGAAAATTGCTTGGGAAATAGGACTAGAATTTGGGATGAAGAGATCTCTAGGTGGTTAATCAGCAGTATGGGTCATTAGTTACCTTGAGTGAGGTCATCCATAAATCAATATAGTATAAAGAATATGACGAGTGTATCTTTTGTTAAAAAAAACTTTAAAAGCCAATGGGATAAGTTTTAGTGATCTATTGCACAGCATGGTGACTAAAGTTAATAATGTATATTTCAAAATTGCTAAAAGATTAGATTTTAAATGCTCTAATCACAAAGAAATGATAAGTATGTAAGGTAGATGTATATGTCAATTAGCCTGTTTTAATAATTACACGTCTACCTTATCATAACATCATATTGTACTCCATACATATTAATGTATACTACTCTTTTTCAATTAAAACAAATTTTTTAAAAAATCCAATGAAAAATACTGATGAAGAACCTTTAATAATGAAAATCAAGTGGGTGATATTTCAGATTCCTCTCGTGTACCTTTCGAAATCCTCTTGGCCCTGCCTCTTTCTCCTGCCCCTGCACATGTGACTGATACCACATAGATTTCAACCAGGTTGATGCAGCTGCAACCGGACAATGGCTGGCCTCAGGCCCTTTCTGCATACCTCTGATGTCTCAGTACAAACACCTGGAACCTAGCTACCACTCACACATATGCAACCTAGAAGCATGAGGACATTAACTCCTGTAGGTAACCATTGACCAATGCAGGACAGAGCAGTGAGATTAGAACTCCCTCCCTCCTTTTGTCTCCTGAATGGGCAGTTCTGGAGTGCACTGGACAAGGTTTCTTGGAAATTCCTGCACTGTCTATCAGCTTTCCTCCCTTCCTAGTTTCAGTTTGTTCTGTGTTCACTATCCCAGTGAGCTACTTCCATGCAAGCTTTGTACGGAGGTCTGCTTCCTGGGGAAACAGACTAAACACTGGTCCTAATAAAGTCTCTTGTCTATTCCTGGTTGAATCCTCCCAGAACAATAAATGAGAAGAAAATGATGATAATGACCATGTTTGAAGCAGATTCTGATTCTTGTTTAGTTATATAAATTTTTCTCAGTTTGTTTTTCACAGCAATATAATATCACTGTTTTTATTTAGCACTGTTTAAATTGAAAGACAAAATGCATCATATTTGATTATATCAAAAAGATTGATTATTTTTCTGAGAAAGTAAGCTGCTTAGGAATGGTGCCATTACTATCAGTTTTACAGCAGGTTTGCTGGTCCACATGCTTTTCTCAGTGTTCCAATGTTTTTCGGTGACAAGGCTTGACCGACATTGTAGGACACCAACTGTCTACTATACACTTGGATAATATTGGGAAGTTAGAAGGCTCTGTAATTACATGATTTTCTCTGGTATTTACCCAAGGGAAGCCACTTAATATATCTTGTACTATGCTCTCCTCACCTGGAACAAATAGAACTTTATAATTTCTGATAGACAAGGAGATAAAGCAGAAGTCCTAGCCCAACACCATCAATGGTTAAAAATAGCTACAGACAATTTATTTAAATATGTTATAGATATACTTGATTTTGTAACTACCATAATTATAAGTAACCCCTTTTTCCTTCAGAAAATGACATTTGGCTCATGAGATTGATAGGGCAGATATCAGTTTATGCAGCAAAGTATGAGAGTGGAATTACTATTTGATAGTAGATCCACTATCCACTGTTTGATACTACCGATCTACAAAATCAGAAGCATTATAATAAATAGAACACATTTGTTAGATTGTAAACTTGAGGTTATTCTATTACTAAATTTGTATACTAAGGAATATTACTATCTAGAATAATTTAAACTAATGGAAAAATCTCATTGCACTTTTCTTCTTATGCTACCCCAGTTAAATTTTTTCCCTTTTAAATGCAAAGATAGTGCCAAGAACCAACATTATCTGATTGACACACTTCTAACTGTTCCTGAGGATAGACTATTGTTGTTATTATTGGGGGAGGGAGCTTTGAAAAGGGAAGAAAGGGAAAATCCTTTATTGGACAATTCAGGCTTTTAGATTTCTTGCTACTGCTGAACATTTTGAAGATGCTAAAGTACGTTGTACAGACCATGCTGAGCAAAGATTTTGGAAAGGGCCTGGGAAATTAGAGTAAGGGAAAGAAAAATTAAATAAAAACTGGGTTTAGGCCAAGGAAAAAGCTAAGTAAGTTATCAGATAGCTACCTCTAGAATGTGCATATCAGGTTTCTTATGATCATTTACAAGCAGCTTGAAGTGACACTCCAAATTTGAATAATCTCCATGTCCCTCAAGGTATTCAGTAAGTGTCACGCATAGAGTCATTACTCAATAGACATTTTATGAGCCCATCTGCACATATGGGTCAAATGCATTCTGTGTGCTAGACACTGTGGAGGATGTAAACAGTGATAAGACACAAACCAATTCTTATCATCCTGTCTTGTTTTCCTCAGATTACTTGGTCCTATCTGAAATTGTTGTTTGCTAGAATGCAAGCAACATGAATGTTTTTTCTGTTTTGTTTACTGTTCTGTCTACAGAGCACCTGGCACATGGAAGGTGATCCACACATAGTTGCAGAACGATTTTTAAAAATACTTTCCCGCTAACATGGTGAAACCCCGTCTCTATGAAAATACAAAAAAAAAAAAAAAAAAAATTAGCCAGGCATGGTGGTGGGCACCTGTAGTCCCAGCTACTTGGGAGGTTGAGGCAAGAGAATGGCATGAACCCGGGAGGCGGTGCTTGCAGTGAGCTGAGATCATGCTACTGCACTCCTGCCTAGGCAACAGAGCAAGACTCCGTCTCAAACACACACACACACACACACACACACAACACAAACAAAAAAAACCTTTTCCTATAGAATATAGCTTTTATGTTACAAGTCATTGACAAATAGGATTGTTTTGTAAAGTAATTTTATTTTCACAAACATTTTTTAGGGGTACTATGAAGGTCACTTAACCATGTGCTTGACTTTCAGCCATTTTAGTCTATACCCCAGAGGTTAGTCTATTTGGCGGCCATCACTGAAAACAATGGCTGAGACAACATTTCCAGGATATTAAAAAAATTAATGAGTACAGAATTTTTGTTTGGGATGATGAAAAAATTTTGGAAATTGATAGTGATGATGCTTGAACATTGTGAATGTATTCAATGCCACTGAACTGTACACTAAAATGGTTAAAATGTTACATACATTTTAACAACCTTTTTAAAAAGCATTGAATACATTTAACTAGAAAAAGATAAAATATGCTATAAAAAGAGTGGAGACAATCGATGCCACTCTACATTGCACTTAATGTAATAAAAAATGCAATTGTCTTTTTAAAAGTCTTTTGCCTGAATACATTAGCTGTTGCTGTTTGGATGGTAAATTGCCTTGGGTTTTTTTTTTTTATATTTGTATTTTTAAGGCTTAATGTAAGCATCCCTCCTCATCTCCTGTAGGAGCTTCTATGTATCAAACTTTAGAATGGTCCTCTTAAGTTCCAGTCGATTCTGAAGTCTCCCAAATAACTTAGGAAAAGAAAACCTAAATCTGCTGCAAGACCCTTCTGCCCCTGTGAAACCTCACAAATCCACAGGGCTTTCTCTGTGAGGGGTTTTGTCACATGGCCTTCTAGTCATAGGTTCAATAGCTAGGCTTCTTAAAGCTGCTGTGGTTCCCTCACTAACACAATGGTGAGGGGTAAGTGTTTTAGAAGCCTTATGGCAAGAAAAGTCAAAGTTCAGATCATTTAAGAGGAAAACAGATTCAGGGGTTGATGTGGTTTGGTTCTGTGTCCCCACTCAAGTCTCATCTTGAATTGTAATTCCCATATGCGGAGGGAGGGATCTGTAATACCTACGTGCCAAGGGAGGGAGGCGACTGGATCATGGGGGCAGTTTCCCCCACGCTGTTCTCATAATAGTGAGTGAGTTTTCACGAGAGCTGATGGTTTTATAAGTGTTTGGTGGTTTTTCTCTTGCTGTCTTCTCTTTCCTGCTGTCTTGTGAAGAAGGTCCTTGCTTTCCCTTCACCTTCTGCCATGGCTGTAAGTTTCCTGAGGCCTCCCCAGCCATGTGGAACTGTGAGTCAATTAAACCTCTTTCCTTTCTAAATTACCCAGTCTCAGGGAAGTTCTTTATAGCAGTGTGAAAACGAACTAATACTGTGTGAAAATGGACTAATACTGAGCATTGGGGTAAAACTAGAAGAGATGTATAAATATTTTTCATTTCTGAAATACAACTTAATGCCAACACACTAGGTAGACCACCAGTGGTAATTTATTCATTTAAAATTAATAGGTACTGAACCATACACTTTCTTTGACATCATTTTCTTGTTCAAGAGCTTCTCCCCAGTAGTCCCAAAAGGTTAATTTACTTATTCCGTAAGTATTTTTTGAACACTTATAATGTTCTAGGTATGGGGGATATGTCAGTACATAAGACATACATTGCTCTTTGCCCTTAAGAAGCCTATACTCAAGTTGGGAAGGTGTAATAAACATAACAACTAAGTAAATTACATAGCATAGCATCTATTAGAATGTAATAAATACTTTAGGAAAAACACAAGCAGTAGGACAAGACGGATAGGGGAACTGGAGTGTTACATGGTGTTGCCAAGGTAGAGAGCTCACTGAGAAGATGACAAGTGAGCAAAGACTTGAGAAAGATGAGGAGGTCCACCACTGAGTTCTCTACAGGAAGAGAGTTCCAGGTAAAGGGAACAGCGAGTGCTAAGGCCCTATGTGGGCACATGCCTGGTATGTTTCCAGTGAAGTAAGGAGGCCAACGGTGGATGGAGCAGAGTAACCAGATAGGAGACGGGGAGGAGATGAGGGCAGAACAGAAAAATGACTTGAACCTGTGGAGCTAACTGGGCCATTTTCAGGACTATGCTTTTACCATGAGGGAAGTGGGGAGCCACTGCAGGAATCTGAGCAGAGAGGTGACAAGACCTAATTCGGGTTTAGATGTCCCATGGAGATTGACTTCATTTTGCGGTAGAAAATATTCATTAGGGCCAGGCACAGTGACTCATGCCTGTAATCCCAGCACTTTGGGAGGCTGAGGCAGGAGGATCATGAGGTCAGGAGATTGAGACCATCCTGGCTAACTTGGAGAAACCCTGTCTCTAATAAAAATACAGAAGATTAGTAGGGCGCAGTGGCACGTGCCTGTAGTCTCAGCTACTCAGGAGGCTGATGCAGGTGAATCGCTTGAACCTGGGAGGTGGAGGTTGCAGTGAGCTGAGATCGCTCCAATGCACTCCAATCTGGGTGACAGAGTGAGACTGTCTCAAAAAGAAAATGCTCATGTGTTATTTCCCTGTGCAGCTTCTCCATGTTTGGAGGATGTTTTGGGGGTGTTGTTACTCAGAATGGTTGATTTTTGACTTCTCTCTCCCACCTTTCTTATCCTGCTCCTTGTCCAGATCCTGCCTTTGGTTCCTTTTTCTCCCTCTACGGTGATAAGGGACTTGGAACTTGATATGGGAAAAGCTTTCGGTAAACAGTGCTGAACCTCATCAGCTGTGTGAAACAAAGTGTCCACTCCCCTTCTAAACCTACAGGGTATCCAGTCTCAGTCCTGCTTCGAGTTTTATACAAAGTATATGTCCCAGTGGCTCTTACACATCTGAGCAGTCGTCTTTCTCACAGATGTCACTGGAGTGCAGGTCCACGCTTTACTGTGTCTAGTTTTTTATGGCTGTGTGGCAAATAACCACAAAGTCGTAATCTTAAAACAAGAATCTTATTAACTCACAGTTCTGTAGTTAAGAAGTTAAGTACAGCATGCCTGGTTCCCTGCTCAGGGTATCGCAAGATTAAATCAAGATGTTGGCTGAACTGAGTTTTCTTTGAGAAACTCTAAGGAAAAAAATACTTTCAAGACATTTGTTAGCACAATTCAGTTCCTTTTGATCATAGGACTGAGGTCCCTGTTCCTTGCTGGCTGTGAGCCAGGCGTCTCCCAGCATCTAGTGATTCAGCATGTGGCACTTTCCATCTTCAAGCCAGCAACGGCATGACAAATTCATCTGTCCCTTCAAACGTCTGATTTTCTCTTCTGCGGCTGCCAGAGAAAACTCTCTGCTTTTAAAGGGCTCATGTGTTTAGTTCAGGCCCACCCAGGTGATCTCCCTATTTTAAGGTTTGTTGCAACTGTGCAATGTAACATAATCTAATCACAGGAGTAAATTCCACTAAATTCCCAGTTCTGGGGATTACTCATGAGATTGCTCAGGGGATAGGAAATTTTAGGAGCCATTTGAGATTGTAATTCAGGTAAAGATGTTTTGGACCAGGCATTTGTAGTCAGCACAGAAAGATGTGGATAGATTTGAGAGATATGTGAAAGTATAACTGATGAGATTTTTATAACTGATTCAGTTTGGGTTGAGATAAGAGGTCAAAGATGATGCCCAGATTTATGGCTTGAGAAACTTGATGAGTCTTGGTACCCTGTGGGAGCAACCTCTCTTTTAAAAGGATTCTCTGAATAAATCTTCCACTTTTCTATTACCAATTTCTATCTTTCTTTTTCTTTACTCTTCAACAAGTGAGAACAATATACTGAAAAAGAAATTTTTATTGCCCAAGAAGTACACTAAGACAAACATGCATTTACAAAAAGTTTTGGTAAGAGAATATGCAAATAGGGATGAATTTCCCAATGATCCACTTTGTATTCACACTGTTCCCCCCATAATCTAGAATGATGCTTGGCATGCAGCAAATGCTCAGTCTCTGTTTGTGGAGTGAATAAATAAATGAGTGATTGCTAATAACAACGAATGTTAACAAAACCTCAGTGAAGAGTGAACCAAGGTGACATCAGGAGTGACTTTCTGATGGAATCTCAGGTGTGATTTCTTGGGAGAAGCTGCTCTCCCATCCCTGTCCTCCCTACTGACCTCTGTTTTATTTCAGTGTGTGCTGGAGGCCTGAGATACTGGGAGAACCCCTTCTGGGTATCCCTTCATTGCTCTGCTGACTGGCTCCAAGCCAAGCAGGCAGTTTCCCAGAAACAGGGCTTGGCAGACAACCAGGGGAAGGTCACTGAATCTTGCCTTGGCACCTGTTAGATAGGGTTGGGAAGCTTGAAACACGTTCCTTTGTATGCATCACTCTTTCCCAACTGACAGGAGCATTTTAACATGATGGTTTCTCCTCAGTTGTGAAAGTAAAAGTGTTTAGTTGGCACAGATTCCATGTATAATGCAGAAGCAGAAGAAAGGGAAGGAAGTCATTGTGTGTTACATCCAGATGCCTGGAAACGAGACTACAGGTGTGGCTTAGTTCACAGGTTATGCAGTGGTAGCAACTTAAGCAAAGCTTCCAGCATTCTCTAAAACAAAAGTCTACTAACACGGAAACAAAACCCTGTATTTTTAAGATCTTAAAAACAATTAAAGGGAAGAAGTAGCTTTAATTAAACCCATATCATAATCATCAGGACTTTAAAATCATTGCTTTTGTCATCCAGAGGTTTACTCTGATTAAGGGGAAATAATTTTGCCATAGGTCCGGGGTGCCAGAGAGGAGCAGTTTTTCCATTGTCCTATTACATAAGCATCTTTAATAGGTTTGTTTATATTCCACTGCCACCACCAACTTTCCCACAGGGAATTTTTGGGAACACTGCAGTCTAGCACAATGCACCTTCCTTTATTCTAAACAAGTGTCCAGAATGATTCAACATCAGGAATGAAAATATGCAGTAAAAACATTTGCAACAATACAAACAAAGATAATTGTGCTCCAAAGGTTAGTCATCTGCAGTTTATTTCCCCAACTGTGAATATTCCTGCTTTTCCTGCTGGCCTCCTTGACTAGGGAGAATCCTCTGATCCTTCTCCTTTAAATACAGTTCTTTCTCTGGTTCAATTTCTCTTGCCTGTGTTTCTGACATTAAACTTTATTTTTACATCCAAGATTTTATACATCGTTATCTGAGAAACACAAGAGTCTATGTTCTTGAGCAGTGTGGTCGATTCCTGGTGCGTGGTGTCACATACTTTCTCCTACTTATTCAAACATGAATCCAGGGGCTGCTGTGAAGGGATTTTGCAGATGATATTATGATCCCAAATTAGTTGACCTTAAAACATGGAGATCATCTGAGTGGGCCTGATACAAACACGCGCATCACTGAAAAGCAAAGAGTATTCTCTGGCTAGTCATAAATGGGGAAGTCAGAGAGGACACACTAGCTGGGCTGGAAGAAGCCACAAACTCCCATGCCCTGAGCAGCCGACAGGGCCATGGGGCAAGGAATAAGGGAGGCTCTAGGAACTGAAGGTAGTCTCCAGCTGACAGCCAGCAAGGAAACAGGGCCCCAATCCTCCAACCACAAGAAAATAACATTTTCCCACAACGAATGCACTTAGAAGAGAACCCTGACCCCAACATGAGAACCACAGACCCAACCAGTACTTTGATTTTAGTTGTGTGTAAAGCTAAGCCGAAAATCCAGCCATGCTGCATTGGATTTCTGACCTACAAAAACTGTAAGATAATAAATGTGTGCTTCTTTAAGCTGCTAAATTTATGGTAATTTGTTACCCAAGAATAGAAAATTCATAGTGGCAGCTACAAATCCACATATTTAAACATGAAGCAGGGAAGAGGAATATATTGATACGCTAACTGGAAGAAAAATGAGTGGGATATTACTATTTACTACTAAAAACATAGCTCGAGGCTACTCCTGCCACAAAAGACAAGTGTTCTTCTATTCACCTAACTGGTGAGAAATGAATCTAGTGGAGCATATTCATTCATTCACAGAATATTGATTCAGGACCGACTAGTTATATGGGACTCACTTGGATTACTTTTATGGTGATAGAGAAACATTTAGGTAAAAAGGTAACTGCATTTTTTTGGTTCATTGGTTCACGAGAAATTTGAAAATAAACTCAGAGATAATAACATAGAAAAAGTAGGTGTTCTAATAACATATCTGAATGAAGGATACCTTTAAAATATTTCAATTTCTAGAAAAAGAGTATGCTGAGAAACTCTGACAGCCCAGATACAATTATAGACCTTTTCTCCTCTTTGCCTTTTAAACAAAATTTTAATTAAATTTTAGTTGATACGACTAACAGAAAGAAAATTCAGGCTGTAACCAATAGGGCTAAAAGATGGTGCAATGTTAGCTGTAGGTGTAGAATAGAGTGTTCCCTTGCCTTCTGAAGTTTGTTCCTACTATTAAACAGGAGGGATTAGATATTTCTGATTTATTTCTCTTGTTGTCCTTTGTTGTTCATGAATTTAGGGCTGCCTTTCATTGACTCCAAAGTAATTTCTGAAAAAAAAGATCTGCTGACATTACAGGGTATCTGGATCATTAACCACGTCAATGCTGACCAAGGAAATAATGTTCTAGTAGAAACATCTATTTGTCTAAAATAAAGGCTGAGATGATGCCATTTTACATATCCTTATAAGAGTTTATGGGGTATTAATTTTTGTGGAAAGTTAACAAAAAATCTGGAAGCTAAAGAGAAGACTATTGATTAAAAAGGATTATTTAAAATATTATTTGTATTCTTTGTTCTGCTCTATTCCTTCTAGAATATAAAATAATCAACTTGGTGTCCCCTAATTTTTTAGAAACACTCATTATTTTATTCTGTTAGAGAATGTGCCAGTTACATCATGGGGAAGGTATGGCAGGGTACAAAGATAAATGGTAAGGGGAAGAAGCGATTTGGAAAGGAGAACCCTTTGACTTAAAAAAAAAGATGGGTTTTTACAAGTGTCTTTTTTTTTTTTTTTTTTGAGACGGAGTCTCACTCTGTTGCCCAGGCTGGAGTGCAGTGGTGTGATCTCGGCTCACTGCAGGCTCCACCTCCCCGGGTTCACGCCATTCTCCTGCCTCAGCCTCCCAAGTAGCTGGGACTACAGGCACCCGCCAGCACGCCTGGCTAATTTTTTGTATTTTTAGTACAGATGGGGTGTCACCGTGTTAGCCAGGATGGTCTCGATCTCCTGATCTCGTGATCCACCCGCCTCAGCCTCCCAAAGTGCTGGGATTACAGGCGTGAGCCGCCACGCACAGCCTTACAAGTGTCTTTTACAGCAGGGATTGGTCAACATTCTTTTTGTGGACCAAGAGACAAAATCAGGGATATTATATCAGTACATATATAACAAGAGAGAAAAAGAATTTACACAACATTTTTGCTGAAGTAAAATATCAAATAATTGAGTACATTAAGAAAATACTGGCCTATCAATGAGAAGAATGTAATTCTTCTTGGGAGTATACATTTTTAAAAATTGGGGTTACAAGTTAGTGTTCCATTATCGAATCGATTACAAATACTCATCTGTAAAATCCATTAGTTCATTCTCTATAAAAAAGTAGGTTCTGGGCCTCATTTAGTTCATGGGTGACAGTGGCCTCTTGTTCAGAGTCCTTTTAGAACCCTGGGAACTGATTATTCTCGGCATAAATTAGGAATTGAATAGAAGAAAATAAACATGAATGTCAGTGATAGGAACCAGTTGTCCATATGGAAAATCATAAACAAAGTAGGCAAGGGCTGTGGGGAAGGAACTATAGGGAATTAACCAACATTTATGAAATTTGGATTTAGATAATAGATTAAAAAAGAAATCTCCTGAAAACCTACACAGTCTGTGCTTTATCCAGACAATATTCATCTTTTTCTAGGTGATAGCTTTACAAGAGCCAGTTTTTGTTTTTTCCTCCTTTATGTAGTTTTAATACTTAGTTTTGTTAGTATATGCAATGAATTTTAAATAAGGTATGGACCTAAAAGTAAACAATCTATTTTCATTGAAGATCCATTGATTTCTATGAAGTAAATACTATAATAAGTTTCTGCTCGTTTTAATGTTTGTGTCCCCACCAAAGTCTCGTGTTGAAACTTAATCCCTTAATGCGATGGTATTACCAGGTGGGGCCTTTTAGCAGGTGATCGGGACTTGAGGGCAGAGCTTTCATGATGGGGATTAGTGCCCTTATAAAAGAGGCCCCAGGCCAGGCGCGGTGGCTCGTGCCTGTAATCCCAGCACTTTGGGAGGCCAAGGTGGGCAGATCACCTGAGGTCAGGAGTTCAAGACCAGCCTGACCAACATGGTGAAACCCTGTCTCTACTAAAAATACAAAATTAGCCAGGCGTGGTGGTGCATGCCTGTAATTCCAGCTACTCGGGAGGCTGAGGCAGGAGAATCACTTGAACCTGGGAGGTGGAGGTTGCAGTGAGTTGAGATTGTACCATTGCACTCTAGCCTGGGCAACAAGAGCGAAACTCTGTCAAAAAAAAAAAAAAAAAAAGCCCCACAGGGCTGCCTTGCTTCTTCCACCATGGGAGGACACAGTGAGAAGGGACCACCTATGAACCAGAAGGCTCCTTTCCCTAGATACCAAATCTGTCAGTGCCTTGATTTTGGATTTTCTAGTCTCCAGAATTATGAGAAATAAATCTTGTTTATAAGCCACCCAGTTTATGGTATTTTTATTAGAGCAGCCCAAACATAATAAGATACTTTCCAATAAAAAAAAGCACTTACAAATATGCTACCTACATTTTGTTTCTTATTTCTTTTATTGTAGAGTAAAACTCCATTATAAGGTATCATAATCTATTGTGGGTTAGGTTTACTGCAGACTAAAATTACTTTCCTCTAATCAGGTCATATATTCAATGTTGACTAATGTTATGTCATGTAAACATCGCTGCTTCCAGTTGGTTAACTTTCTAGAAGGAAGGTTTCAACTTTGGTTAAGATAAGCCAAGATCAATTATGTAAGCATTTTACAAATACCTCTGAATATCACAACTGTTGTATTTATTGTTAGAAAGGAAAACTCTGCAAAGACATATAGTACTTGCATTTCATGCCTCTGATCAGGGTAGAAACAATTTTTAAAAGCTTACTTTAGCAAAGCATTCACAATATGCTTGTTTTTCTTCCTTGGACCTTAACTTTGCCTAACTTTTGTAGAGCGTAATATATTTTCTTATCCTGAAATACAGGAATTTTATAAGGTACATTGTAAAACAAATAAGACTTTCCTGATATCTCCTTCTCTAGGAAAGTCCTACCATGGACCCTCATCCCCAACAAGTCAGGGCACTAACTCCCTGAAGCTCTCACATACCACGTATGTATTTCTATCATTATCTTTCTACATGGTTTTATGAATCTGTTTAAAAGTCCACATGCTCAGTTAGATTTTGAGCAACTTGAAGGCAGGGATTACATGTCATCCATCATCACACTATCCTTGGTACCTAGCACAATATCAAACATATAGCAGGAGCTCATTATACATTTACTGAATGAAGAGGTCAATGAATGGACACACTGAAGGGCCACTGGACAGGTATAAGCTTCTATCTTCACCCAGGGATGGATTAGCATCCTCACTTCTTCCCTACTGTTTTTCAAGAAATTCCAAGACAATTCTGGATGCAGGATAAGGATGTGGACCAGAAAAGTACAGAAAGAGGAAAAGGAAATGCCCAAGAATGAGAAAGGGTCTTTCTCAGAGAGCAGGAGGCATGGGATAAGGCCTGTGGACCACAACTGGGGACAACACAGTGTGTCTACCTTAATGTTGAGTGCAGTGTTGCCAAGTCCCTGATTCCCTGAGCCCTTCCCTTCCCTTCCTTTCACTTCCTTTCCTTTTCCTTTCTTTCTTTTCTTTGTTTTCCTTTTTTGCTTTTTCTGGGGGTTCCTTCTTACCATTTTGTAGTCTTTTATTGGAAATCTCTAGCTCTCCTGAAAGGAGCCTAAGGAAAGCTCTGCTTGGCAAAGCTCTAAGGAGTACAGAGCCCCTACCACTTACCCTCTGCCTTCCCCTCCAATTTTGAAGTCATTGTAGTGGTAACACGTGATAAGAACGTGGGACAATCACATCCCTTTTAATTGCTGAAAACACAGAGATTCTTCTTTTTGTTTTTAATCTGGGTGATGTGTTTGAGGGGGAAGAGGAAACTTCTTCTGTGAGAACATTTTCCTTGGCCCCTAACACCAGCACTGGAAATGGCTTTATTGACTCGTTAGGACTACAAATACACAAGAAATTCTTTCAACATCTGTAACACTTTTCTCACTACTCATTTTAGATTGCTTTAGCTTCCTGTGAGGAGTCAAAACACATATGTGATGTGTGACCAATGCTATGGTTTGAATGTTTGTTCCTTCTGAAACTCGTGTTGAAACTTAATCCCCAATGAGGCAGTGTTGAGAGGTGGGGCTTTTAAGAGGTGATTGGTCATGCGGGCTCTGTCCTTATGAATGTATTAATCCACTCATGGATTAATAGGTAATCACAGGAGTGAGGCTGGTGGCCTTATAAGAAGGGGAAGAGAGACCTGAGTTAGCATGCTCAGCCTCCTTGCTATGTGTGCCCTGCACCATCTTGAGACTCTGCAGAGAGTCCCAGTAGTAAGAAGACTCTCACCAGAGGCAGCCCCTTGACCTTGGACTTCTGAGCCACCATAACTGTAAGAAATAAATTCCTTTTCTTTATAAATTGCAAAGTTTCAAGTATTCTGTTATAAGCAACAGAAAATGAAAATAAGTCAGCCAACTTACATTTTTCTTCTAACCTCTCCTTCCCCAAACTTCAGTCCCATTTTTAGCCCTTGGGGCTGGGGAATAAGATATAGATGAGAACTTGAGGAATAGATGCATACTTTGCATCTTCACAGTCATGATTAGCTGTAAGCCTAGAAGCTTGGGGCTGAGGTGGCCTGCCCAGGGTCCTAGGAAACACCTGCTAGAGACTCTGAGAGGGTAGACATGGGGAGACACCTGGTTTCTACCTTTACCGTGAGTCTAATGACCATGCCAGTTATAGTAGAATTATGTGTGTGTATCAGGAGAACATTACAGTTTTCATTTTTAAGAATTCATCCAGTATTAATTAAAAAATGAGACATTATTAATTTTTATAAGTATTTTTTTAAAAAGAAAAGAATAAGTTCTTACATATGAACTATGAATCAATATTTTTTTCCAAGAGAAAATGGATATGGTAATACAATGGAGGTGTTGGCCCAGCAGAGAATAAGACTGCTCATTGTGACTAGTGATCTAGCTTACTGCTTACATTTTTACATTTGAAAAAAAACTGGAGCGAGTTCCTTTGCTTCTTTAAGTATTGTCTCTTTTCTTATTTTTGTCTGATGTACACAAATGTAGTTAAAACTCTGACACAAAGGGCTAATTTTGCTCTTTCAGAAAAAAAACTTAAATGTTTTCCAAAAGCTTTAAAATATTTTCCTGTCCTTGTAAAAGAAAATACAAATATAAGGGGGATTTAGTGTTTGATATTTTATAAAGTTATTGGAAACCATTTTGATGGCACTGCATTTATGATACCAAGGTTAGAGAAAAGAAGAAAAACATCCATCCAGATTTAAACCATTCCAAGGTCAGAATTATATTGTTTTTGTATCCAGAGGTTCATCCTTTTAGTATGAATTAAACAGTTCATATGCTTTAGTATTTAAGCATAATTCAGATTTCAAGGCTACTTAGGAGTCATCTCTACCATTTGTACAGCATAATACCCCTTTTATTGTTGTGTAAACATATATGAGTATTATCAATATTTGTAAGATAATCTAGTTTAATAAACTTAGTACCAAATGTAAACTCTAGGATTCTTGATGATAATTAGTCCAATCAACTGGCATACTTACAATTGCATTTCTTCTGAACAAACCTAAGCTTGCATGCTGTTCTGTAGGTGGAGAGTCGGATGCGATCCAGATCTTGAGCCCCTAGTGCGGGGAAAAAGGACACATATGGTATGCCATGTGCGCAGAAAGAAATTTACAATGTTTACAAATAAAACAACTGCCGATACGATCCTTACACCTAATTTTATTTTTATTAGAATACAAATATAACTTTAAGAATTGAACAGGTCTGTCCTATTCAAGGACAGGTTCCTCAGGTTCTAGGGAAAAAGAGCACACACATGTAATCAACATTGGAGATCAGGTTGTAAACCATATTCATGGATCAAGAAACACAATGTCATCCCTGTTGTGTCCACCACTTCTGAGAACAATCTGCTCAAGCTGTGACCTACAGTGAAACAGCTAGATGATATACATACTACCATCACATAAGCATTTCAAGGGCATTGCTATTGGTCATTAGAACGTGGCTGTTAGGTGACCTTGTACTAACTATTGAGCATCTTCTCTGTGTGCCCTTAGGCCAACTGCTTTTAGAGCTTCAATTTTCTCACTTGGAAGATGGGGATGATGATAATAATAGTACTTATTTCACAGGACTGTTGTAAGGATAAATGAGTGAATATACCTAAAGCACTTAAACACTGTCTGGCACACAGTAAATGCTGCATAAGTACTCATTTTTATTACTAATAACTTTCTTGTGATCCTTCCTGTCACTCTCAGAGGAAGAGATGCCTGTCTAAAACAACCTCTACCTTTTCTTTTATTGTGGCTTCCAGTTCCTTCCTAACTTGGAGCATATTCACTGTATTCTTAAACTACTTTCTTTATTCTACTCTTCCACTTAGGAGTCCAGCATGGCTCCTGATGCCCAGAACATCAGGTCTAAAAGCTCCGCGCAGAATCCAAGCTTGTCTGCAGGTTCTTTCCAGCTTACCTACCTAAGGACATTGCCCACTACTTTCTACCATAGAATCTCTCCTAGGTAGGCTTGGTCAGTCTCGTCTCAATACCCTGCAGATGGGCTGCTTGTTACATCAAGACCTGAGCTCCTAGTATTCCTCCCATCCTCCTTTGAATGAGTTAATCTCTAGACTGTGTCTAGAACACATTAGACTTTCAATAAATGTCTGCTTTTCTCAGTTTCTACATATTTGTTTTTTCTAAGCCCATGATTGTGGTTCATAACAGATATAAAAGCATGTATTGAACTTTTATCTTTACCAGTCATATACTAATAAAATGTGCTATGTGAATCCTTTAGAGTAAAACAGAATAGCAAGTAAATGAACTATCCTGGAAGCAATGATATTAGAAGGCCAATTAAGTGCTTTCCCAGTGGAACTCAGGATGAATTAGCAAGTGTCCCTCACTAGGGGATTTAGCATTTCCTCAGCTCAAACCGGTATCTTCAGATTCACTGAAAGTATTGCCAATAGTGCTATTACTTTGTGGTTTTATCAAGAAGATCATTAAATGGTCACTCTTAATAAAGCTTATTATTTGACAAACAGGCTTAGCGACACTGAGCACTTGAGGGATTAAAGAGATGGGGAACTCTCCTCACCCACTGCAGGAATTCCCTTAGAAATGTTCTCAAGAGGCCGGGCGCGGTGGCTCAAGCCTGTAATCCCAGCACTTTGGGAGGCCGAGACGGGTGGATCACGAGGTCAGGAGATCGAGACCATCCTGGCTAACACGGTGAAACTCCGTCTCTATTAAAAAAATACAAAAAACTAGCCAGGCGAGGTGGCGGGCGCCTGTAGTCCCAGCTACTCGGGAGGCTGAGGCAGGAGAATGGCGTGAACCCGGGAGGCGGAGCTTGCAGTGAGCCGAGATGGCGCCACTGTACTTCAGAGTGAGACTCCGTCTCAAAAAAAAAAAAAAAAAAGAAATGTTCTCAAGAGATGAACATTTAGCCAATGGCCATGTAGGATTATTTCCAATGATACAGAAGATTATTACTTATGAAAATAAATTAACTTTAAATTAAGTAAACTTTAATTTTGTCACTTCCCAGTTGTGTGAGTTTCACCAAGTTTTTCCATGGCATCTCAATTTCCTCATGGATAAAACCAGATAAAAATATCAACTTTACTAGCTGGTAATAGACAGATACAAAGTCTTGACTTCTGCACTGGGAACATAATGACCACTTAACAGTAAATGGGCCATTTCTGAACAAAAATATGTGATAGAAGTGTCTTTTTTATGTTTGGGCTTTGATTTGCCTCTTGTAACTTCAACCTATTTGATCTGGTTTCCCCTGGAGTCACATACTCTTTCCCCCTCCCACTTGAGAATTCATTTCTCAAATATTGCAAAGCAGCTACATTATCATTATTAGTGTCTTCATTACCATCTGAAAATTATGTGCAAAAGTTCTTGTCATCATGGACTTTAAAATTTAGCTGGGCAGGTAGCTTCTCCTTGGCTTTTTTTAGGGTAAAAGATGTTCAACTCCACGGCCATTTCAGGTATAGTGTTTATCTGTCTGGCACCCAGTAGGGCTTCAATTCATGGCAGTTGTTATTAAGATTTTCATTATAATCAAGCATGGTTTGAGACCCCTAAACATTCTAGTCACCCTGTTCTGTGACTGGCTAAAATCTCTGTAAAATTGGGTGTCCGAAATTAATCCCAATAGCGATTGCTTTACCTGTATAGAATATACAGAAAGCAATTATTACTACCTTTGATAAGGACTCCTAACTAATGTGATCTTTTTGAAAAAATAGATGGCTCATTATGCTACTTTTATTAAGTTTGAAGTTAATTAAAAAACTACTTTGAAAAATCATATGCACTTCTATATAAGTCAAATCTTTTCTATTTGCTATTTAAATGCCTATTTTGGAGCTAAGGGTAGGACTTCGTATGTATCTGGTTAGTTACTTTTAAAATTTAGCTCATACTTTGAACTTTTCTGAATCTTTTAAAATTCTTCAGTTGTCACTGGAACTTCAAAAATCTTTCCTAGTTTCATGCCCTCTGTAAATCTGAGAGACTCATGTGGGGAATGAGCTCTCTAGGGTGCCTGATAACCAGAGACAGAGAGACTAACAGAAATACCTGAATGCTAAATCTGCCTTTGCTCCAGATGAGGATGTACTTTTATTGGTGCTAAGTTTGGCTCGGCAATCAGGAGAGTCTCAGTATCTGTAAATAATCACTTAAAAGAAAACATTAGGGGCATAGATTATTTGTGTAAGTTCTTCAAGCATAATGATTTAAGCTCCAGATGAAAAGAGGTTTGTGATGTGGTACATAGTTAAGTTTCTCAGTTTCCGTAAGACCTTACCCTCTGAGCACAGTAACCCTAGCACCTCTGCACTTCCTCTGATGGAAGTCCTGGGGGAAATATGGCAAAGGTGCACTTCTCCAGGATGCAGTAAAGAAGGATGTGGAGATGCTGCTTTGGGCCTGAAGTGCACTGACTGCTCTCTACTGTCCTATCACCATGTGGACTTAACTGACCCTGTGTTTTGTTCAAGAATCAGGAAGAGGTCTGTAGGTCTATAAATGTTGTATCAATTCTTCCTGGTTGATGATATAACCCCTGAATATTAAAAGGGATGTGGTGAACAATAAAATTTAGTGTGTCAGATATAGCAGCACACAGCCATACACAATCAATGTATGTGTTAACTGCAGGATCCACCCAGAAAGGGACCAGAAGAAGCTGGGCTGAGATATGATACATAGCCTCTTACTCTGTTTATCTGCCTTGTCAAAATAAATTTTTTTTTCTCTGCCCCAACAAACCATGAACTTAACCCAGTTTTACATGTGTGGTCTTTTCTTGAAAGTTTATAAACCCCCAAACCTACTTGCGATTAGTTGTGTGACTTCTGTGTCTTCATTCGAGTTACCGATTAAAACCAAGGACCAGAACGGGGCCACAAACAGAGCCTTCCAGGATACTACTAGAAGCCTTCCTCCAAGTTGATAGACCCATTAGTTGTGGCTTTAGACATGGTCATGACATTCCCTATAAATCTACCTAACTGTATTGTGACCCAGTCCACAATTCCCCAACACATGCACAGTCTAAGGGTTTTTGTCAATATTTTGCTGAAATTAACGTTAATTTTTATCAGATGGTATTTTCCTGATCTAGCAGTCTGGTAATCTCATTAAAAAGTGTTATTAGCTGACTTAATTTATTTATTAAAAAGTTGGAATTTAAATAAATGAGTAAAGAAATAAAATCAGCAGAGCAATCTTTGCTTTTAGCATGTTGACATGTCTAGAATTACCACTGTATTTTGGCCAAGATCTAGAGAAACATCCATTTCATTACGAAACTTATAACCAGTTCATACCCTAAATGCCAAAGAATCTATACTTTTTCTTTTTAATAAAAAAGCACAGAATTTTCCCATCACATTTTTTTCAATGTTCTCTTCATTATTTTTCAAAATAATGGATAGTGGTTGTTTTCTGAATTGTATCACTGGGATACAATTCTTTAAATCTGGAGATTCCACTCATTTAAGTGATTTCTTAGTTTTGCTTCATACTAATACAGTGGGGGATGACATACATAATTAAGGGTTGAGATAAATACTATTTTCTCTACTTCTACATATATTTGAAACTTTTCATAGTAAGAAAAACTAAAACAAATTTATTTAAGGCAACTTAGTGCTCTTGCACCATCTCCTCAAGCCTCTTGTACCCATGTCATAGTTGGAAGGAAGTAATAAATATGACAACAAAGACACAGTTAAACTCTGATTGTTTGCACTGTTATCAGCAGCTTATATAAAAAATTGGGTGATTTTTTTCCTTTCTTTAACCCTTTTTAAAAAGATTCTCTTTCTTCCCTTCTCCCTCTATCCCTGCTTCCCTCTCTCCCTCCCTCTCGCTCCCTTCTTTCCTTCCACGTTTTCCCTACCCATTCATTCGTTCATTCAACCAATCAACCAACCAACAAATCAACCAACCAGTCTTACCCAATTTTTGGTTTTAGCTTTTGCACTCTGAACATTTTCACACAGTTTTTGTATGTTTTGCCTTCTATATTTTGAAAGCTTGTTATAAAACCTTCTATTAATATATAGCCATTTGATTCTTAAATATCTCATTCATTTAAAAGTTTTGCTAAGCATATATTTACAGAATAAAAATGAAGCCTATGATGAACCTGATGCCTGAACTCTGCCACACTTTATCACTGGCTGTGTGTGTGTGTGTGTGTGTGTGTGTGTGTATGAAGGAGGAAGGGAGAGAGAGAGAGACAGAGAGAGAGAGAGAGACAGAGAGAGAGATACTGAAAGGAAGGTTAAGGAGTTTGGGGGTGAAAAACAATTGCTACCTTAGGTAGCTGAATGGGATAGAGTCTCCCTCACTGAGCTAAGTAAGGTACAAACAGGAAGGAATAGGTTTGTTGATGGGTGAAGACAGTTTTGGGCTAAAGAGTTTGAGTTGTTGGTAAGATGTCCAAGTGGAGATATCCATAGGACAGTTGGATATAAGGATTAGTGCTTTAGTATATTCCAGAAATTATCAATAAGCACACAAAATGTAGTAGTGTGCTCGACTGGGCCAAGACTGAAATATTTTACCAACAGGAGACTCTGCACAAGTAGGGCTATTCTATATTTCTAGTGACAAAATGAGGCACAAACTTGGGAATCGGAGTGTCCTCCTCACTTCTGAACTGTGCCCAGCTGCTTGGCAGTTGTTAAAAGACCGCGTGGCTTTGGGAACACTAGAAGGCAGCTGTCTTGGCAGGGATGATAGGTATTTTTGTGATGGGCACTATTAGTGGAGTGACAATGAGCCCTCCTCAAGCTGCTTCATTAGCAGAAGACTTGATAAGAAGTAGGCAAGGCTGGAAGGGAAGTTTAGTTTATGTGCTGACTATTTTGGATAAACTGGCTCATGAGAAATGGGAGGTTGTTTTGGGGGACTCTGAACACTCAAGAGTCATAGCAATAAAGGTAAAGACTTGAGAGAGAGACAAATTGTATATGGAGAAAACTGGTCAAGAAGAAAACTTTAAATTCTCTGACTTTAGTGTCTAGAGGGTACTAAGAGACAGAAAGAAGTAGAGGAGACAGAAAAAGCAGGAGACTAGGTTAGGGTGGTGACATAGAATTTCTGAGGTGGTGATCCATGGTGTTAATATCTTAAAGAGACTGAGGAGCATGAGAAACGAAGAAGCAGGTGAAAACAGTCACCATACCCATGATAACCTAGGGTGGCGGAGTCATTCATGTCATTTTTCTGAATTTTTGAGATTGGTGTTCTTAAATTCATAGTGTGCATTTCAAAATCATGCCCTAGGTTCCTTTCCAGTCGTGCATGTGCTGACTCCAGCCAACACTCTCAAGGACGGCCTGCTTTCAAATAATTCAACAGTACTTAGGCCGGGCACAGTGGCTCACGCGGTAATTCCAGCACTTTGGGAGGCCGAGGTGGGTGGATCACTTAAGGTCAGAAGTTTGAGACCAGCCTGACCAAGCATGGTGAAATCCAGGGCGTCTCTCCTAAAAATACTAAAAGTAGCCGGGCATAGTGGTGCACCTGTAGTCCCAGCTACTCGGGAGGCTAAGGCACAAGAATTGCTTGAACCCGGGAGGTGGAGGTTGCAGTGAGCCGAGATCACGTCACTGCACTCCAGCCTGGGCGACAGAGTGAAACTGTGTCTCAAAACATACACAAAAACAAAAGCCAAAAACAGTATTTGTTGAGTAGTTTCGTTTGCCTCCCTTTGATTTCAGGTCCCGCCTCTACTGAGAGGCCAGTGGCATCACTCTCATTTCTCCCCAAGACCTTCCTTACCTTGTTAGGCAGACTTCCATGTTCCCAAAGAGTGTTTTCTAATCACGTCCCTTCCATTAAAACCTACCCATCCTGTGCCCCATCGGCTTTTAAACAAGCATTGATTCAGCATCTAAGGTGAATGATTTGAAGGTACATGTCCTAGGTCTGTCCCTAAAAAGGAGTTCACAGCAGTGAGTGGTATGGACATGTTCACAACTACCATAAAAGGCTAAGTAAATGTGCTCTGAGAGTAGAAAAACAGAAAAGGAGAGTTTAATTCCAAGAACAAACAATTTATTCTGTTAAAAGTCAGTCTGATAAACTTACTTGAGTTGCTAAACTTATGTGATGGCTGAAAAAGCCAAAGTGAGGATGACGTTTATATATCTATATTTTTTTTCTGAGACAGAGTCTTGCTCTGTTACCCAGGCTGGAGTGCAGTGGCGCGATCTCGGCTCACTGCAAGCTCCGCCTCCCGGGTTCCCGCCATTCTCCTGCCTCAGCCTCCCAGGTAGCTGGGACTACAGGTGCCGGCCACCACGCCCGGCTAATTTTTTTTTGTATTTTCAGTAGAGAGATGGGGTTTCACCATGTTAGCCAGGATGGTCTCGATCTCCTGACCTCGTGATCCACCTGCCTTGGCCTCCCAAAGTGCTGGGATTACGGGAGTGAGCCACCGCACCCAGCTGATGACGTTTATATTTAACTAGAGGGTTTTTATTTTTTTCAGCTGTAATCCAAGGTAGTAAGCAAACTGATAATTAGGGCATTATTGTGAAGACAATATTTGGTTAAGGGAGAACTTTTACAGAATTTCTTAAATCAAAGTAGGTGATCACCCAATTTTTTATATAAAGCTATTATTTCTGTTTGTTTTTTAGTCTATGCTTCTCTTAATTTCCTTTCTTTGCTGTTTCTTCCTGCTTCTGCTTATAGTAATGAGCTAAGACTGAATGTTTAACACATATGTGCTGCAATCACCTGAATTTGCCAAACTTTCTTATCAATTTTTGTTATCAATTGCTGTTCTTTACCTTGGCTAAGACCAAGACCTCCTCAACTTGCCTGACTTTAGATAGACTTCTTCCTTCCTCTAGGCTTCTGACCTCTGTTTTCTTACAGCATTTACTTTAGAAAACTTTTCATTGTAAATTCTTTCTCTGTCCCTTTGAGATGTAAATATCTTGCCAAGTTTACAACCCAGGAATGTCTTTCTCAAGAATGTGGGTGCCAGCCCTTTGAAATATAATCATTGAAGGAGGTATCACCTCTATCTCCAAGTCTTATGGGGAGAGTAGAAGCCTAACTGTTAAATGTGACAATTAGCAAACAGATGGCCTAATCACATTGACCAATCTCCTCCCTGAAGTCCTCCAGTATTTTTCCCCAGTGCTTAAAAGTCCTTCCTGCCTTTTGTTCCAGGGAAGTTGAGTTCAGTCTTTCTTCCCTGTTGCAACAGTCTTGGATAAAAGTCTTCCCTGCCTGTTTAACTCTGTCCATGACAACTTTTCTTTCACATTTGCAATTTCTAAAGCAAAGAATCTCATTGGCACTTTCTTTCGTTGTTTTTTCTTTAAATATTTCTATATAATACTTAGATGAGAAGATTCACAAGTCTAGTCCTTTTTGCTCCCCGTCTAGAAAGCACAGGTTCCTAGAAGTTACTTTTCGAATCTTGATGTCAGTCTTCTCTGATAAGGGTTTCCTTTCCTTTCTTTGGTGTGCTGCTGATACAGCTGGAATACCCATATATTTTTCAAACATTTAACACATTCTCAATGATATTACCTTTCTCTTTTGTATGACAGTCTACATGTCAAAATCAATTGCTCCCTTTGAAACCAGCCAATTGTTTTATCCAGCAGAATCCTACTTATTGTAGATGTGTCATACTTAGTGCTGATATAAACATGTTGCTCAAACTAATGAATTATTAAGGTCAGACGTGTTTAGCTGTTTTTGCCAACATTTGATTTGGAACACCCAGGGAGGAAAGATACATATTTGTTTGGCTTGTTTATCTATTCTGACCATTAATCACAAGAACTCATAGAACTAATAAAGCTGCAAGACATCACTGTAATGTTTCTATGAAAAGATAAAGTTATAATTTGGGAACTGAATGCACGATTTTCCTAAGTCTCTGACACTTGAAGAAAAATTTAGAGTTGTCTTATTTCTATGTCTCTAAAAACCATATCAAGCTTTCTTTGAGTTGGGCAATTTTAATTCAATAAACATTTGTAACGTATGTATTTGTCTGAGCCAGGCACTATATCAGGTTCAGGAAGCATTGGGATATGTAAACTCAAAGAAGGATTTACAAAATCGTTAAACAAGCATACTTTTATAGTTCTTACAGTGTGCTGTCTGATACAGTCTTTAGTGTTATAATGGTAAGTTTAAAGATTTCCCCCGAGATTTTACTGCCTTTTTAGGGTAAATATTTTTTTCTACTGTCTCTGAGAAGATATTGTCCCATGATGTACTCTTGCCTTTTTAATACAAGAATGTGCTGTTGGAGGATACCTGTGCTGCTTTGGATTTTGTTTAGATGGACAGGTACTCACTAGGCTCCTTGCTCTGTTGGATTTGTAACTGCACAAAGGCCACAATTCCAGGTGAAGACACAGTACTACACATGGGGTCTAAGAAATTGGAAGGCCTGGCTGAAACTCTCCCAAACACTCTAAGCACATTTCTAAAAGTGGAAAAAGCAAGGAACACGATTGAGATTCCCCACATCAATTTTAATTTTCTTTCCTCTTTGTTAGTTCTAATGCTATCTTGGTACCACCAGATTATTGGGGAATGATAAAGGAAAATATGAATCTTATTATCTGGGACTTAACTTTTTCTGTTCTGACTCTCATTCTTGCCAATCCCTTTCAATCTTTAGTAGGAACCTAATTTTGTCTACTGCCTTCTTAGGGAAAAAGGCTTACCACTCACTCCTGCTCATCCTCATTCCGTATGCAGGAAGAAGAGATAAAAAGACATGAAGAGAACCATGCTTTTTCCTTTATAACATTCAACTTGAGATGTATGGTTTTCCCCCTAATGTCAAGTTCTTTTTCTTTATGAAAAAGAAAAATGGTCTACAAGAGAGATGCTACCAACCAATTACTTATACAGCAACTGTGCACTTACATAAACCAACAGCCTTTATTGAATAGATTCTTCACTGGAGTCAGTAACTTAGTTTGGGTTCCCTTGTGTAGCAGGTCACCTCTAAGCTCCCTTTATCTTTTATTTTCCTTAGTATTTTTTAAAAAACCAGTTTGCAGAATAGATTCTCCTAATGTAGAACATGAAGTCTGAATGACAGTTTATAGTTTGGTCCAGTAATTGTGCCTAACTTCTCCTTTCCACATAAACATATGATATCACTTCGCAGGGAAGAAAGTCAATAATTCATTTCACAAATTTTATCTAGTGCCTACAATATGCCAGCTGCTGTGATAGTGCAGGGGGATGAACACAGACTTGAAAGTTTAGTGGATTGTATTAATGTCAATACTAAACAGTGTTTATCAAGTGTCTGTGTATGTGCACATGTGTGTGAATGTAAATATATAGGTCTATAAACATTTTCTTCCATATAAAATATACAGTCTAATAACAAATTAGGATGAATTACTGACTAACTGAACTCTTGCCAAGTAAGAAGTAAAAAAGGCCAAAATGTACATTTCATGAAAGGAACTTAGGATCCAAGGAAAAGTACAAATATCATAAAGATAAGTGGTTATTTCTAGCCTTTCCATGAGTATTCAATGGAAACTATAGGGTGTTCCTTAAAAGATCCATACTTACTCATCTCTGCAAACAGCTGTCTTCTTTCTGCCATGGTATTTCCTCTTTTCCCACTATCTTCAATCATTCTATGAGACAAAATGGTTACAACACATGTTATCCTCACGCTATTGAGGTAAGAAGCCATTTCTCTGTAAACATACTTGCTGTACTTGTGGCACAAACATATAGAAAACCTATTGAAAACCATTTGTTTTAAAAAGTACAGCTTTACTTTTACTAACCTAAATTGCTGCACATATTTTTCCATATATATTATTGTTGTAGTTGTTGGAGGGGGTATAAAATTTTTATTGTCTAACATAAAAGTAACTACTGTAGCAAATGACCTTGTGCTATAACTAAATACAACCACCTACCATCTGTTAGGTGATTTGTTTCACATTCAGTTTCTCTTTCAATTTTAAGAATACCTAAGACTGGAGAACAGATATTGTGGATCCCATTCAACAGATGATGAAACCAAGAGTCTCATGGACTTGGTGAATGAAGGATGCAGACGTTTGGACTCCAAGACCAGTATGGCTTCCATCTCATCCTGTTGCCAGTTGTCCCTTATGCACTCAAAACCTCAATTTATAAACAGGTAGTCTTCTAAATGTTCATTTCTAAGTTGAGTGTTTGGAACTTGTAACAGTTCCCGTACATAACAACTTCATGCAAGGTGGTTAGATTCAAATATCTTTCCTTAACCATACTATTGTCTGCAGTGGAAACTATATAAAATATACTATTAAAATGCCAACAGTTAAAACACAGAATTAAAATATGATAGACAAAATTAAAATTAAATAATGAGAAAGTTAATGGATATGTTTAGTCATGTAGAGGGCTCTGGGCTAAATATCAAGAGTTTTAGAGGTTGATGGATTTTACTTTTTATTACATCTAATTTAACTTTTAAAAACCAAAGTTTCCTCTCATGTGCACATATATAGATGCTCATGTATGTCTACCACACTGACTTCTGCCTTGATTCTCAGGCATAGTTAACAAAAGGTGTAGTTGCATGGGTTTTTTTGCCTGTGCCTATGGCCTCTGCTCTTTCTCAAATCTAGGACTTTGTCCATGCTCTTTTCTGACAGGATCGTCCTCTCCCTATGCCAAGCTAACTTGCTGTCACCCTCAGCAAGGTGAGGTGTCAAATCTCAGTTTGTCTATCTTCCTCTGAAATCTTCCCCAACTTTCTACAACTGCCTGGGTTCGGTGCCTGTCCTCTGCATCTCCACAGCACGCATTGCCTTTCAATTCTTAGCACTCACTCAACAAACAGCATGTTCACCACAAAAAAATAAGTTGGTGAGGTGATGGATATGTTAATTAGCTTGACTGACTTTTCCTACAATGTATACAGGGATCAACACATTACATTGTACCCCATAAATATACACAATAATTATCTGCCGATTAAAAATAAATGAATGAAAATAAAACAAGCCTTTACTGAGTGCCTTTCATACTCCAGGAACCCTACTACACTTTGAGTGCCCCACAGCAATCAAGCCAGGATCACACTGTCCTATGAGCACATCACAGTGATTAAGTCAGGACCCACTGTCCTCTGAGTGCACTACAGTGATCAAGTCACAGCGCTTGTCCTCAAGGTGCTTATACTGTAGTGGTAGAGATACAGAAGCATAAAAGCGATTAAGACACAATGAGGTAATTACAGCCATAGAAGTGGAAAGAAAGATGTGAACATGAGAGGGGTTGATTTCCTGAGGATAAATTTAACAAAACTACAGCAGAAGACTGCTCAAAAGGTAATGAACTGTGTACAGAATGACTCAACTGAGGGTAAAATTTAAAAAAAAAAAATGGTGGTAAAAGTGATGTTTATCAAATTGATTCAGTAGCCTGACCAGATGCTTTTATGCGTGAAGCCCATTGCCAGGAAGGGAAGGAAGGCTGTGGAATAGCTTTGGTTTATGGAGTCAAGGGAAGAGAGTGCACACATTCACAATGGGTTAGATAATATACCAGGGACTATCCTAAATAACTATTGAAAAGGAGTAGAGTTATTCATGAAGCTTCATCAATTTGGTAACAATTTGTTGCTGAATACGGTAAAAAACTTGCTTTTTATAAGATTTCATACACGCAGGTAAAGTTGGTATATAGATCTGGAAGAAAACACCCCTTTCCTAATTCATATAACCTCATCTCCTATATTTCAGAAGAAGTGGGTAGATAATACTGACTTTCACAAAGTAGTATGAATATAGCTTCCAAAGTTTATTTCAAGGGCTCAGAAGTAGAGTTGAGGCAATAAGAAAGATAGAGGATAGAATGAGTGATGTGTTCCTGGATCTCTGTGTTAGAACGAGATGAAAAGAATGATTAAAAATAAATCACAAAGGATGGCAGTCCAGGGAGCTCTGATAGAAAATATCAGAGGTAAAGACTGGCATCTGAACTTGTAGGCCTTGCTGCTTGTACTACTTGTTTCGCGGTGTTGTGACAACTCTATTCCTATTTAACATTTTGTCTCTTTCTCTGTAAGGTTTTGAGAGCACTAACTTCACATATCTTAATTCTTCACAGTGCCCAGCAAAATCCAACCAACAAATAATATGGCCAGCTTGCATTTATTGAATAAATAATGAAAGAGGAAAAAAAAAAAAAAAACAAAGAGGAAAGAGAGAAAACAGCAAAACAAGCTAAGTTTGGTTTCCATGAAATGAACTTTCAATTATATTTCCCAAATCTGACTTATAGAAGAGTGAAATTCAAATTGTACTAGTTTCAGAGATTACTTATTTGAAATGAGAGAAACTAATTTACATTGCTTAAAATCTAGGACCATACATTTGAAAGCAAAATAAAGTCTTATGAAGAAGTTGAAAAAGATGCAAAGTACATTGATGTCAACTTTTGTTTTATTCCTCATTTTTTTTGATTAACTAACTCGTAAAAGAACCATCATTAGTTACACAATAGGTAGTAATTCTCACTTCTAGGTCAAATGAGTACCTTGGAAGAGACAGGAAAAACCTCTGTGGTATGAAATAATAGAAGGCACAGAATATAATTATAAATATAAAAGAAAAATAACACACTTCTCATTTTACCCCCAGAGTTTTCTGGGAAGTAGTACAGTCGGATAAAATTGAGAATATTCACCTATTACCCATTGATCATAGTCGTAATAGTAAAAACGGGAGGCCTGCTAGATTACACTTTACACTGATTCAGTAGAGGGACTCTGGGACAAAGTAAGCTCATGAGTTCAACAGGCAGGGAGCACCACTGTGGGCTCCTTGGTTTCCAATTTAACTCTAATCAATGGGATCTGAGACATACAATGCCTGACTACATTCTCACTGCCTTGGAAAGAGAGAAGAGCATGTCATTCTGTAGGGAAAGGACCAGGTGCTTTTACAGAGAGCAGTTTTGTTTCTGAAGTGAGGGAAATTGACAAGGAACTCTGCTTTTCATGAATTTCAGTACAACAGCTGCCCAAAGTCATATGGAGGAGGTGAAGGGGAAGATAACCCATTTGTGGTGACACTAATGTGTGCCACAGGGCACGTGGCTCACCGATGAGCCCAATTTGGTCAGTTTCTGTTGCTCCTTCATGTACATAAGATGCTTGCAACCTTAGATTTTTACAAGAAGATTATATAAATGTCAAAAGGGTGAAAAGAACTAACAGTGATAAATAAGTGATGAGCCCTGTCAGATGTTTCCTTTACTAAAGCTCAGTCCCACAAATTATACAGGACATACGTTGTTTTCACTTATAAGAACCCATCCATTCATTTACTTAAGAAATATTTATAAAGTAGCTATACTTTGTCAAATACACTGGTAATTTCTTGAGACCCAAAGATTAATACAACATGATCCTTGTCTTCAAGAGGCTTACAACTTTGAAAGGGGAAACAGAGTTTTCTAACAAATAATTAAAATTTGGAGTAATATGTACCATAATGAAAATATGTACTGTTAGATGTAGTAGTTTATTTCTCAGATGATCTGAAGGAGGATCAAAGAAAGAAGGACTCTGAAACAGAATTTTAAAGAATAAATGGGAAGTTTTTCAGATGAAAAAGAGTGGAGGAAGGGCAGATAGAATCGTGACGAAGAGCCGGGAGCTTTGAAACAGGGATGGTGCATTTGGGAACAGGCAGTTGCTCAATATTGCTGGGTGCAAGTGTGAGTGGAGACACTTCAGAGATTAACAGGCATCAAATTTAGAAAGCCATCCTTGTCATGTTTAGACAATACAGGGCTTTCCAATCGAGGCTAGATGCCATCCAAGGTTTAAGTAGGACATTGATGTATAGAGATTCAGGTTTAGGAAACAACTCCAGCATGGTGAATGGAAGGAAGACTGGGTAGGTAGGAGGGTAGGGGATGGGAGCGCATGATTAAGGGAAGAGTCCAGTGAGCTGGATACTTCTGTGCTTCAGGAGTGAGACTCATGTCTTGCATTAAAGCATTGATTTGAGAGAGATTTAGAAGACACATTTGATAGGACTTGGTGACTGCCAGACCACATAGAGAATGGCAGACGAGAGGACCTCAGCTTTTTCTGTCCCATATTAGGAAATAATCTTTTGCCCCCATGGCATTAATGAATTTGTAGGAGGTGAAGTCACCAAGTCACCCTTCTTCAGAATGGTCATTAAAAGACGGTTGCACCGCTGGACAGGGATGGTTCCAACTCTTTGTCCCCATGTATGGGGAAGGATGAAATAACAGTAAAACAGTTCAGGAACCAGTAAGAAATAAAGAATAAATCCAAAGGTAGGGCACAGGGTGTTAGAATAAATGTGAACTATATTTTGGCATAGTGAAATGAATTCACATTGAAATACCACATCCTCAAGTTACTTCCTTCATGGCACACCTTTCATCCAACACCATACATAATAAATACATATTACTATTACACATGACATATAAGAAATTTTAAAGGCAGAAGCTGAAACTAATGGTGCCTTACATTTGTATAACTTATTAAAGATTATAAAATGCTTTTCCCTGTAACTTTGTGAGGAAGTCAAAAAGATATTACATTCTCAAGTTATAGCTAAGGAACTTAAGACTCAAGAAGGTAAAGTGGCTGCCTAAAAACCATAAGGTATTTTCTGGCATGACAAGACATTGAATCCTCTTTTTTCTGTTAATTATTAAATCCCTAAGCTAGTATAGATTCCATTTACCAGTATTCTTATTCCAGATGCTACTGTTCAACACAAATTAATTTTCTGAAATTGGTAAACTGAAAACAGTAAATAGGACTTGGTGATTAACAGGCCAAAAGGAGGATGGAGAAGGGTCACAGCTCTCTCAAACCTCACTGGGAAGTTCCTTTGTGTATTATTTCTTAATGGAATCCTCCTGTTTTAGGACACTGTTATACTGGAAATAATCAGGGAGATTAAAAGAATTCCCAGTGTCCGGATTTATGTAAACCAGACACATAGAAACACACCAAGTCACACACTGATTCACAGTCTCGTGATTTAAATCCACAAAAGGGGGACAATGTCTTTGGAAATGTCTGGCTCTGCTTTGTTTTGCTCCACTTTAGCAAACACTTAAGCAGACTTTGGGTTTAATATGATGACAGCGTTACCATGCTTTATTTTCCTACATTTTGCTCCAGGTGAATGACAAGAAAATGCTGCATTCGGCAATCCCCAACTGCTACACTCCCTGAAGTTAATAACCACAATGAAGGCCATTTCAAGCTCCTTTCCTCCTCTAATTGATTTATTGGTGGCATATAAATGCCTGTTTGCATTTCTGTTAATGAGGAAGGCCTTTGATACTACTTTCTCAGATTTACATTCCAGTCCTAATCTTTGGCAATATAATAAAAAAGTATTCAGAGCTCTTTCCTGAGGCAAAATATAATTGCATTTGATTTTACTTCCTAGTCCTTTATCTAGATGAGCCTGTGACAGTACAAAAAGGCTGTTACTAAAATACAAGGTTATAATGACTTTCTGACTTTGTCTTTTACTTTGCACATCATCTTCTACTTGGAACTGGTGTCTTATTTATTATTATTATTTTTTTTTGGAGAGAGGTGCATGAGCTCACGACTTTAGTATAGCGACCAGCTAGATGAGTTATCCAGGATTTGGTTTCCCTTATCAAGTGTCCAGCATAGTAGTTCTCAGCTATGACTGCCCCTCAGACTAGCCTGGAGACCTAATCAAAAATGCAAGTACATGGAGCTACTGAATCTGGAGTTGGACCTGAGCATTTATACTAAGACCTTCTTGAATGGGAGAAAGTTAAAACCATTCCCCCTGGGAACTGAAACTAAATAAAGGATGCCCACTTTCACCACTTCTATTCAACATAGTACTGAAAGACCTGGCCAGAGCAATCAGACAAGAGAAACAAATAAAGAGCATACAAATTGGAAAAGAGGAAATCAAACTGTTGTTCTTCACTAATGATGTGATTGCACACCTAGGAGGTCCTAAAGACCAGTCCACAAAGCTCCTAGATCTGATTAATAAATTCAGTAAGGTCTTAGGATACAAAATCAATGTACCCAAATCAGTAGCATTGATATACACCAACAATGACCAAGCTGAGAACCAAATCCAGAACTCAATCCCTCTTACAACAGCTGCAAATAAAATAAAATAAAACAAAATAAAATACTTATGAATATACTAAACCAAGGAAGTAAAAAATATCTACAAGGAAAACTATAAAACACTGCTGAAAGAAATCACAGACGACACAAACAAATAGAAACACAACCCATGCTCATGGAGGGGTAGAATCAATATTGTGAAAATGACCATGGTCCCCAAAGAAGTCTACAGATTCAATGCAGTTTCCATCAAAAATACCATCATTGTTCTTTGCATAACTAGAAAATAAATCCTAAAATTCATATGGAACCATAAAAGAGCTCACATAGCCAAAGCAATACTAAGCAAAAAGAACAAATGGAGGTATCACATTACCCAACCTGAAATTAAACTACAAGACTATCATTACCAAAACAGTATGTTACTGGTATAAAAATAAGCACATAGCCTAGTGGAACAGAATAGAGAACTCAGAAATGAAGCCAAATACTTATAGCCAACTGATCTTCAACAAAGCATACAAAACGTAAATTAGAGAAAGGACACCCTATTTAATAAGTGGTGTTGGAAAATCCGGCAAGCCACATGTAGAAGAATGAAACTGGATCCTCATCTCTCACCATATTAAGAAATCAACCTAACATGGATCAAAGACTTATCTCTAAGATCTGAAACCATAAAAATTCTAGAAGATAACATTGGAAAAACTCTTCTAGACATTAACCTAGGCAAAGAATGTATAATTAAGCCCTAAAAGCAAATGCAACAAAAACAAAAATAAATAAATGAGGCCTAATTAAACTAGAAAGCTTCTGCACAGCAAAAGAAATACTCAGCAGAATAAACAGAAAACCCACACAGTGGGAGAAAATCTCAAACTATGCATCTGACAAAGGACTAATATCCAGAATCTATAAGGATCTCAAACAAATCAGCAAGAAAATAACAACTAATCCCATCAAAAAGTGGGCAAAGAACATGAATAGACAATTCTCAAAAGAAGACATACAAATGGCCAACAAACATATGAAAGAATGCTCAATCACTAATTATCAGGGAAATGCAAATGAAAACTATAATGAGATACTACCTTACTTCTGCAAGAATGGCCATAATTAAAACGTCAAACAATAATAGACATTTGTGTGGATGTGGTGAAAGGGAACAATTTTACGCTGCTGCTGGGAATGTAAACTAGTACAACTGCTATGGAAAACACTATGGAGATCCCTTCAAGAACTAAAAGTAGAACTATCATTTGATCTAACAATCCCCAAAGGAAAAGAAGTCATTATATGAAAAAGACACAATTTGCAGCACAATTTGCAATTGCAAAGATATAGAACCAACCTAAGTGTCCATCAACCAACGAGTGGATAAAGAAAATGTGGTATACATATACACCATGGAATACTACTCAGCCATAAAACAAAATGAAATAATGTCTTTTGGAGCAACATGGATGGAGCTGGAGGCCATTATTCTTAGTGAAGTAACTTGGGAATGGAAAACCAATTATCGTATATCCACACTTACAAGTGGGAGCTAAGCTTTGAGGATGCAAAGGCATAAGAATGACATAATGGACTTTGGGGACTCAGAGGAGAAGGCTGGTAGGGAGGTGAGGGATAAATTACTACATATTGGGTACAGTGTTTGCTTCTCAGGTGACGGGTACACCAAATCTCAGAAATTGTCCCTAAAAAACGTATCCATGTAACCAAAAACCAAAAACCACCTATACCCCCCAAAACTATTGAAATAATTTTTTTTTTTAAACAAAACACCCTAAGTGCATCCAATACATGGCTAGGGTTGAGTGGAAATATGCGAGTTGAGTTTGAACATGAACTTACTTGTACAACGTTAGGTTGGAATTCTTATGCTGCTTTGCAATATGTTTCTATAACTCAAGACCCACTTTAAAATCTACTTTGAGCCAAGGGAGAAGATATTTTTTTCTTTTAGAGGAATATATGTATACATAAACACATACATACATTGATATGGGTAACTAATGAGGCAAACTTTAAGAAACAGAAAAATGCCATTTAAAAAATGACAGAACCAAGGCCGGGCACGGTGGCTCAAGCCTGTAATCCCAGCACTTTGGGAGGCCGAGACGGGCGGATCACGAGGTCAGGAGATCGAGACCATCCTGGCTAACACGGTGAAACCCTGTCTCTACTTAAAAATACAAAAAAACTAGTCGGGCGAGGTGGCGGGCGCCTGTAGTCCCAGCTACTTGGAGGCTGAGGCAGGAGAATGGCATAAACCTGGGAGGCGGAGCTTGCAGTGAGCTGAGATCCGGCCACTGCACTCCAGCCCAGGCGACAGAGTGAGACTCCATCTCAAAAAAAATAAAATAAATAAATAAATAAAAAATAAATAAAAAATGACAGAACCATTTTTATTCTCTACAGAACTACTCTCAGTGGTTCTTTCAAGTCAGGAAGAAACCTCTTGTTCTGAGTAAGAGTGTACAAGTTGCTTAAGGACATTTGGTTTCATTTGATTCATTTGGCTTGGTAAGAGGCTAGGTACTTCTGCTGAATAGCAGCTGGTATCACACCACACCTCCCCTTACTATGAGGAAAGACTGCAGAGCCAGGCTGGGAGCAGATTGGCAAGGGTAGAAAGGAACTTTTTGGAAGGATGATGATCCAAATTCAGACTCTGTCATGCATGTGAGGTTCAAAGTTATTAGAGTATCTCAGAGGGACTGGGGAGCCCTGCCAAAGGTTGAGCTTGATCAAAAGGACCTCCAGAGTCCCTGTGGGGAGACTGTCATAGGCGGGGTCAGCTGTACTGCTGCCTTTAGAACTGCACCAGGACCTCAGATTTTTTTCAGATAATCATGTTTTATTCAATATGATGTATCTTGGGCGAATGACTGTGTACATGTATGCATCTGTATTTCTCACTAGCAATAATGTTATACACATAGGCCCACTTTGTCACAGGGGAATGAAGGTTGAGCCTCACCTTGGAGAGAGAGGCTTTCTTGTCCTCCTGCAGGGGTAGCCAAGTCCTTATCTTGGGGAAAGGGTATTAGGAAATGACTGCCTTCTGATCATTTGGCACTTTCTCAATTCAGTGTAGGACATTACTATTCATAAAACATGTCTGTTTCTTTTTCCTGCATATTAAATAAATACAAACAAATAATCTGCAGGATTATTTATAAATGAAAAAAAAAAAACCCAAATAATTGAAAAGTTCCCCTCCCCAAATTAGAAGACTGTTTTTTATTAACCTTGCAATAAGACAACCTTGAAAGACAACCTTGAATTTTGTAATTGAATTTTTGAACTCCACTTATCAAAGTGGGAAGTATATTGTATATATGCATAAATATTTATAAAAGTAAAATATTTTGGAGTACTTTTAAAAATGTAATTCCAAAATTTTTTCAAGTGACTAAGCTAAACTTGGCATCCCAGCAAAGAGGCTACAACAGCACAAGCAGGTATTTAGCTGGCTAAGCGGTACAATGCTGCCTTGTCTATATTTTAAAGACTTTAGACCCTTTAATGAGCTGATGAAGGTATGGACCCCACCAAAATGTTCATGTCTATATACACACAACTAAAGGAATTGCAGTTCTTCCATGGGCAGGTTTAGGAGAAGAAAGTCAGGATTTGGTGAGAATCAAAGGTAGTTTTATTTTATGTGGAGTGCCAACTATTAGTGAAATGGCAGCAGCCAATTACAGTGGACACATCTACAGAGCAACTGCCCATGGGACAGGGCAAGAAGGTTGCTGGCGACCTGCAAAGGCTAAGGTGGAAGAGTGATGGTGGGAGAAGGCGCTTCTCATGTGCTAGGAACCAGAGTGCCTGGATACACAACCCAATATGATGGTCAGGCAGAAACTTGCATCCTGAAAATCCCAAGTGTTTTAGGACAGTATTAGCATGACTCTTGGTGCTTAAAGAATTCTAAACCATTGTTTGTTTTTGAAGATCTTAGAAAGAGTAGTAGAAAGAAACAGATCCTTCCTCGTCCAATTCTAATGTGCTGAACAAAAATACTGGGGCTGCTACTGGCCATGGGCTAACTGTGATCTGGGCTTCTGAAATTATGATTTCCATAGGAGAATTGGGGAAGAGAGAGAGTAAAAGCGTAGCATTCAACTAGATGTAGGCTAGGGAGGCTTGTATGCTTTAACATTTTCTTTCTTCTTTTTTTTAGTGCTGAGTTTGGAGAGTTGGGAAGCAGAGAGGCAGGAAAATATATTGTTTTCTGCAATAGGACAAAATATCAGACTTCTGGGAGAAGAAATAATAATAAATAATAATAGTAATAGCCACGACACTATTTAAAACAATTATCATTTTAAAAAGCTTACTATGTTCTGAGTACTATGCAGGCCCCTTCTCACTGTGTTCTTGTTAAGAACACCATCATGTTGGTATTGTCAGTCTCATTCTACCAATGTGAAAACCAAGATTCAGAGAGATTAAGATGATGCTTAAGTGGACAATTTAAGGTTTCAGACTAGACATGTCTGACTACAGATCCCACTGAGCTTCTTGAGGAGGACCAAAATGGAATTGTATGAAAAAAGACTCAAAGGAACTGCCCTGTTTTTCCTGAGGGTACTGGTGGTGGGGCACTGTCCACACAGATACACAGGGACATAGGCTAAAGCATAACTGAAGACATGTGTAAGTGAATTCCAGAGGGAGCTGGGCAGGATGGGGTTCATGGTTTGTGCAATGGCCCATTTTTGCCAAGGAAAGAGACTTGTGAGCCATAAGTGCCTATCTCCTCTGCATTCCCCCATTTTCTTCCACCTCTCCTCTTCTTTCCATCTTATTCTCCCATTCTCTGCTCCAACTTTCCCTCCCTGCTCTTTGTTTTCCTTTCCTTAACTCTGTTCTTTTATTCACCTTCCTCATTTCTTTTTTTTATATAGATGTCTATTACGTTTATTTTTTGAATTGAGGCATAATTTGCATACCATAAAATCCTCCCATTAAAGCGTCCAAGTGAGTAGTTTTTGGTATTAATATATTTACAGAGTTGTGTAACTATTATCATTAATTTCAGAACATTCTTTATACCCTGAAAATAATTCCATATACATTATCAGTCACTCTCCATTCTTTCCTTCCCCGAGAAATGGGACGAAAATGCCAGAGTGTTTTCCAAATTGACTGCATCATTTTGCCTTCCTGCCAGCAATTTATGAGTGTTAGAATTTTGCATGTCTTCACCAGCACTTGTTATTGTCTGTCTTTTTGATTATTACCGTTCTAGTGAATGTGAAGTAGTATATCAGTGTTATTTTGATTGGCATTTCCCTGATGACTGATGATGTTGAAAAGCTTTTCATGTGCTTACTGGCCATTTGCATATATTTTCCAGGGAAATATATATTCAAATCATTTTCCCATTTTTAAGTTAGTTATCTTTTTATTGTTACAGGAATTCTTTATATATTCTGGATACTAGTTCCTTATTAGATTTGCCAAATTTTTCCCTTGTTCTGTGGGTTGACTTTTTACTTTTTTGATCATGTCCTTGCAAGCACACAAGTTTTTGATTTTAAGCCCAATTTATTTATTTTTTCTTCCATTGCTTATACTTTTGGTGTCATATCTAGGAAACCACTGCCTAATCCAAGGTCATATTTTCATATTTTTCACGTTTTATTCTAAGAGCTTCAATAGGTTTAGCCCTTAGGTCTTTGATTCATTTTGAATTAATTTTTGTATATAGTATGAAATAGGGTTCCAGATTCATTCTTTAGCACATGGATATCCAGTTGTCCCAGCACACTGGGACAATTATTAAAATGAATAGTGTTTCTCCATTGAATTGTCTTGGCAGTCTTAGTCAAAACCAGTTGACTATAAATGTAACGGTTAATTTGTTGATTTATATATGGGGAGGGAGAGAGAATATATCTATATCTACATCATTATACCCTGAATTAGTCTGCTAGGGCTGCCATAACAACATACTACACTGAATGGCTTAAACAGCAGAAATGTATTTTCTCATAGCTCTGGAAGCCAGAAGTCTAAAATCAAAGTGTTGGCAGCTTAGGTTTCTTCTGGGGACTCTCTACTTGGTTTGGAGATGACATCTTCTCACTAGGTCTTCACAGTTCTTTTGCTGTAAGGATACCAGTCCTCTTCCTGTAAGGACACTAGTTCTTTTGGATTAGGGCCCCACCCTTATGATCTCATTTAATCCTAATTATTAATACCTCTTTAAAGTTCCTATGTTTAAATATAGTGATTTGGGGGATTAGGTCTTCAACACATGAGTTTTGTGGGGATATAGTTCAGTCCAGAACATGCTCATATAGCGATGTAGTGAGTGCTGTAGCTTTGTAATACATTTTCAGATTGGGAAATGTGAGTCCTCTGACTTTGTTTTTCTTTTTAAAGATTATTTTGGCTATTCTGATTCCCTTGAGTTTTCATACGAATTTTAGGATCAACTTGTCAATTTCTGTCAGAAAATCAGCTGGGATTTTTATAGAGATTGCGTTGAATTTGTAGATTAGTTTAGGACATATTGCCTTCTTAATAATAGTACATCTTTCAATTGGTGAACATAGGATGTTTTTCTATTTATTTAGGTTTTGTTTAATTCCTTTCCCTTTTTTGTAGTTTTTGGTGTACAAGTCTTGCATTTTTGTGCACCTTCCTCATTTCTATGTGTATTATAGGGAATGTGACTAAAACCAACAAGCTAGACCAGGAAAGTATAGTGGGAAAAGAAATACCAAGAGAGTTCCTAACAGTCATGATATCCATGATGTGTGAATCCAACAGTGGCATGGTACTTTATATCACTGTATAGTCAGAGCACAGACGTGCCTTTGCATAGTCATGAAGATTCTTGAATCAATCAGTGAGGATGGCGGGGGTTGCCATTTATTTGGGGTGATTTTAGTGAAACTAGAAAATTCTCTTTAACATGAAACCTCTCATTTACTAGGTGTCACTGAGATGTATCTTGAAATTTCACCATGGGAAGTTTATTTTATGTCATTAATAAAGCAAATTTCCTTGGGAAAATCAGAATTCGTATATTTAATTTGGTTGTTTTCTTCTTCATACCTGCTTGAGATAAACACAGTGAAGAGGTGGCAATTTTGATTCACTGGGAAAAGGAAATAATAATGGCTCTTGCCTGCTTTCTGAGGAGTCTAGCTCTGGACGATACTCTCCAGAGGCCACAGAATGAAAGCATCTTTTGAGATAGGGAAGATGAGAGGGTCAACAGCAGATGAGGGCTAAGATGGGTGGGTGGGAGGATGTCAATATGACCATCACTGTATATCTACAGATTCAAGACCAATAGCAAAATTTAAGAGCACAGGGTTCCAAAGTCACTACACGAAGGATAGGAAAAGATGATAGAGCATGTCTATTAAAAATTTCTTTTAAATCCCTTTCCTCCCTACTGATTCTACTATATGTTTCTGCAATCTTATTTGTACCAAAAATATTTTTTAAAAGTATCAAAAATTCTAGATTGCAGAAGGAGCTATTTTGATTTTTAATAAACATGCATTTACAATGAGGACATAAGAGAACCTACATTTAACAAGTTTACAATCTAGTTTTATCTATCAGTAATATGTGGCATAGAGATAAATTCATAGCTAAATATTAAATTAATTAATATTATTCTATTTTTTCCTTCCACCACTTAAATTCTTTCTGTAGTGGATATCTTAGGCTGATATAATATAAAACAACTTAGAAAACAGTAATATTTAGAAACAACCTAGAAAACAACATTGTAGGGACTCTGATTACTGTTACACAATGAAAACACAGCCAAGTCAATGGGGTTAATGAACATAGATGCCAAAACTAAATAGGCCACATGGAAAAGAAACAGGCAGGGGGTATGAGCAGCCAAAAGTTATGGCTGCAAGATCTCCAGCAGTAAACAACGGCATTTTGCACACCACAGTTCCTTTTCCTAAGACCAGGGTTGACTGGCAATGACAGGAATACAGAATAGAAAGAGAAGAAACAGAGACAGCCCTTATTTCTTGCCTCTGGATCTGTTCCTATAAATTATAAAGCTTTTAGTTATGTCCCTTCCATTGAAGAGATTTTTTTCTGAAATTAAGGGAAGACTGGGAGAAATGTGTTTCTTAAGAGAGCCATGGCTCTCATTTGGTGATTGCCAAGAATTTGAGTGAGGAAGAATAGCTGGTGGGAAGGAGCCTTCTTTTTCAGTCTTCCAGGCCTCCTGCATTGTCCCGGTGAGGCAGAGGCATGAATGCCAGGGTTATATAGCCGGAAGAGACCCTGAGATTCATTCACTGAATGTCATAACAATAATAATAAACATTTACTAAGTGTTTCCTCTATGTGAGTAGGCTCTGTACTAAGCATTTCACATGAATTATTTTATTTATTTCTTATCCTAACTCTGAGAGAGGCCATACTATATTACCTTGTTTTTAAGAAGAGAAAACAAAGGTTGATGAAGTAGACAGAATAATGGACCCTCAGAGATGTTCACATCTTAAACCCCCCAAATTTGTGAATATGTTGTCTTGACAAAAGGGACTTTGTGGATGTGATTAGGGTAAGGATCTTGAAATGAAGAAATTAGCCTGAATTATCCTGGTGGGCCCAATGCAATTATTTGGAGTCCTCATAAAAGGTTGAGGATTTGAAGATGGAGGCAGAACCCACACACCAAGGAATGCTGGTGGCCTCCAGAAGCTAGAAGTGGCAAGGAAATGGGTTCTCCTCTAGAGCTTCCAGAAGGAACACAGCCCTGCCAACACTCTAATTTTAGTACAGTAAGACCCACTTCAGACTTCTGGACCTCAGAACAGTAAGATAATACATTTGTGTTGTTTTAAGCCACTACACTGGTGGTTATTTGTTAGAGCAACAAGAGGAAACTAATACAACTGAGAAGGGTTAAGAAATTTTCACAAGATCGCATTGCAGGTAGCCACAGAACCAGGATTTGTACTTAAGAAGTCTCTCCTGAGGCTTCCTAGCCATCAGGCTGCACTACCTCCCTATTCCTTCTTAGACTCTACTAGCTCCTAAATATCCTTTAGAGAGGCCTACTGTGATTCCTAATTTTAATGATTTAATTTTATCTTCAAGTTAGTTGGTGTTATTATCCTCATTTTGTTGATGAGGAAACTCAGGCTTAGAGACCTGAAATTTAAAGAACTCAAATTTAAAGAACTCAAATTTGAACCCACGTCAGTCTAACTGACCTTTGTTCCAACTTTTAGCTTCTTCATCATATTGCTATTTGACTAATATTTATTATGTATCAGACATTACTCAATATTTAATAAATTGACTAATATCAGGAAAGTACAGACTAATAATATATTAACTAATATCAGATATGAATATTAGTGAATATTTATTGCATATCTGATAAATGCCAGCATAAAACAGAAACTCAAATTTGAGTACTTTGGACCTTAGTAATTCTTGAAGACACCTAGAAGGCTCACAGAGGAGTCACTGTATCAGCTATGCTCCAGGAATATTCTGCTCCAAAGGGTTGGTGATGAAATCCTTGGACATAAAGTTACCTTGACAAAAGCTTTTCAAACTCATGAGTTTCCTGATAAGAATTAGCTAGGCTACACTCTGAAACCATTTAAGTGTCAATATATTTAGTTAGCTCTGATTGCTTAATTAATATGAACAAATTTAATAGAGGTAAATATAGCAAAGATTATTTTGAGATTATTAAAATATCAGCCCACATATTTGGCTATCATGATGGAAGAATCATTGCAACCCCAATACCAGATATCAAGGACTGCCTGAATGGGAGGATACCCTGCTTATTCTAGCTCAAGTATTATGAAACATAAAAGTAGCTTGTTAGCCAAAGGGTATGAAAATGAAGTGCATGCTCCTGGGAACTTTATGATCCCCAAGAGCCAGTACCTCAGTGAATTACATTAACCTAATTAAAATACCACATCCTTTTATTATGTTATTCTTACTACAATATAAAGGACTAAGTTATATACAATACATTTATGTAGAAAATGGACTTGTGCAGACAACCAGAATACAAAGTTAATTTTTGTATTATAATTCCACCAAGTTAGAGTTTGTAAATGGAACAAGTAAAAATACCCATACATACGTCATGCTCCTCTGATTCATGATGCCTGTGCCTCAAATCACCTCCACTCCACAGACACACTACTAGAAACAGTCACCAGGATACAAAATAAGACTGTGGCACATGAACAAAATATTTGTAGCCAAAAGGCATGAACACTACTGTGGACGCTCTTTCTTTCCTTTTCTTTTCTTTTTTTTGATTTTGGGACAGGATCTCACCCTGTCACCTAGGCTGCAGTGCAGAAGTGCGATTATAGCTCACTGCAACCTTGACCTCCTGGGCTCAAATGATCCTCCCACCTCAGCCTCCCGAGTAGTGGGGACCACAGGTGGGCACCATCATGCCCTAATTTTTAATTTTTAAAGTTTTTTCATAGAGACAAGGTCTCACTATGTCACCCACGCTGGTCTCAAAACTCCTGGGCTCAGAATATCCTCCCACACTTTTGAGACCATAACAATCATGCTTGCGATGTGTCAATATGTGTCCACTCAGTAAATCTCTAAATACTGAAAGCACATGTTCCAGATTCCAGCTTCAGTGTCTGCATTTATGGAAACAAATGTCCCCGAATTCGGTGAGAACACAGCAAAAGGACTAATAAGCAGGAGGCTAAGTGTCTCAGAGTGAACAAGCAGTTCCTTTTTAACAAAGCCTTTTCCCCAGTGGTACTCAAGCCATTTCCTGATGGTTCTGGGCACACAGACAAGCAACCACCACTTCACTGTCCTTCAGTGCACAGAGGCAATGATGCACTTAATAGCACCAGTGACTTCAAAGACTTAATGAGTCTAAACTACTACCTGGAAATGATTAGACGCTGAAAGAAATAACCACTAAAAAACTGTCCTATAAAAGCTCCCAAAAGGTGGTGAAAAGGATTCTGGGACTTAGAAAGTTTACTATATGTGATGAATATCTACTTGGAACTCCCACAGTGTAGGAATCAATCTCAGAGATGCTCCCTTCCAGCTGAGAGCTGTTACATCATTAGGCTTGAAACATGAATCGGTCCTATCTCTTATATAAGGTCAGGACATCTCAAATAAAAGCCAGACCTGCATAACATGTCAGGGCAAACAAGAATGGTGTGTGAATAATGGAGTCACACCAAGAAGTTTCTCACCATTACTTCCCCTCTGGTAATAGGTATCTGTACTACTGTTCCCAACTTGACGTTGTCACATGATAGAACGATGGAACTCAGAAGTCAAGCAATAGGTCCACGGCTGCCTAGTGAAACAGCAAAGCCAAAGCCAGAATTTAACATTTTGGGGTCCTGATTAGAGATGTTTTTCTGTTTTCTGATTTAGAGATCTATTTCTTTGAGCCAGTTCCTCCTCCTAGTGTAAAAAACACTTCAGAATGCCTATCATGAAATGAATATGGGATGTCAGGGATTGGGGAGGTGAGGAATGAGAGACTTGGAGTTTGCAAGTGATTGTCATAATTACAGGGGTCCCAGAAGTCCTTTCAAGGAAACAAGTCATTGCTCTGTGGCACATCTGCCTGGAAATGTTTTAAACTTCGGTTTTTATTCTCCAAGGTCCATTAATAGTCTGCAAAGCAGGCAAGTAAATGAGACTTTTGAATGACAAAGCTTTTTTTTTTTTAATTATACTTTAAGTTCTAGGGTACATATGCACAATGTGGAGGTTTGTTACATATGTATACATGTGCCATGTGGTGTGCTGCACCAATTAACTCATCATTTACATTAGGTATATCTCCTAATGCTATCCCTCCCCCTCCCCGCTCCCCACAATAGGCCCCAGTGTGTGATGTTCCCCTTCCTGTGTCCAAGTGATCTCATTGTTCAATTCCCACCTGTGAGTGAGAACATGTGGTGTTTGGTTTTCTGTTCTTGCGACAGTTTGCTGAGAATAATGGTTCCCATCATTCTCAACCATCATTCTCGACAAAGCTTTTAAAAGTATAATGTGCCTTTGTTTGTCCAAACTTTAGGATTATACCAATATTTTATGGAAGTGTGTGAGGGGAAGACTGTTTGTGAGAGTTAAGAATAGAAAACGAACTAGACCTTGCACCTCCAGACAAGAAGACAATGATGATTACTTTAAGTTTTTAAATATGTCACTTTTAAAGAAGGACAAATGTGTTTATTTTTAATATAAATCCCACTTATATCCTAATCACAGAGAATCAGTCATGCATATTTTAGTTTAAAAAGCTCAAGCGTAGTATTCCATGGTGTGCAGTATAGTATTCCATGGTGTGCAGGACTACTAGAGTGGGGAGGGAGGAAGGGGAGAAAGGGTTGAAAATCTAACTCTTGGGTACTATGCTCAGTACCTGGGTACTATGCTCAGTGCCTGGGTGATCATTCATACCCCAAATCTCAGTGTCATATCACACAATATACTCAGGTAGCAAGCCTGCACATATACCCCCTGAATAGAAAATAAAGGCTGCAAAAAAACTTCAAGTGAATTATGCAGCTTTTCTCTGCAAAACTTGTCAGAAGTGATTTGCAACATGATCTCGGAAACTTTCTCTAGGCATGCATTCTGCACTAATCCTTCATTAATGTGCAGCTCTGGACTGTTAACTATGTATGCACAAAACGCTAGAGGTTACATATTACAGTGCAAAAAGGCATGACGAGTAGACTGGCATTCCTCACCATCACGCGCTCTTCTCGATCAGACATCCTAAACTCTGAACACAGCACAGGGAGAGATTTGTCACATCGGGACAGCAGATAGAAGGAGAGGATAAAGAGACTAAGGTGCAGCTAAGAGGGAACAGGGTGAAGAGAGATGAGTAGGAGAGTGGCCTCCAGCCCAGCTTCAACAAAGTGCCTGAACTCAGCCTGGTTTACTTGGTAATCTAGAGTTTTAGTAAATCATATGTTTATCATATGTAAAAAGCCAATATGGGCATCTTTGTTTTAAATGAAGTAAACATACTATGTTGCTTTGTTTCTGAGGCTCCTGGAATATTCTCCTCACTAGCTGGGCCTGTACTGTGTGTACCTTCCTCTGTTTAGATATTATGCTTCTATTATTGCAGCTCATATTACATGAGCTAATTTAGTAGACATGCTTGTTGTCTCTGATGGCCTCTGGGGTCAGCTAAGATGCTTTTTGAGAGAATGGCAAGTGAAAGCAGGATGGACTTCCTACTGCCTTTAATTTGAAGTCCCAAATCCTTAAAGTGGCTTTGTATGTCCGAGTCATCTGGTTCCTAGGCCCATGTCTCTGTGCTCACTCATATGTGCCTAGTGCCTTTCCTTCTGCTGATCCCATTGCTTGGAATATTCTCTCTTCTCTTCACAGTGCATATCCTAACCACTCTTAGCCCCAAACCTAGCTAGTTCCGATAGGCATGTCTACCACAGTGCAGCTTTTCCTAATTTCTCTAATATACTCTAGTATATACTCGAATATACCCTTTTATAACATCCCCATAATTGTCTAACAGTTATAGCAATTGTAGTCATAAAATCTTTATGAAATTGTTTTCTGTTGGTGTTTGTTTTATTCATAGGACTGTCGGTTTCATGAAGGCGTGTCTCCATGATGTTCACTAGTGCCACTTGTGCCTAAAATGAGTGAAGTTAGGGAGCACTACACTGACTACAGCCGGGTCAGGTGGCTTATACTTCATAGTGGAGGAAAGAAAGAGCTCTGCGAGGACTCCTATGAACAGGACTTAAACAATGCAAGCAGTAATTACAGAATATGAATCCAACGGTATACACACAGGATGAATCGGAGAGGGAGAGAGACTAAAGCCTTGGAAGATTTGACCTGGAAGGGCTGGCAGTGAGAACTCACACATCGAGGCCTATTCCCAAGAACTGGGAGGCTTCGTTTCTCTAAGCATCCCTTGGCTGTATGCATCGTAAGAGGGAGGACACTAAGGAGATGATTCAGTTGGAGCTAAGGGAACCACTTAGAAAACAAGAGAAATCTTTCATTTGTATCCTTATGGCTTGAAATATATTTCTAAGAGACAGAAAAATGTGGTAAGGAGCAGACCGTCTTTAGAAGAAATAATTACTATTTCACTTAAGTGAGGCTTCACAATCACTTTACCAGGTAATTTTGTACACATATATCATTTCACATTTTAAACTATATGTTGTTTGTGGATATGAACTTAGATAACAGCCTTCATAGGTACAACTTGCCTCAATTTCCTTAATACATATTAGCTAGTGCTTCCTTTGATGATTAAGATAGCCTTTTATGTATAACATATACAGTTCTGTTTCAGTTAAGCCCCAGAGGATTAATTTTGGATAACTGAATATTTTCGAAGAATTAAAATATCCTTAGAATACTAATACTTTCACTATACATCTGTTTAAAAATGAATACAAATGAACTTTTACTACTCCCTGGTTTTGAATGAAGCCCATTCTTCCCAAGCCATACAAGGTGAGAAATGCTGCCTGCACTATATGCCCTTCTCACAAAACCGATGCCCTGTGGCAAAGTAGGAAGATCAAATTATATGAAGAACAGGAACAAAGTTATCCCCCAGATTTTGTCATTTCTAGAACCAGACAGACTATTTTTAGGTTTTCTAAATCCATTACTGAATTTTCCATCATTACTTTCAAACAGGACCTATGCTCAGATGACTTGGTTGATTCACACGGTTTTTGGCCAAAATGTATTATGAACACTTTTTGGAGGTTCATAATATCATGTTTATTTTAACGCACAATTTTGAATATCCCAAGAACATACTGGGCAAATGTATTTAATCCTAAGAAGTTCAAGGCATTTAAATGAGGCCTTACATTTCAGAATACTGAGATTTTTACCTTTATAAAGTTGACTTTATCTTCTCTGTCCACCCTACTGATTTTAGAACCCAGAATTCTGTCTGTACAATCTTCCATTTTTTCCCCCTTATCTGTGACTCCATTTTAAGATCCATGACAAAATAGCTATGAAAAATAATGAAATTCCTCCTTTGGTGATAATGTAAATGGGAAAGGTACATCCTGAAATGTTTTGCATGAGCGGATTTATTCATATTAATTATGGCTCATATATAATTCATTTGAAAAGATTCTCCTACAGCTTTTAGAAATGAAATCTCTAAAAAATGAAAACAAATGACAAATAGTGCATGCATACATATGCGTAATGTGTGAATACTCACTAGGGAAAGTAACATTTCAGAGTTTAATGTGGTATTGCTCTCCTTTATAACATTTATCAGTGTTAGCCAATCTGAAGGTGCAGCTACAACTACAGTACTCAGTCATTAGTGTTTGTGAGAGCTCTTCACATGCAGGGCATTGAACCAGAATTTTCAACTTCATAGTATACATGTCCTCTAGGTATATTTTCTGTATTTTGGACACTGTTTTCCTATTGGCTTCAATTTTTGAATGAGAAATAAATTCCAAAGGGAGTAAAGTCAAAAGAAGTGGTGACTCTGGGGGTGAGGATCCTGTATGAGATAACAAAAGGAGATGAAGGTGAAGAAGTGGCTAGCTTCTCATGTACTGTTTTAGCCATCTTATTTGAAGAGTACACCTTAACAGTTAGGTTGTGAGAGGGACAGCATTAGGAAAAGTAGCTAACGCATGCTGGGCTTAATAGCTAGGTAATGAGTTGACAGGTGTAGTAAACCACAATGGCACATGTTTACTATGTAACAAACCTGCACATCCTGCACATGTACTCGAGAACTAAAAATGAAAATAAAAATATTAGGTCCAGAGAGAGCTGCCTCTTCTGGCTGGTCCACAGAATGATAACGTGTTGCAACATGAGGCCAGGCAATGAAATAATGCAATGAACTGCAAAGAGTCACATGAATTAATAGTAATAATAATAAAAAAATAAAATAAACAGCAAAAAAATCCATTTAAAAATGTCTTTGTGCTCTTCTTGGTCTATAACACACATCCTTTAGTCCCTAAGAACCTAGCATATAAGGTTGCCACACTTGGCAAACAGTTTTTTAGTATAGGTGTGATGGTTAATACTGAGTGTCAACTTGATTGGATTGAAGGATACAAACTATTGATCCTGATTGTATCTGTGAGGGTGCTGCCAAAGGAGATTAACATTTGAGTCAGTGGGCTGGGGAAGGCAGATCCACCCTTAATCTGGTAGGTACAATCTAATCAGCTGCTAGCAAATATAAACAGGCAGATAAACGTGAAAAGGAGACTTCCCTAGCCTCCTGGCCTACATCTTTCTCCTGTTCTGGATGCTTCCTGCTCTTAAACATCGGACTCCATGTTCTTCAGTTTTGGGACTTGGACTGGCTCTCCTTACACATGTATATATATGTGTGTGTGTGTGTATATATTCTATTAGTTCTGTCCTTCCAGAGAACCCTGACTAATACAGATTTTGGTACCAGGAGTGGTTCTAGAGGAAAAGAATATTAAGAATGGAGTTCTGTCCTTCCAGAGAACCCTGACTAATACAGATTTTGGTACCAGGAGTGGTTCTAGAGGAAAAGAATATTAAGAATGGAGTTCTTTCATTGGTTTTGAGGGTTCTGGACTTGGCTGCTTAATATGATTAGACCACAAAATGCTAAGGACTCTACTTCTAATAGTATGGAGAACACTGATAGTCCTTGGTGTGAACTGTTTAGAGAGTTATGCAAAATAAATGCATTTAACACTCCTGATTCACCGCTCCTGAGAGGCAAGGAGTTTAGAGATTCTATACATAATACCTTTGACCATATGTGGAGAACCAAGGAACATAATGAAGCTGGTTGGTTACTTCTAACTTCAGTGGACAGAGTGATGAAAGAAAATGATGAACTTGGGGATTCTGTCTCCCAGCTTCAGAAGCAGATACTGAGCCTCAAATCTGCTAAGATTTCCCTGAGTGAGAGTCTTATCTCCTGTAGACAAAGAGCTGAAACTGTGGAAAAACAGACACAAGCTCTTATCATGCAAGTAGCTGACCTGCAATGAAAGATGCATGCACAGCTTCGCCAGGTGACTACTGTTAAAGTGAGGGCATTGAAATGGGACCCTGCAACTTGGAATAGGGACGTGTGGGAAGACTCTGATGAAACTGAGGACACTGAGTTTGTAAACTCTGATGAACCTTTTTTTGCCAGAAGAGCTTTCCCATCCCCGGTAGAGGCAATATCCCATCTCTGACCCATACTGCCATCAGCCTTTCCACCTTTGTCTGAAGAGATAAACCCTGCACTGCCTGAGGCAACAGGGACTCTCCTGAGACAGTTGTCAAGCAAGATAACGTTGATTCCACCCTCAATACCTCTGTTTGCTTCTAGACCTATAACTAAAGTCACAGCAGTCCCGTAGAGGTGAGGTTGAGAGTGTGACCCATGAGGAGGTGCTCTACACTCGAAAAGAACTGCTTGAGTTCTCTAATTTATATAAACAAAAATCTGGAGAACAGGCATGGGAATGGATTTTAAGGGTGTGGGATAATGATGGAAGGAACACAGAGTTGGATCAGGATGAATTTATTAATTTGGGCCCACTAAGTAGAAACTCTGCTTTCAATGTTGCAGCTCAGGGAGTTACAAAAGATTCTAATACTTTATTTGCTTGGTTAGTTGAAATATGGATTAAAAGATGACCCATTGTGAGTGAGCTGGAAATGCCTGATCTTCCAGGTTTAACATAAAGAAAGTGATCCAAAGGTTAGAGAGATTGGGATGGTGGAGTGAATTAGTCACTTTAGACCTACACATCACAGCTGGGAGGGTCCAGAAGATATACCCTGGACCAATGCCTTGTGAAACAGATTTGTGAGGGCAGCACCTGCATCTTTGAAGACCCCTATAATTGCTCTTCTCTGTATGTCAGATCTAATGGTGGGAACTGCAGTCACTCAACTATAAAATTTAAATACAATGGGCATAATTGGATCCCAAGGTAGCAGTGTCCAAGTTGGCATTCAACCATCAAAGGCATGGTGGGCACAGCTACCATAATGGACAGCAGAAGCAGAGCTGCAATCAGAATAGTCTGACTTGTGTAGTGCTCTGGCATTGGCTAATTAATCCTAGAAGTGAAACTGATAGGAAGCCTACTGCAGTCCTACTTAATTTATACAAGAAGACAACTTCCAGGTCAAATGGACAAAAGACTAATTTGAATTATAAAACCAGAGAATCACAGTCCCTCAATCAATTTCCAGACTTGAGCCAGTTTGCAGACCCAGAACCCCTTGAATGAAGGGGAGGCTGGCTCCTCTTGAGGAAGAACCCCACTACATTACTGACAATTTATGCAGTGAATCTTTCTCCCATTCTTCCCCCAAGGAGACCTCCAGCCTTTTACCAGGGTAACTGTGCACTGGGGAAAGGGAAATGATCAGACATTTCAGGGACTACTGGACACTGGCTCTGAGCTGACATTGATTCCAGGAAGCCCAAAGCGTCACTGTGGTCCTCCAGTTAAAATAGGGACTTATGGAGGTCAGGTAATTAATGGAGTTTTATCACAGGTCTGACTTACAGTGGGTCCAGTGGGTCCCCGGACTCATCCTGTGGTCATTTCCCCAGTGCCAGAATGCATAATTGGCATAGACATACTTAGCAGCTGTCGGAACCCCCACAACAGGTATATCCCAAATATTGAGTAGGACTCACTTATACTAAAAAATATTCACCATTTATCTGAAATTGCAATTTAACTGGGCCTCTTGTGCTTTATCTAATATTCCTACTAACATAGCACTTTAGAATTAGAAAATATTTGTTGGGTGATTTAATTTTCTTTGCTTGGGATTATAGAAGAGTGTCTTTTCCAGCTTGCTGATTTTTATTTTTGCCACGGATTTTTTTTAAATTCCAACAAATTCCATAACCTGAGTCAAGCTTCTAAAATGTAAGCAGGGAGGTGCTCTCACAGGGAAGGAGAACAGAACTCAGCTCAGTCCAGGTTGCATCCCTTGCTACTGTTTGACATTTGTTTCTTTAGCTCAGGCTTCTCATTTTAGATGAGGAAAGGAGGATCACAGAGGAAGGTGACTGCAAATCCAGTGTCTTTGCTTTGCATCACGATGTCTCGGCATATACAGGTGACTCTGCTGTGTAAGAATGAGTTATATTCCTAGAGTTAATTTACAAACTTCATTACAGCACAGAGCACCTTGTCCTCTTCAGAAAAAAGCTATAACACTAAAGTTAGATTATTAGGCAATCCAACAAGTTAGCTGAAAAACAAAATACCTGCCATGAAAAATATAAGGGGGAAAAATAAACTATTTCAAATAAATTCTGGGTAAGATAGGTTTTACTGGACTAGTCTGAAAATGTACTGATCATAGTGTTAGTGAGACAGTGTGGAAGCAGGCAAATAAATATTCTATTTTCTTTTTTTTTCAGCTTCAGGGATACTGATAAATAGAACGTGAATAGGGAGGAGACTGATCGGGTGGTGAGAGTAGAAAATGCACAGAAATAATGAGTGAATAAAGAAATGGAGTCTCTGCTAATCTTTCCCAAACAGACAGCTGACAACATTTCAACAACATCTTAAGTGTTTTCACCATCCCTCGCGTGCCCTGTCATTTCTTTCCCCTATAAAGTTAAACCTCTAAAGAAAGAAAAACCCTCTACATTTAACCCTCTCCATTTGTCTATTTATCTATTCATGAATACAATAAAGAGTTAAATATGTGGGCCAGGCACTGTACAAGGCACTGGTGACACCCAGGTAAACAACACAGAAACAGTTTCTGCCATCAGGGAACTTCAGGGAGACATACATTAAGAGATGATTACACAAATAATTAAGTATAATTGTGATAAGTGACACTCAAAGAAGTACAGTTACTGTAAACACTGGCTACCTAATACAGAATCATCATCATCATTTCTTCATTATGCACTTCCTATGTGCTGTACATTGTGTAAACTACTGTATATCCCTTTTATCTAAAAGTCACAAAATCTTGAAAAATAGCAAGGTAGAAAGTATTACCATTTTCAAAAGATAACTGATAACCCTTTTTTTTCTATTTATAGCTTTGAGAGGAGGCTTTCAGAGGAGGCCATTGGAAGACCCTTTGTTCTGCGCATCTTGATGCATTTGAGTATGAAAACTTGGAACAAGCACGGAAGAGAGCTAAATTTCTCTGCATAGTAAGAGGGAAAATATTTGTGTTCCTAGGAAACAATCTAGAGGCATATGTGAAGAGCGAAAAAAGAAGATAGAGGTTTCTGGAGAGACAACAAAGGCTGTGAGCCTCCCCACACCAGTCCTTGCCAACCCCAAACCTTCAGTGAAGTTATTGGACACACCAACATGAGTGGGCTCTTTGGTGGTCACTAGTGAAGGGACAGAGTTTCACTTGCAATTTGATAAAGGGGGAAAAAAGAACACAATGCACATAGATATTAGGGTAAGAGGAATAACAGATTAGGGGACAGTAACCCTAAGATTCCCAAAGGTGGTGAAAAGGGTTCCAATTGGTTTGAGCCAACTTTATGTGAGCGCTCAAGGGGCTAGGAAGTCCCAGCCGACAACTGGGTTATCCAAATGAGGACATACAGACACAGAGAGGTCCCAGAGCCATGGAAATTACTATATTTGAACCCAAATCTGACTCCAAGGTCTATATTCTTCCTACTTTGCCATGTTCCCTCAGTTTTTGTCAAGAAGGAAAAAGGGGCCACAATGCAACACTTCTGACCTGTGATTCTTGAAGGGATTAGCTCCAAACTAACCAGAGTACAGGCTGGCCATTCTCACATCAGAGCCCCCCCACAACTGTGTACTGCTTTAACTTCAAGTTTAAAGCACTTTTGCATACATTACCTCATGCATGGAATTTTACTTCTTCTGAATGAAGAACTAAATAAATTGTGCTAAATAAATCTCAAGCTGTTGTCAGTGCTTTTCACTACAAATTCCTCACCCAGCAGTTCCTCCATGGGTATTATCTGTTAAGTGCAGCTTTGCCCAGCGCAGTCACTCAGCTGGGGAGCAAATGCAGAACTTGGATTTGTTGTGCTGTAGACAGGCTTCAAGAGCAACTTGTACATCCTGTAGGCTTCGGAAAGAAAACTGGGGACACAATGTCCTGGTTCAAGCAAATGCCTACATTTATTTTTGGAATTATTCCTTGGAACTGTGGAGAGATGAGTTTTTTCATGCAGAACCGAGGACAAGAAATAGCAAGGTTAAGGAAATACAAAGCTTGAAGTCTTAAAGCTCTTCTCAACTTATCTAGTGTGTCCTGGAGGTTTAATCACTGGGTAGAGTAAATCCTCGGCAGGTATAAATAAACTTAGGTTTCTTTTAGATTGTCTGCTTTGGCTGGGGAACTGCCAGATCTACAATGACTGTTATTTCTGGTTGCCATTTATGTCTCTCTACCTTGAATTTCCCATCTTCCGTATTTTCTTTGTGTCCTAATTTAGAGTGTGTTTACTTTTGTATCTTTGAGAGTGCCTCGTATGCCATGGAAAATACTCTTTGAATGCCCAGTATGGAATGTGGCCAGCCTCCTTCAGAAGTTTTAAAAATTTGAACGTTAAATTATTTTAATATATTTGAATCCTACATCTGATTTTAATGTATGCAAAATATACAACATTGTACCTTAGTCACACACTCTGACATCCTGTTCTCTTCCTTAGCTCTCCTCAGAGCAGGGTTCTGAAGGGGCAGAGCAGCAACCTGTCACGTATAGGAAGGTATTAAAACTTCTAGTTGCCCCCGTGCCATTTCTCACACACACAAACGCAGAATGTCTCTCTCTGTCCCTTGATTGCAGGTAAAGCAGCCATAAGAACTCAAGAAAGACAAAATGTTTTAGAGGGGAGGTTTGGTGATGACATCAGACACACTTGAGTTCAAATCTCCTTGCTGCCATGTACTACCTGCATGTACTTGAGCAAATAACTTAAGTTTTTCTTACCCTCCATGTCCTTATTTGAAAGTGCGCATAATAATTTTCCTTATGTAATTCCATGAGGACCGACTAAGATGATTTTGTAAGACATTTGGTATTATGCCTATGAGTTTCTGCCTTGACATTGGCATCATACTCTCTTTTCCATATTCCCTTTCCTCTTTTTTTCCTCTCGTGACCTCTGTGGGACTCTCTTCCAGGTAATTGTGGTGGGGAGCCTGTGTTTTCCTTCAGACATAGAGATGCACAACTGAAGGGACCCCGGGTGTCAAAATACCCCTCCCACTTGACCATGGTGACCATTCAGGGCTGTACACACACCCCAAGCCAGGCTTTGTCACTTACTTGCTGGAATCTTTGAATTATTAAGAAAAATCCCCTGCTGGGAAAGTGAAGCTAGTGGGGTGTGATTTGGTGGCTACTGGCAGCCATCTGACCTGCTGTTTGGGAAGCCTCTTCCAGGAGCTAGTGAGAGGCACAAGATTTGGTTTTGCTGTTTGAGTAGGAATTACTGTGAAGAAAGCTAAGCAGAAACAAGCAGAGTCTAGAAACAGAGAGAGAAAACTTGGGGATGTCCTTTGGGCCTCTGGATCTAAACAAGTCTGTAGCCAACTGTACCTAAGTCCTTGTTATTTACATAAGCTGATTCTTCCTTTTTATTATTTTTTTGAGAAAAATACTTTATTTTATAATAGTCCTTGAAAAAAGTACTGGAATGAAATATATAAAGCCTTCAACAGTTTTATCCTGGGATGAGAACAGAAATTTTAGGTGGGGAAATTTTACTTTTCGTGTAAAATATTTCTGCATTAAAAATTGTTTATTTTAATTTTTTTTTATTTTTTAAACTAGTTGAAGTGGTATTTCTCAAACCTGCAACAGGAGGATCCTATTATAATTCCCTTGTGTTCTCCTATATTGCTTTTCAAAAACTAAGAAGTGGGCCTTGTTTTTTGCCCTTTCTTTGTCAAAATCATTTTTGTCCTAACTTCTTAACATATAGAAAAACTCCAATAATTATACAAAAGAAGATAAAAACCATACTATTAACATTTTGGCTGATAGTCTTCTTGCCTCTTCTATATGTAGCTGCATTCACATTGAGTATGCAATTTCAAATTCTCACTTTTAACTTAATATCACAACATTGTGAAAGTAATACATATCTGCTGAAGAAAATTCAGAAAACATAAGATAGGAAAATTAATCTATTACCCATAGATAGCCATTAAAGATATTTTGCTTTATTTCCTTCTTTCATTTTTTGCCTTTCCCCCCCCCCTCTTAATATTAGGATTAGATAGTAAATGGTATTTTATAAAAAGCATATCTCTTTCACAAAACATTTTTATAAGACATTTTAGGCACTAGGTGCAGTGGTTCATACGTGTAATCCCAGTACTTTGGGAGGCCAAGGTGGGTGGATCACTTGAGGCCAGGAGTTCGACACCAGCCTGACCAACGTGGTGAAACCCCATCTCTACTAACAATACAAAAATCAGCCAGGCAAGGTGGCACTTGCCTGTAATCCCAGCTACTTGGGAAGCTGAGGCAGGAGAATCGCTTGAACCTGGGAGGTGGTGGTTGCAGTGAACCAAGATTGAGGCACTGGACTCCAGCCTGGTTGACAAAAGCAAAACTCTGTCTCAAAAAAAAAAAAAAAAGAAAAAAGAAAAAAAAGACATTTTAAATGGTTTCCATCATGCAGATGTTCCATAATTTATTTAACCGGTTCTTCATTGTTGGGCATTTAGTTTGTTTTACAGTGAAAATTTGTTTTCACAATACTGTGAATCAATATCCTTCATTCACAACGATATTATAATACTGGGATCAGTATCATTGTTTATAAATTCTGGGCCAAAAATATTTCCATTTTAGACATTCCTAAAAGTAAAATTACTAGTCAATGGTCATAAGTATTTTAAGCAAATTAAAAATATTATCAAGCCAAGACAATGGTAAAAAGGCCTTAAAAGCATTTCAGATGGGAGACAGTTCTCCCATCACTGGTCCAGGATCACAGTAAGAAAGAATGAGTTTTGGGGCCAGGCCCAGAACCCTGCTGTCCTGTGCGGCCTCAGGAAACTGCTTCCAGCATCCCAGCTGCTGGGGCTCCAGCCTTTGCTTAAAAGGCTTCAGGTACAGTTCAGGCTGCCACTTCTTAGAGTGCAAACTGTAAGCCTTGGCGGCTTCTACGTGGTGTTGAGCCTGCAGGCACACAGAATGCACAAGTGAAGGAGGCTTGGCAGCTTCCACCTAGATTCCAGAGGATGTATCAGAGGAAAGCCTGGGTGCTTGACACGGGGTGGAGCCTCCACAAAAAGACTTTCCTAGGGCAGTGCTAAGGGGAAATGTGGGGTTGGAGCCTCACACAGCATCCTCATCAGGGCACTGCCTAGTGGAGCTGTGGGAAGGGGGTTGCTGCCCTTCAGTTGGGAAAATGGTAGAGCCACTGGCAGCTTGCATCCTGAGCCTGGAAAAGTGACACGCACTCAACTCCAATCCATGAGAGCAGCCACTTGGCTGCAGTCTGCATAGCCATGGAGGTGGAGATGCCCTAAGTGTTGGGAGTCCATCCCTTGCACCAGTGTCCTCTGGTTTCAGGACAAGGAGTGAAGGATTATTTTGGAGCATTAAGGTTTAAGGTCTGGGTTTCAGACTTGCATGGGACCTCTTACCCCTTTCTTTAGGCTGATTTTTCCCTTTTGGGATGGGAACATTTACTCAATACCTATAGTACCATTGTTGTTGGAAGCAAATAACTTGATTTTGATCTTACAGGCTCATAGGTAGAAGGACTTGCCTTGAGTCTCACATGAGCCTTTGGACTTTTGAGTAATGCTGGAATGAGGTAAGACTTGGAGGCTATGAGGAAGAGATGACTGCATTTTGCAATGTAAGAAAGATCTGAGATTTGGGGGACCAGGGGAAGAATGGTAGATTTGGATGTTCTGACCCCTCCAAATCTTTTTTCTTTTTTAAAATATTATTATACTTTAAGTTATGGGGTATATGTGCACAACGTGCAGGTTTGATACATATGTATACATATGCCATGTGGGTTTGCTGCACCCATGAACTCATCATTTACATTAGGTATTTCTCCTAATGCTATCCCTCCCCCAGCCCCCCACTCTCCAACAGGCCCTGGTGTGTGATGTTCCCCTCCCTGTGTCCATGTGTTCTCATTGTTCAACTACCACTTATAAGTGAGAACATGCGGTGTTTGGTTTTCTCTTCTTGTGTTAATTTGCTGAGAATGATGGTTTCCAGTTTCATCCATGTCCCTGAAAAGGATATGAACTCATCCTTTTTTATGGCTGCATAGTATTCCATGGTATATATGTGCCACATTTTCTTTATCCAGTCTATCATTGATGGGCATTTAAGTTGGTTCCAAGACTTTGCTATTGTGAACAGTGCTGCAATAAACATATGTGTGCATGTTTCTTTGTAGTAGAATGATTTATAATCCTTTGGGTATATACCCAGTAATGGGATTGTTCGGTCAAATGGTATTTCTAGTTCTAGATCCACACTGTCTTCCACAATGGTTGAACTAATTTACAGTCCCACCAACAGTGTAAAAGTGTTCCTATTTCTCCACATTCTCTCCAGCATCTGTTTTTTTCCTGACGTTTTAATGACTGCCATTCTAACTGGTGTGAGATGGTATCTCATTGTGGTTTTGATTTGCATTTCTCTAATGACCAGTGATGATGAGCCTTTTTACATAAATTTGTTGGCTGCATAAATGTCTGCTTTTAAGAAGTGTCTGTTCATATTCTTTGCCCACTTTTTGATGGGGTTTTTTGTTTCTTTCTTGTATATTTGTTTGAGTTCTTTGTAGATTCTGGATATTAGCCCTTTGTCAGATGGATAGATTGCAAAAATTTTCTCCCATTCTGTAGGTTGCCTGTGCACTCTGCTGATAGTTTCTTTTACTGTGCAGAAGCTCTTTAGTTTACTTAGATCCCATTTGTCTATTTTGGCTTTTGTTGCCATTGCTTTTGGTGTTTTAGACATGAAGTCGTTGCCCATGCCTATGTCCTGAATGGTATTGCCTAGGGTTTCTTCTAGAGTTTTTATGGTTTTAGGTCTTACATTTAAGTCTTTAATCCATCTTGAGTTAATTTTTGTATAAGGTGTAAAGAAGGGATCCAACTTCAGTTTTCTGCATATGGCTAGCCAGTTTTCCCAACACCATTTATTAAACGGGGAATCCTTTCCCCATTGCTTGTTTTTGTCAGGTTTGTCAAAGATCAGATGGTTGTAGATGTGTGGTGTTATTTCTGAGGCCTCTGTTCTGTTCCATTGATCTATATATCTGATTTGGTACCAGTACCATGCTGTTTTGGTTACTGTAGCCTAGTAGTATAGTTTGAAGTCAGGTAGCGTGATGCCTCCAGCTTTGTTCTTTTTGCCGAGGATCTGGCTCCTCTAAATCTTATGCTAAAATGTGACCTCCAATGTTGGAGGTGGGGCCAGTGGGAAGTGTTTAGGGATAGATCTCTCATGAATGGCGTGGTGTTGTCTTCACTGTAATGAGAGAGTTCTCACTGTTCAGTTCATACCAAGAGCTGGTTTAAAAGAGCCTGCCACCTCTCCCATCTCTTGCCATGTGACATGCTATTTCCCTTTCACCTTGTACCATGATTACAAACTTCCTGAGGCCCTTGCCAGGAGCAGATGCTGGCATTATGCTTTGTGTACAACCTGCAGAACTGTGAGCCAAATATATCTATTTTCTTTATAAATTAAAAAAAATTAAAAATTATCACACTGCTCTTCAATAAATTTGTTGTAATTCTCACTTCTACCAATAGTTTATGATAATGCTTAGTAAAGACCTCTTTAGTAGGTGCATAGGATTTTTTAGCTATGAAATGACTTTAGCTATTCATTTTCCTGTTATAAGACATTATGTCACACTATAAAAGACATTCTGTACATAACTCTTTATATCTATTTAAGGTTATTGCTTCAGGTGATTTCAAAAATAAAATCTTTTATCAAAGGGCATAATTATTGTCAAGTCATTTATACATACTGATATGCCAAATTGCTTTCCAGAATGATTGTATTAATTTGTATTTCACCACCAATAAAGTGTGAGAATGGCTTTCAACTTCACTAACATTACATATTACCACTATTAAAATAAAGCAATAAAAACCAATAATGACATATCTAAAAATATTCATTCATTTGATAGGTGTCACAGTTTGATTTTATTTTTAATGTATTTGACTAAGAGTGAAGTTTAATATTTTTCATCTAATTTTTTTTTTCTTTCTTTCTTTTCTTTTCTTTTTTTTGAGACAGAGTCTCACTCTTGTTGCCCAGGCTGGAGTGGAGTGGCACGATCTCGGCTCACTGCAACCTCCTTCTCCCGGGTTCAAGCAATTCTCCTGTCTCAGCCTCTTGAGTAGCTGGGATTACAGGCACCCGCCACCACGCCCGGCTAATTTTTGTATTTTTCGTAGAGACGGGGTTTTGCTATGTTGGCCAGGCTGGTCTCAAACTCCTGACATCAGGTGATATACCTGCCTCGGTCTCCCAAATTGCTGGGATTACAGGCCTGAGCCACCGCGCCCGGCCCTATTTTTACATTTTTTACTTGTGAACATCTTATGTCCCTTGCCTATTTTATTGCCTTTGTATTCTCCTACATATTTTGCACAAATTATATTTAGGTTATCGACATATCATCTCACATATGTATTTCAGAGACATACAATATATAAATTATTTCTATTATGTTTCCCATAATTTCCTACGATTGGATATTAAACTTTTTTTGACAAATACACCGTCTATATATAATATATACTCCTTCTCCACACAGGGGGGCAGCACTGAGCAGTGGTTAAGTACACAGGATGTGGCACGAAGATCAACTGATAGATAAGACAGAGCTGCCAATGCTTTGCTTAAGGCAAGTTCTTATCATTGTTAGCTATTACTTATATAGTTTATTTGACTATCTTTTAACCTGAAGTTTGGTTAAGAACATTTTTTTTTTTTTGAGTTGCAGTAATTTAAAATGTTAATGTTGTCAAATATAATATTTTCCATGGTGAACTTTTAATCCTTATATTTATAAAGTCCTTTTTCTTTCATGGATCATTTAAAATTCCCATAGGCATTTACTCAAAAGGAAAGAAAATATGTATCTGTTTAAAGATTTTCACATGAATGTTTATAGTGGTTTTATTTGTAATAGTCAAAAACCAGAAAGAACCTCAATGTTCATCAAAGATGAATGGATAAATAATAAATAAATAAAGATGAACATATTGTTGATACACACAACGTGGATGAGTCACAAAATAAATACACTGAGTGAAATAAACCAAAAATGTATGTACTGTCTGATTCAATTTACATAAACTCTAGAAAATGCAAACGAATCTATAGTGACTGGAAATTCATTTGTGGTTGCTTGGGATGGGGGAGGGACAGGTGGGAGGCATCACCAAGGAGCTTGAGGAAATTTTTGGTGATGATGGATATGTTCACCATCTTGATTCTAAAGATGGCTTAGGGTGTGTGTGTGTGTGTGTGTGTGTGTATACATATGTCAAAACCTATTAATTTGTACAATTTAAATTGTTTAATTCATTAAAGCTCTTTTAAAATCTCTCTATATTTTCTATTAATCCTTATAATTTGATTTATCGTAAGCATTTAACTCTAATTTACCTGGAATTCATTTTGTAGTATGAATGAAAATATTTTCCTTCCCAATAGTATTTTACTGCCTAATAATAATAATCTGTCCCATTGCTATGCACAACCTCCTCTAGCATATTGATACCTATGCAAGTATTTGTTTATAATCCAGGGTTTGTCTGTATTAACACCCTTTTAAATTATAGTTCAACTTAATTGTGATTATAGCTTATAGTATATTTAATAGTTGGTAAGTGACATTCTTCTTTAATATTCCTTTCCTGCCTAACCTTAACCCTAATCAAAAGAATCTCAGATCTTAGCGTTACTATCAGAAGAGAATATTTAAACCCAAAGGATTATTTTAATACCATTTTAAATGAAAAAGGTAATAAATGTTGCAATTTGGATTTTTTTGTTTTTAACATTTTAGGAAGGAGTATAAGGAAAGGGGAGCCCAAATAGCTGCAATACTAGCTGAAGTAAGGAGCTTCACTTTAGCCAAACCGGAAAACCCTATTACTGACAATTATATGCCCCACCTTCTTTTCTCCTGCCCAGACTTTAATCACTGGTTCTCACAGAGAATTAGCCAGGGGAAGAGCATTTTTGATGTCTCCAATAGGCAAGGAAAATAGCTACATTCAAGGGCAACGTCGGGTAAGGGAAGGTTTTGAAGAATACAGACAGTGTGTGATACAAAGACAAACACATACCTAGGAATATTCCTGGGAATTTCATAGGCAAGATAAAATTGTATATTGTTTGGGCATTGCATGGATATGAGAAGCAGAGTAGTTCTGGGGCTGATGATAATTTCCTTTGATTGGTTTTGCCTAAGTATATGATGTCTGCCTTGTCGCCTTCTGGCTTTGTCCAGTTATTTTAAGTCTACTCATTTATATGTTAGAGGTTAGATAATTTTCTTAAGTTAAAAAGAGCTGTGTCACTTTTTTTTTTTTAATTAGTTTCCCATGTTAGGAATTGTAATTACAGAGTATTCCCTTCTACTCCAAATAAACAACCTTTTAATTCAATGTGTGAGAATCAGAATGATTACTTTGGAGGAGTACAAAGAGACAATAATCAAGCAGTTAACACTTATTAAATACCTACTGTGTACATAAACTACCTTGAAAGTATGTTTAAAGGGAGGATTTCATCTGAACAATCTGAGTAAATTTAAGAGTTCTTTATTTGTAATAGCAATTTTCTAAAGGTAAATAGCTATCACTGAGACAATTTTTACTTTTAAAGATGAAAAGGTGTTGAATGAAGCAGCATGCATCAGTAAACGAGTAAATTAAAATTTGTGCTTTGCTATCAAACCCAGTGCCTCTAGCAAAGTAATTGAGCTTGATTTCCTTCATCTTTATAAAGGAATTGATGGTGTCATCTACCTCCTAGGATTGTGGGAGATTCAAATATAACATAATTGAATATTTTGCAAACAGTAAATCACCACACAAATTTAGTTATTATGGTTGATAAAAGCTTGTTACTTCTCCAGATAATCAACTACACATAACATTTGCAGAGATTATTTCAGAGACTCTATGAATCACTAACATTATCAACATATTCCCTAATAGTGGGAAGAAAACCATCACCATTTAAGCTCATGGAGAAAAAGCCGTCACAGATGGAAGTAGCATAGCAGAGAACAAACCTCTAGAGAGAGATTCCCCACCCCACATCCCCAGCTCCCACACCCCAGACGCAGAGTGGTGACAGTCTGCTGATCCTTCCATTCTCTCTTCCTTGTCCTCTTATTGGGTGATTGGCCTGGCACACTTGCCCAGTGCAATTCACAGATGAAGACAAAGGGAACTATAGGAGTCAACAAAGTAGATGACAACTTCTGATTACTCAGAATCCAGATTTTGCCTTTCCCTTCTCCTCTGCAGTCTCCTGTACCTCTCTAGCTTTCTCACATTTCTTCCTTCCTGAGCCATGGTATCCTCAAAGCTCCTCTGCCTCACCTGTGTCTTAACCCAAACAGCATCATTCCCTGCTGGAAATCCAGTACAACAGAAGCATTGTTCTTGCATTGCCTGTATCTATAATGTTTAAGTATCTTTAATTCTGCTTTTATGGACTTTCTTATTTCAGTTAGATTTCAGAGCTAGCCAATTTTCCATAAAATTCTTTTTGTACAGAGGATGACAACCAACCCACCCCTACCAGCCCACATTATAGGGAAAGGAGATAAGAATCCAACTTTGAACCTAACTTTGTTCTAGAGTCTGGTTGGGTTCTGCCTGGATCCACCTGCTTGACTTTGACTTTGTTATCCTTCCAACCCCTCATGACTATGCCTTGGCCAGCCTCTGGCCTGATTCCCTTTTCTGGCTGCCAACCTTGTACTAGCTCCCTTAGGTTATAAAAATGTCAGGGCATTTAATTCCTAGTAAGACGGCAATGAACAAATTGACATATTATTCAAATACTAAGCTTGGAAGGGAATTTCATTTGCTCTCATTAGTACCATTAGCAGCAGTCATTCTCTGTCAGAAGGTTAGAGCCATGTAGATGAGTATATAGAACATTTCAATGAGGCCCATTCTTTGAGGTAAAAACTTCAACTGTGCCAGTCAAACTGATTGATAGTATTTGGGTAGAAGAAAAGTTTATCCAATTTATAAGGGCATGCTCCTAAACAAAGCTTTCTTCACACTTTACATAAGAAAAATCCAGAGCTGCCCTAAACATCTTGTTACTATTTCTGAGCAGTGTCGGTGTAGAATGATATCAATACCGGAAAGTCTTCTAAATCTTATTACATAATGATAATTGCTAACACTTTTGCAGGTTTACTATATGTCAGGCACTTTGTGAGCACGTTACAAGTATCATCTCTGCACACATTATAAAATTAACATAGATTAAGAGTAGGCAGGATGGTGTATTAGTTGAGCTCATTAAATATAGCTCTCTCTGATTAACTGTATGCTCTTTGGGGGATTACTTAACCCCCAAATTTAAGTAATTAAGTAAATTAAGGCCCTCGGGCCTTAATTTCCTCATCTGTATAATAAAGATGGTAAAAGTACCCTGCTCATGGGGTTGTTGTGAGGATTAATGGAGAGATAATAACTACTTTTTTTTTTTTTTTAATTTTTTGAGACGGAGTCTCACTCTGTTGCCCAGGCTGGAGTGCAGTGGCATGATATCGAGTCACTGCAACCTTCACCTCCCTGGTTCAAGCGATTTTCCTGCCTTGGCCTCCTAAGTAGCTGGGACTGCAGACTGATGCCACCATGCCTGGCTAGGTTTTGTTTTGTTTTGTTTTTGTATTTTTAGTAGAGACGGGGTTTCGCCATGTTGGCGCCAGACTGGTCTTGAACTCCTGACCTCAGGTGATCCACCCACCTCTGCCTCCCAAAGTACTGGGATTACAGACGTGAGCCACTGCATCCCACCACTACTTGTATTTCTTCAGTGATTTCCATGTGCTATGACTGTTCTCCAAATAAAAAGGGTTAATTACCTTAAATAGGTTAAACAAAGAGTACTTATAACAGTATCTGGCACTTAGAAAGTCTTCTATGTTATTCAATCCGAGAACTCATGGAGCTCTCACATGATGTCCTCCTCTCTGTTCCGCTGTATGTTTGGGTTTCCTACTATCACGCCACACATGGAAACTAACTACATGGTCAGCACATTGCCCAAATGGCTGCTATTCTTTCCTCACTCACTCTGGCTTGTAGTTACTGCCAAAGTCCTCCTTACAGTCAGACTAATGCCCACACTCTTCATTAATACTTTTCTCCTTTCAGTTCTTTATGACCAAGACCATACTCCACCTCTTCCACCATTTTCTGCATTTTTCCACCCTTCTTTTTTTGACTGCAGTGATCATAAGGTTTTGGAAGAAATCAAACCTAACTTCTTACTGGAAAACAGTGGGGACTTTGATGCTGGAATAACAGCTTCTATGGTCTTTCAACCTATAAATGAACCTGGATATACTGCCAAGAGAAAAAAAATCCATCAAAATGGGGTAAAGACTGGAGAATAGTAATGTAACCAAATCATAAATTCAACTAGAAGATTGCTTTTTTGACCTTTCTAAATGGTGCCTAACTATATACTTTTAAAATTCTTGTATTTTTGGAAGAAATAAAAACACTATTTGTCAAAATCAAAGAATGTTAAGATTTTAATGAAAGAGGAAGTCTCATAAATATTAGGTTTCCATCCACCTCAGTTACATTCATCCCTAAACAATATTGTCATGTGCCATACATTTCAACTACATAGATGATGTAGTTGCACCTGCTTCCAAGAGGATGATTTATGTAAGTTGGTCCTGTTTGAAAAACTTGCATACTGTAAGATATGCTCAGTTTCCTTGGCCACAAAAACCTTGCTCTAGCATTGTATGCAGTAATTGATAATTTTCAAGCGGGCTTAAAAGACAAATCAGATGTTCTCTTCCTGACTCATTGTAAAGAGGAAACAACAGACAAAACACCTCTCAAGTCTACTGTTTTTAAATTCTACTTTCATTGCCTTAGCTCAGAACCTCCCTCATTCTTGTTCTGAATTGTAACATTAACTTCTGGACTCATTTCTGTCTACACACTAGTCTATTTTCTGTGCTGCTGCCATTGTTACATTTCCAGACATTTCTGATTCTCATCTCTCCCTGGTTTTTCCACACTGTTTGGTTTCTCAAGATCCTCCTTTCCCTAGCCTCCTATTGAACGCTGGCTATTTCTTTAAGGTTTATCTTAGTGTTTCCTTCTCCACACAGCATTTTCTCTCCCCTCCTCTGTAATATCTGCTCTGCACCATTTACTCCTAAGGATATTCCAAGGATTTCCTGAATCAAGGAACTCTGCACTACTACTATCTTTTCAATGTCAGTGTCTAACACAAATATATTCAGTATGAGGATTTTTAAAAAAATAAATGAGAAAATGAATGAGCATTAAAATTCTTAAGCAAACAAAACTACAGACTACTTGAGACCAACACTTCTCTGGAAAATCGTGGACTTGCATTCACTAGAATCAAAGGATTTCATTGATTTGTATTTCTGTAGAGAAAAGGGAAATTTCACAAAGAATACTCACCTTCTTGTCCTATCTATATCATCCTAATTTATCAGAGGTGCTTTAAATTAACCTCCGACATTAAATAAAAGACCCTATTTGTTGTGCTTAACTCTAGAGTGTCACTGTCTAATAAGATAGCACTAGACACACATGGCTATTTCAATTACTTAGCATTAAATAAAATTTGAAATCTGTTTCATCAGTCACACTAGCTACCTTTCAAGTGCTTAATAGCCATATGTAGCCACATATAGTAGTAGTTCCTATATTGGACTATGCAGATAGAGAGCATTTCTAGCATCACAGAATTTTGAACAGCACTGCTCTGGAGCTCTGCCTCTCCACCACATCTAAATGTAGTGTGGCCTAGTTATTCAAGCCCAGTTATCCTCTGCCCATCCTTATGAGTAGGAAGTTCTTTAGAATAAATTTCAAAAAATAATAATTGGAATGTATATCCATTTAAAATATTTTGTTATTTTCTCTCACAGTCAAGGCATTCCAGATTTTACCATTTGGTATTGCATTTCAGTGAAATTATAAAAACGCACACCTCCCACTTGATATGAGACTTCTTATTTGCAAATCAGTGGTGAAGACAAACACATATAGGTGGGTGAAGGGATTCAAAGACTTTTCTACTCTTTAACATTATTATTTTAATAATCTCATAAATGTGAGTACTTATATTAACTCTGCTAGTTAGTAACATGATTCAGGCATTCCAATTCTTAAGCCAAGACTCTTTTTCTACACCATGTTGCCTATACATGTTCCATCTAAAGAGTTGGGAAGTCAACAGTTAGACCAGCATATAGCCTATAGCCATGTCTACGACTTCTTGCAGGATTTTTTTTTTTTTTTTTTTTTTAGTTGAGATGGAGTTTCGCTCTTGCTGCCCAGGCCAGAGTGCAATGACGCAATCTCGGCTCACTGCAACCTCCACCTCCCAGGTTCAAGTGATTCTCCTGCCTCGGCCTCCCAACTAGCTGGGATTACAGGTGCCTGCCACCATGCCCACCTGATTTTTTTTATTTTTAGTACAGATGGGGTTTCACTATGTTGGCCAGGCTAGTCTCAAACTCCTGATCTCAGGCGATCCACCCGCCTTGGCCTCCCAAAGTGCTGCGATAACAGGTGTGAGCCAAGATGGCTGGCCGACTTTGTACAGCTTTATAGCTTCTAGAGAGGAACTATGAGCTCATGCATTTTTCACATTTTTTGGATTTTCTTTTTCAGACTGTCATTGTTTATACTTATAAATATGACAACAATGAAAAACCATGTAAATATGTTTGACTATTTATTTTGTTAGGACATATTCCTCATAGTAGAACTGTAGGGTCCAAGGATATGAAATTTTTAAAGACTTTGCTACACATTGCCAGCCTGATCAACCCCCAACCCGCACCCAGTGTACACTGCTATATGTATATGGAGAATATACTATACATATACATATAGCAGTATATATGTGTTCCCATTTTCCAGACTTTTCCTAAACCAGACATTATCTCCCCCTTCCTCCTTTTCTTTCCCCTTTAAAAAATAGTTGCTAATTATTAAAATGGCATTTGTTTAATTTGTAGCTATTTTTAAAATAATAAGGGAAGTGCTTTTTCTTACAGATTTATGAGACCTCATTATATAACATGGATATTCACTTTTTCTCTTTCATATATGTTGCAAATATTGCTTCTAATTTGCTATTTATCTTTTTAATTTTGTATGTAACATATTCTAGAAGGAATAAAGTTTCATATTATCATTCCTTTATGATTTTTGTCTTTGAGGTCATCCTTTTCTATTGTAAACTCTATATTTTCTTTCACTACTTTCATGAATCCACATTTTGTACTGGAATTGCCAACCCATCCAGTATTTTCTTTCATGTTAGGGGTGTGCAGAGTTAAGTAATTTTTCTGAATAAATATTCCACCAAACAAATCAAAATTAACAGGTTTCAGATATAAACTATTGTTGTTTATTTAAAATAAACAATTTAAAATTTAAAAACAATTAAAATATTGAAATGGTGTCTACTGAACATTTCATAATATGTGTGTTTGAGAGTGGGGAAGTATTATAATAATACCACTCTAAAATATCCAGCTAATAATACCATGACGTGAAGACCAGTTGATTGCCCCTTTATATACTAAAAATATAATGAATTGTTCTTTCCTAGAAATGAGTTTACATTTTTCCTATCAGATACCGACCCACACACTGTACAATTCTTGATAAATTTAATCATTTTTGATGACAGCCTCTATTGCTTATTGAACAAAGCCAACATATTTTATAATAAAGTCTGATAATAACATACCAAGCACCTCTATTCCTAATGACTTATAAATGCTATTAATAGAATTAATTAAATATGAGGGTTGATTTCTGAGAATCATACTACCCATTAGTAATTTCCACTTTCCTTCTAAGAACATTGGCCTTTTACTACACAAAGAGGCAAGAGCTTTCTAAGTCTATCTTATTCTCCAAATTAATCACTATTGTCATTATCATTATCATCATGATCATGGTACCATTACTTTCATTTTCATTTGAAAAGTCTTAGAATTCTTAAAAAAAAGTCCAATTCTTTTCATATCAAAAATTACATAGTGGTCAATAATAAAATTCACCTTAATAAAACCATAGGTCAAAAAATTACTCCTAAAAATGGAGTATCTAGATGATATCGAGTCATCATTCATTGGCTCGATCTTCATCAGTTTTAGAAATATTTTCCTGGAGTTTAAATATCATTAATTTTTTAGAAGAGGCTATATACTGTTTTACTCAATATGGTTCTTTTTTAACATGTTAGAAAACTGTTAAATATCTATCTCCTTAGTAGAGGTAAATGTTTGCAGATAATTATCTATTGGTCTATGACTCTAGGCAGCTCTAGAGATTAAAGCTAAATGTTAGCAAACACTACAAATCATTCAAAATTAACAAGAAAGCATAATTTAAACAAGAGTTGAAACAAACATTGTACAATTAAAACATCTTTTTTTTTTTTTTTTTGAGACGGAGTCTCGCTCTGTCGCCCGGGCTGGAGTGCAGTGGCCGGATCTCAGCTCACTGCAAGCTCCGTCTCCCGGGTTCCCGCCATTCTCCTGCCTCAGCCTCCCGAATAGCTGGGACTACAGGCGCCCGCCACCTCGCCCGGCTAATTTTTTGTATTTTTTAAGTGGAGACGGGGTTTCACCGTGTTAGCCAGGATGGTCTCGATCTCCTGACTTCGTGATCCGCCCGTCTCGGCCTCCCAGAGTGCTGGGATTACAGGCTTGAGCCACCGCGCCCGGCCCAATTAAAACATCTTGACAAAATTTACAGTTTAAAGCAAGTACATCAAAAGTCAATTTTGCTTCTTAAGAATGTAAATACCAAAACAACTATAAAAGAATCTTCCATCTTGTGATCTCTCAGTTGAAATTACTTCAGAAGTTTTTGTGTACACATGGCCTAATGTCAGATGAATAAAGATCACAGAAATTTGGGCACATATTGGTTTTTACACACTTGTAGCTCTAATATCTAAGCTGGCTGGTAGCCCATAACTACAAAGACTGAGACAAACTCACTATAGAAATTTTTTTCGTTTTAATTAATAGAAAGGAACTATCTATACTTTATCATGTATTTTAAACACGGAATAGTGAAATAAAAATATTTTTTAGTAATTTCTCTCATCCATACTACTCTCTTCTCTGACACATATAGATTTAACCCTTTCCAGTACTGGTGGGAAAGAAAAACGCTTGGGTAAGAGATCATTTACACTTTCATCTTTACCTTTTGTCTATCTTTTCATTTCTTTTTTTTCTCTCTGTGTGTCTCTATCTTGCTTCTTCTTTCCCTCTTTTATTTTTCTTTTAATAAAACATAACACTTTCTACCTCAGATATTGTCAGTTTCAATAATTTCATACTTTAAAATAGTTTGCCAGGTACCATTTTTCACTAAGTTTTAGAAACTCCCTATTCTCTAGTAACAACAACTTATGCTTATGAAAGCTATATGGTCATAGCCCATTTGTACTCAAACAACAAAGGGAAAAAGAAAGGAATAAATTCAGATATAAGCATGAGCATTTACAATGTTAGGTGCTATTATAATGCTTTTGATATCGGTCATCATGGAAACAGTTTTTATTTGAAATCATGGCAAATAATTTTTTTGAAAAATGATTAGAACTCCTTGCTTAAACTTAGAAAATGGCTTGGACATATGGAAACTTGAGAGACTAAGGAAATAGCAAGAAAATCACAGAGCATAAATACATTTAATAAAATCTAAGTTTTCCTTTTGTAAGAAAGCATGCTGTATGAACAAACTTGGGATAATTTATTGGCTTTTATCCTAATTAGTGCCAATTAAGGACATATAATTGATTTTAGTTCACTAAGAAAGTATTTTTCAAAAAGATTTTCCTATGTCGGCACTTTTTCAGGTGGATAGTCAATATACTAGAATAACAGTAGGGCTTTGCTACTATTTAGTTAGGTTTTATTTCTAAAAGCTGCTAAGACAACTTTGTTCTAAGAGGAAGGAAAAAGTTGCATAAGTAAACCCCTGGCTATAATTAGAGTAAATCCTAATATCTTATGAGGAAGTAGAGACCATGAACAAGTAATCGAAATAAGTTATTATTAAAGAAATTGTTCTCTTTAACTTGCTCTGTGCGTACCAAAGCCTCCCATTTTGAAACAAGCTGCCAGGGTGATATGTAAACAATGCATGAGAAGGCGTCTGCGCTCTGGGAATTGATGCTCCACACAGCCACATTGAATTGTTTACATTCAGTCTCTACCTGCCTCTAAGCAAAAGAGTTCATTTTACACTCACCCATGTTGTATTTACTTCTTTTTTAAACCCTGTAACACACACACAGCCACAATGCCTAAAAGATTAGAATGCTAATAGAAATAATAGATGTTTTAAAAAATATAGATAAAACCGGACTATACATGTTAGATGAGGCTGGCAATAATATGATGAAAGGAAGAAAAACAAAAGCTCACATACAATAAGCACACTAAATAACATGCTGGAAAAGTTTATCCTACTGATTAATTTAGTAGAAGAGACAAGTAGCTTTGGACGAATGCCACTAATAAGGTATCCGGTAAGAAAAGCGGACCATTTTCAAAAAACAAAACAAGAAAACACTTTATTCAGGTCTACATTGATGTGAAGATACCAGTTATTGCATTCTTATTACTTCCTTTGCAGTTTTCTTTCTTTGACTTCACACACACACACACTCCCCCCCCACACACACTACCATCAAACTATAACATTTCACAACATCTTAGACTTTCAAATTAAAAACAGCTGAAACCGGAGG
>NW_012115378.1:3169330-3225851 GCF_000951035.1 Colobus angolensis palliatus
ATCGGGCGCCCATGTGGGGGTGGGGGTGGGGGCGACAGTGAAATTCCACCCAGCAAGTTATGCCACTGCGACAGAAGTCAGAAAGTTCGGTTTTATAGATTCAATTGTACCTTACCTGGTTTTGTAGTTAAATGCACCAATATGCCCCTAATTCTTCCTCTGAAGTACTACATAAGCTGGAAACTATAGTATTTGACCTTACACATTTCCACAGAAGAAACTCCAAAGTAACCTTTAACTTCAATAAAAAGCTGTGTTCATTCTTCCCCTTGTGCTCAACACACAGCAATCTAATACACCTCATCATGTGGTCCGTTACCATGGTAGCAATGAATCCAGCTGCTGAAATACAAAAGACTCACAAAAAGTTGCTTTTTTTCCCTCCACCCACCCTGACAAAGTCAGATTTTTTTTTCTGTATGACAAGTCTAATTTGAATATGCTTCTCTTGCTGACTCAACTTCATGAACAAGAAAAAAATAACAGAAGTATAAGAATAAAAGGTTTTCCAACTAACTAATGAAATAACTCTATGCATTTTAAGTCACCACTAATCTTTTGAAATACTGATCATTATCTACTACTACATCAGCCAACTAAATTTTTTTAAATGTCAGTTACTAAATCGATAGGAAATGCAGCAATAATCCCAGAGCTCCTTTAAAAACATTAAAAAATGAAGTAACGTATTCAGTAAACACAGATGCTGAAAACACTACATCAGTATATAAAGGGCTAGTTTCAAAGTGCTTTTTTTCTAGAGCAAACTTCTAATCACAGCTTAGATGTGGGAGGTAAAATTCTTCATTTTCTTTTCATCAAAACCCTGTGTTTAACTGTTATTTAAACAGATTTCAGTTCTTTCAAAATTTATCATTTAAATTTAAAGCAGGCAACACAGCCTGTTGGAATCGACCAGGCTATATTTCGGTGGGGGGTGGGGGGGCTCTATATTAAGAGCAGCAGTCCTGGATTTGAAACAATATGAACTCTGAGCAATCCTGGGACTCCCCAAACCAATGGCTATGTAGTTAGGATTTAAGGAATCACCTTCAGTGCATTACCAGTTCTTTAGGGAAAGGCCGAGGGAGTCCCAGGTGACAGGAACTTCCGCGCATGCCAGCATGTTAGCACGATCCTTCCTCCCACCATGATACATTCACCAGCCAGTGGGTGCCCCAGTCCTCCAGGGTTGGCTGCTTCATCCCTCAGGCCTCGCATCATCACTCTGCTCTTGCACAACCTTCCTTATTTCCCAAACTTAGCTCATATTTCACAATAATTTGTTTGCATATCTATCTTCTCTCTTTAGAGATGGACTCCCTGAGGAAGGGGAACATCTTTTTCTACCAGGTAACCATCAAAAGACTTGGCAGTAGGTAGGGCTACTTCTTCAATGGATAAAGATGGCATCTGAAAGCTTTCCCTCACCTCCTCCAGGACTGTCTTCACAGCATGTCTCGTTGTGCTTAAACCCTTCAGAGATCTGCACAGAATTTTTCTTAGTACATCACATCACAAAGTGAGGCAAGGGCAAAGGAGCTCTTAAGAAGAGCAACTGTGGAATCAAGCAGATGCGGATTTGAAATCTGGCTCTCGCCCATACTCCTTTTGTGATCTTGGACAGGTTACTTAACCTCTCTAACCCTCAGTTTACTCTTCTGTAAAATTCCTACTTTAACAAGGAATGAAAATGGATTAAGTGAGATAGTCCAAGGAAAGCACCAAGCATTGAAGAATACTAAATACTCAATAAATTCTGGCTAGTATTATTTAGTAAATATGTGATTTTTGAACAAGAGGGACCATGAGAAAGCTGACTGGCATGTGACTTCCCTTTGCTGAATAAAGTGTCATTTTCAACAAGATATGCATTAATAATCCTATGTTTCCTAACACAGATTTACATAACAACACAGCATAAATATAGAGACCTTTTCAGGCAAAGAGCAAGGGCTGCTTGCTCCAACCTACAAACCAGCTAGGAGCAACCGATCAGTCAAAAGGTTATGCATATTTCTAGAATGAAATGGACTGTGGGAAGAATGTTAAACATGGTAGTTAATTTTTTTAATCTTTAAATATGGAAGCAAAACACAAGTAAAGCAGTTCATTGTGGTATTCATTTTGGATTCTTAAAAAATGGTCTATATGTTGTTTGTTAATGATACTTTCTCAAATTAAGATGAACTGTAAAGAATCTTCATCATAAAGGTCTTTAAAATATAAATTACATACATAGATTACATTTTTAGTAATTAACCAATATTGTGTCAACAGCAGCCTTTATAAGGTCACCTTGATCTCTAACAAGTACTGTAAACTGCTCACCAGTGTAAACTTTTAGCTGCTTCTCTCCATAGTCATCAAATTCAGGAAACTGCCTGACACCAAAGCCAATGGCATAGGAAAATCAGCATTAAAATCCCTTTGAAGAATATGGTACAAAGAAGCAGCCAGGGGTTAAAAAAGCCTGTGGTAGAAAAAAAACAATTTTTTTTCATTGCAGGAAGTTACCAGAAAGAATAAAGTGGATGTTGCACATTGCAAGATTTCGCTATCATTAAAAAGTAAGTAAGAAAGAAAAGCCCTACAACAAATCAGTTGGGATGATTAAAATAGCTTTGGCACTGCTCCAACCCTGAAAAAATCCTTCAGTGTGGTGACTCATGATGATCCAATCCTATAAAATGTGTGAGGCCGACCAGGCAAAAAGGCAGGGAGCAGCTACACCGGAAAATTAGCACTCCCTAATCCTCTTCAAAACAGTTGATGAAGGAGAGACTATTTGAATAATTTGAACCTCAATTTGAATAATTCATACCTATTCTCATGTGTGGCTGGCTGAATAGAGACTCTCTCACTGCCTGCATTCATTTCATCAGGAGTGTTTATCACGTACATTTATTTCCCCTACAGATTGGTTATGTGGCCATTACGTGTATCTCATTGTTTTTCATTTTGTAAATGTAAGAGCCTATCATTGATCTAGTTAAAGTACACTGCTATTAGAGCATTTAATATGATTGATTGCAAACAGAAGGTACATCCTTTGTCAGATGTTAAAGTGACTGTTGATTCTTTAACCCCTAGGAAAATGATGCCAGTATATTTGGTTTCACAAAGTTTTAAACCCCCTTTTGCAAATGTTAAAATTAAACTTCCCCCTCATGTGAACAAAATATGCAACATAACCTGTGCTGTTGTGATCCACTTAATTTCATATGAAGAATTCAATCACTTAGAAACAGTTTTTGAGACATAGGTGGTGATGTTTCAGAAGGTTCCCCAGGAAGTCAATTTTTCAAATCCTAATCCCATAGAAGGAGGAGGGAGCTTCAAGGTTATATGCTTCACTGCCCGCTCTTCAGATGTGAGAGCACTTAATTTCCCACAAACTCGAGGTAACAACATGCGCTCAGAGGTCACTCGCTTAAATTAAACAACATGGCTACAAAAAACGCCGACGGCCAGTGTTAATGAAATTAAAACAAGCAAAACAACTTGAACCTCTGAAAATGCAATTTTCACATCATATTTAAAAACTATTATTTATTTTTTCACACCATAAAGTGCTTTATTGTTAGGGCACTGGTTTAAATTAAAAAAGAAAGTGTGTTTACAGCATCAAAAAAAGACTGTGATCTACTGAACAATTTTTGCAAGCACATTGTTTCTTGGGCCACTTTGAGCAGCTGACCTAAAAAATATTAATCGGATTAGTATCTATTCTGTTCATAAAAATTTCTTATGAAAGAACAAGTGTGTTGCAAGCCATCTCAATTTATACAAATTAATATCAAGATATTCTATTTTACCCTTAAGATGTTTCAAACATGCACTTTTCCTTTGAATTGTAACAATGGGGCTATAAATAATAGGGATTTCTTTATGCTTTTCTTCTGTGAACACATCACAGAAAATATCTGTTTTTAAATAACACTATGAAATTGATGGCTCCATATCTCACAGATAACCTATTGTGAACTCTGAATCATTTTGCCATATCATTTTTGGAAATTTATTCTCAAGCCTCTGTTTTTGTATTTTTTCATATCTTTAAAATTCATAATTATATTCTGGATGTATTCTAAGTGAAAAAATGTTGGTTTTTAAACTTAATAATAAAAAGTCCTTTCCATGTTCTCATGAAAAGATAATGTTACATGTCCATTGTGGAGAAGTTGAAAAATACAGAAAACATTTATGAAATAATATTAAAAGCACTTATAATTCAACTATCAGAAATAACCAGTATCAACATTTTGATGTATTTCTTTATATGTTAAAATTTCACGGCCAGGCGCGGTGGCTCATCCTGTAATCCCAGCAATTTGGGAGGCTGAAGCGGGTGGATCACCTGAGGTCGGGAGCTCAAGACCAGCCTGACCAACACGGAGAAACCCCGTCTCTACTAAAAATACAAAATTAGCTGGGCATGGTGGCGCATTGCCAGTAATCCCAGCTACTTGGGAGACTGAGGCAGGAGAATCACTTGTATCGGGACACAGAGGTTGCAGTGAGCTGAGATCATGCCACTGCACTCCAGCCTGGGAAACAAGAGCAAAACTCTGTCTCAAAAAAAAAAAAAAAAATTCAGAATAATTTTGAATATTGCCTTTTCACTGAATGAAAGAGATGTAAAATAAGCACGCTATGGTATGATACATTCTTTGAAAATACCTTTTAATTGTTGCATAAAATTTTAATATTTTTATATATCAGAATTTATTTAACTATCCATTATTGCTAATATATGTTTAGTCTTTTCCAGGTTTCTAATTATAAGCAATATATCTTTGTATATAAATTTTTGGTTATACCTTGGGTTATTTCCTTAAAATAGATTCCTGGAAGTGGAGGGAGATTACTGAGTTTAAGTTAGAAAATCTAAGAATAAAATTTAAAAATTGGCAGAATCAATACTCATAATTTAGTCTTATACCTCACTTGATTGATTTTATTTATGAGGAAGCTGAGGCTTAAAGAGGTGAAATAACTTGCTTAAAGTTCCAGCATGAAATTACTCTAGAGCTAGAAGAGAAACAGCGTTCTTTATGAGTCTACTTTGCTTTTTGTAATTTTACCATGCTGACTCTAAATGGCAATTCGTCTCTGAGGGCCTCCCTCTCAGTTCCAGTTTGATGTCATCTGTGAAACCCCATGGATGTGTTCCGGAGTACAAATCAGGAATGGTAGTTACTTTGAGGTGGGTGATGCTGTTTTGTTCGTTTGCTTTTTTTTTTTTTTAATCAGGGACAACCTACATGACAGTATATCTAAAGGCACCTTCCACTAGTGGCAAGATGGAATGGATACTGAGAAGTAAATATTCTCCCAGATAAAAATCTGTTCTGTGGAAAACAAAATGGAAAAATTCCACGAGAGTTGAAGGGTCAGGGTGCTCATCAAGTTAGTGAGCTGAGATTGATATAAAATTATTAGGGCTCTTTCATGGCCTCTGAGTTCTTTTACAGCCTTTTAGCATGTTGGGATAGCAGAAAATCCATGTGCTTTGAGTGGAAGACTGTCAGGTAACTCAGTAAGTACCTGTCTGGTCACTCTCTGTGACAGTCCCATATCCTGTAAACCCAGGTGTGTTTGCACAGCCATGACATCTCCATTTGATGTATAGATCCTCTCTCAGCTAAAGGGAAAAGGAAGGATACTTCGGAAAATTAAGTCTACCTGTGAAGTCAAGGAAACAGGCAGATTCCTGAGATCTCACTTTTAAAAGAATTCATTTTCTTAGTCTGGATACAAAGTACTAGAGATTGTTGTTTCGTAGGTTCTTCTGTGTGGCTGATTCTAAAATGAGATGTTCTGATTCAGTACATTTTAATTAAGCACTTTCTAAAATCACTTAATGAACTAGGTGTAGTCAAAGAAATATAAATGGCCTCCAATCTAGATGGGGAGATAAGAACATGGAAAAAGGAAATATTAACTGTAGCTATAACAATATATGAGAAGGAATATGACCAACTGATTTGAGAGTAGACAGAGAATTTAATTAGGTCACTTTAGGCAGAATGTTAAGGAGGGAAAAATTACCCAGTCAGTGTCCCCTGAGCTTGGAAAGCATTTGTTTGGAGGATATTAGATGTATTTTCCCAGATTCTTTGTATTTAGGGACTTGGAATACATCAGCACAGTACACATTCTAAAGCTCCATGGAGAAATGCCTGACGTACTCTAAAAGCATATTCAGTGACCAAGATGAGATGTAGGAGTGACAGAGGCTACTGACTTTCTCTCTTCCTTCCTTTGTAAGGCTCCCTGGGGAAAGGACAAGTAATTATGTAGTCAGTGGGTAAGGAGAGGGTGAATTATAACTACATATCAAGTAATATGTGTGTATGCATCATAGACGATGGGATGGAGAGAACTGGGAAGCAAATGAGATGTCATGTTCACTGCAGACACACAAAGTTAATTATTGATGACATTATGACAAAAAAAGAATATGAGAAAATAAAGCACGTTAGAAAAAATTAAGGGAAGACTGTAGAATAAATTATTATGGTAAAACAAAGATTAAGAAACAGTTAGAAAAGGATATAAGGTGATTTGGGGGAAAGAAAAAGAGAAGCATACGTGGTTCAAGAAAACACATAGCAAAATTCCCTAGAAGGGGAGAATACAAAAAAAGGAAATGCTGAAGAAATGCACACTATTCTGGAAATTGTTTGACAAAACTGAGACAAGCAATATATGAGTATTTGGAATTTCATTCTATACACTTAAATGAATTCCATTATTGGAATGAATAAAAAAGGTCCATCTAGTGATTGAACAAATTTCATATAACTTGACCCATAATATAAAGATAACAGGCACTTTGAACCCTTCTGGGTGTCTGTGGTGGCAAATACTCTGCCAGCAAGGACTGTGCATCTGGTATTTCAGAGGTCCCTGGAGTCAATCTGGGAGGCATGCTCCTTGCTCCACACTGGTCAGTTCTCCATCACGCCACTGCATTCTGTTTAGAGCCTCATAGTGACATGTGAAAGGGAGAAACTGGAGAAGGTACGATGGTGAACAATAAACAGGAAGAAAAGTAGAAGAGAAGCCTGTGAGGGAGGTACTTGACCATTTGCAAGTATATCCCAGTGAAAATAATGGTGAATAGATGTTCTTCGTTTTTTACTGAAGCTACCATAGTATGTTTTTGCCAGGCTAGACATTAGGAATAACCTCCTAATATAGCACCAAAATTCTAGCTTATAAGTATACAAGTCAGGAAGACATTAACATTCTATATTATCCATCAAGGACGATTTTTCAAAGGATATTAGCCACTTATATTTGTAGTACATGTAAGAAAGCTCTACATCCCAGTGATGACCTAGTTTTGTATTTAAATTCTTCTATACATACATACAGAGCATAGAGAAACCCGACAATACACATTCAATCCTGTGGTTGGGCTTTCCCACCCATACTGTCATACTTGTAGCAACCATATGTAAAGAATGAACATAAAGACTATTTGTTTTATCTGTTTCAGACTTTATGACATCCTCAGTATACACTGCAGACCAATTAAAAATAAAAGTTAGCAAAAATATTTTCTAATCCTTTATAATCCCAACAACCACAGTTAACATCTTTATAGTTACCATTTCCTATCTGTCTCTATGTAAATATGCAGGTTGGGTAAAATGAATTGTTACCTTTAAAACTGTATATTTTCCCAGATTTTAAGGAAGGCTACAGAGTTCATGGCTTTATGATTGCTCTTTTTTGGAATCAATTTTAATAGGTGTATTGCTTATATATAGCTTAGTCTGGAAGACAGAGGTGGAGGGAAAAGAAACTAAGCCACTTTATGTAAAAGAGAAAAAACAATGCTGTGTTTATTATGGGTGATATAGGTGGAAAATTACAAAGTTATTAATTGGAATGGGGAAGGGACTAGGGGATAGATCAAGGGAGAGAATAGGTGCTGAGGTGCTGGACGTAGGGATAAGGGCCAGGTCAAAGCAAACGCCTACCTGTGGGGGAAGCAAGTTCTCAAAACCGTGGCCCAGGAAGAAACGGTCAATGGATTCTATTATTAGGATGAATAAGAAAGGCCAATCTAGTAGTTGTCTTATGAAGGGCAAGACTTACAGTTCAACTAATACTTATGCTGAAGACTAATTTTAATGATTCTGACTTGTGTTGTCTCTGTTATTGTGGAAACGGTAGGAAAGCTTTGGGGGCTGGCCGCAACTTCACAGTGGTAATTAAAGTCTGTGTCCATGCTTGGAATGGGGTATGAGGATAGAACGTCACCTCTGAGGTGACCTGGTGGTATCTCTGACCTCTCTGAGAAAGGGATTTTTGAGATGACACCTGTGAAAAAGGAGGTGAGGGATTTCAGGCAAAGGGAGACCTGAGTCCATGAGTGCGAGGAAGCCTGGTGTGATGGAGGAATGCAGGAACAGCAGTGTGGCTGGAGCACTGTGCAGATGGGGGAGAGGGTCACACAGGGACCAGGACTTTGAAGGCCGTGTTAGGGATTCTGAAATTTATTCCCGGGGCAGCACAGAGCTTCTGAAGAATTTGAATGATAATAGTGATAAAACACAACTTTTATTTTTAAAATATCACTAAATATCACTCTGTCTATGGTGTGGAGATAATTTTGCTTTCAAGTCAATAGTGTATTTCAGATTGTTTTCATAAAAATGTAATGTTCTCTTTTCCCTTTGATATGTAACACACTTTAAGACAGCGGTATCTTATATTAGGGCTTTGAAAGTCCCAGCATATGGCCAAATGTCCCAGTTATAAGGAAAAGCGCTGTGCGCGCTTCAAGCTGTGTGTGTTTTCTTCAGAAATTATCAGGTATTATTTATGTTATGGGTTAATTTTACCATCCTGCTATCAGTCTGCTTATTCTAACTATTTTTCTCTTTGTTTCTACATTGCTTTTTAAAGCAAGAGCCGTTGAAAACAAGGGAAAATGTTTCAGAATCCTTAACCACTCAACATGAAAAAGATAGTAACATTAGAGAATGGGTCAATGCTAAAAAAATTTTTCCTAATGAAACTGACCAAACAGAATCAGGAGCATGTGGAAAAAGCTGTTTGGGAGTGTTGAGTCCTTGTAAACATTTTATTCTGTATTCTGTAAAAAGTATTTCAAAGGCATTAGGATCTGGGGTGTTATTTCCGTGGTCATTCCCCAAACTCTTATCAGACCAGAGAGAAGGACATTATGTTAAACACTAATTCTTGTTTTTACGATTTAATGAGCTACTTCTAAGAAAGCTACTGTTTCACCAGCCCATTAGAAATGTCTGGGATGGCTAGTGCAGAATTAAGGCTTGGGTGACCCAGCTGAAACTAATGTCAATGCTTCAGTTATTTATGTTCTTCAGGCTCTCTGACCCATCTCCACTGGTTAGCGCCTCCACTAGTTACTAGGCAACCACAGCTTATTAAGGTTGTATATGTTACACATGAACCCCAGGTATGTGTATGAAAAGGATCTGAATATTTTAATGAGAAGGCAATCATGAGCTGAGCTAGACTATTACCTTTGTTATTAGGTAAGACAAAATAGGGAGAAGGTGGATTCAGGAGGTGGATTAATAATATTCTAATGAAAAACCTTCATGCTTGCAGTTACAACTTTACACACAACAGCCCCAGGGTTGGATGATATGGAAAATCGCAAAGTGTAATTATCAGATGGAAGAATTCCTGTTAAGAACTGAGTTTAGCGGGCATTTACAAGTCCTGCTACATAGGTCTTTTCACTTCTAGCACTGTAGGAAGGGAGAATCCAGGAGAGAATGGGAAGGCTGTTATAGTAATTTCACCATTGTACTTAATGTCTGCAAATGTTTTTTGCCAAAGGAGAATTCCAAGTGCCATGGGAATATGTCAGGGATTCAGGTGGTGGCATGCTCCGTCCTTCTCATGGTGGCACCCTTGACTACACAGGAGGAAAAGGAATTGAGAGAGGCTAAATCTGCTTCAGTATAAAACCAGAACCTGTTTAACTGAGGGGATGAGAGGCTCACTTGCTGTGGCTGAATGGGAAGAATGTAACCTTATCTGTAATGTACTAGTACTGTTTTGCTGCCAAATATATGCTTTGTGGATGCTACTACCCTGGGAAGAAATTCAACTTCAGAAGGGAAGTCATGTGATACTAGAGCTGTTTACATACATTAGGGAGACATGATATAATAAAAACCCGTTCATAAAAAAAAGACAGCCACCTTACTTATCCAACTAGGATTGGAAGTAAAAATACTGCAAGTTTTTTTCTGAGTCTGAAGGCATATTATACACAGACACAAGTGTAGTAAAATTTCTAGCCTACTGTTAGAGAATTGTTAGAAAGAGACAAAATTGAGAGCTACATTATTTATCTGCTTTGCTAATTTGAAACTATCAAATTTACAGCTTAAGATTTCACTAAAATAAACTCTGTACAGACTTAACATTTGCATTTTGAAAGTGACAAAAATCAGTTGATGGCTAAAATATAAGCTCAAACAGTAAATTGTCATTACTAAGAATGCACTAAGATTAAAGCACATTATTATTCACTTTTGTAAACCCATCAGAATTCTAGTTTTTGATGAAAAAACATTGCTCCATCCATTCATGTGATAACATAGTTTTAAAAATCATGCTTATGAAAAGGTAAATAGCATTCTGCAAAGCTCTTCTAGGGAAGTAAAGGGGCAATTCACAAACAAAAGATAACTAATCAGGAACATAACGTGGGAATGTGAACAGAATTCTCATTTTTTTCCTAAAATACTGTATGTTTATCTTACTCAAAGAGATATAGCAGTGTAGATATGTACTGAGACTTACAAAAATTATTTTCCACCTCTGAAATGTTTAACAGGAAATAGTCATAAAACAAGTTATTCGTATAACAGTAGGAGACCAAAGACATATACATGTATCTTTTCAATGTAATACATAAGGTGCTTAAGAATTGCACTGTTTTACATTTTTTAAAAAAGTAAATATAAATATGTTTTAATCACTTTAGTTGCCATTTTTTAGCATTACATTATATCTGCCATTGCCTGGGCTATTTTAATATTCCCATTAAAGGGCAGTTTAGTGCCTTTAGGCTAGGGTTTTACACACACACACACACACACACACACACACACACTGCACACAAGATGGTAAGCAGGATGTGGTCCAGAAGGACATTTCTGTTTTTCTCATACATATGACCAGCTCCTAGGAAAGTTCCTGATATTTAGTTAATTCTCAATAAATGCTTGATGAATCATAAATCTACTTCTATTCATTATATTTAAAAGAAAAATCAACTTTATTTTCTCAGTCTTCTCTCCTTAGACCAGGAATCTTCTCTTGGGGGAAAATAAATTCAAGAATATATAAATATTAGCTAGTTTATTGTACAGTAGAGAGGAGCTGGGTAGTAGGAGACTCAGACATGTCCGAGTTGTGGCTTTGCTGCTAATTATTGGGGTAGTACTTAAGCTCTCTAGTCTTCAATTTCCTCAAGCCAAAAATTAGGAGGTCTGGGCTACATCATCTGAAATATCCTTTCTGATGCTTCAATTCTATGATATTCTATGTCTCTAAGATATAATCTATGGCAAATATAACTAGGATATTGCTTGAAATAATTATACTTTATCTCAGGTTCCCAGGTGCCTAACATAGAGCCAGGGAACATAAAAGATGTGCAATATATGTTTAAAAAATGAATGAATGAATGACCTTTATAGGTATAAATGCTGCCTATGCATCCTTATGATTTTTCCCAAAAGGAAAGAACTCTTCTCTATGGATGCTGACTTTTGCAATTAAATTTAATTTTGAGCTTATTCATATACATTATTATTCTTATGCATGGCCCTTGAATAGTGCTATAAAAATTTCAGAACATGTTTATGTATTTCTTTAAGTGCTAATAGTATCACTATATCTAGGAATTTTTTTTGCATTCTAAACAAATTATTTTATAATTAGTCATAAATATTTATTTCATAAATATTCTTAAGGAGAAAAAAGAGAGACAGAAACTCTTGCCTTAAAGAGACTCCACCTCCAGTGGTAATCCTAGATAACATTTAGCACTAAAATTCTATCACTCTACAGCTTTAGATACCATCATTTCCAGGCTTATGTGCACATCAATAAAGAAGATTTTGTTTAAGTAGGTTGCAGAACCACAAGGTGCTACATCTTTTTAACTCTTGTTGAACAGAAATAATGCTAATTTTAGCATCAACCTAAACATAAGCTTATTTGCCAATGAGTAAAGATCTGTGCAGTTATAAATAGCTTACTCCTCGGGAAATGTTTTAAATGGAAATTTTTAACACTATCTAACACACACATTCTTCTTATAGGATTAAATTGGAAAGCTCTTTTACAGTGGCAGTTTGCTGCAGAGGAAAGATCTAACATTCTCATTCTGCCACTTACCAGAAATACAACATTGGCAAGTTAGCTAAGCTATTGGAACCCGTTTTTTTCTCTGAATAACAGGGATAATAATAGTTAATTTGTGGGGTTATTATGAAGATTAAATAAGACAATGTTCATGGAAAGTCTGCTTTGGTGCTTGGCGCAGAGTGCCACAGACCCCCTCTGTGAGGTTTCCGTCCCCAGAACGGAGCGCTTCTACTTCTAATGGCTGGATAAAATACTATGATCTTAACTACACTGAAAGCATTCAAATTTATCTCAAAATATGACCCTCCATACTTCATTCAAAACCAGAAAGGAAGACTACTTCTGAACTTGGTATAGGAACTTCAAAGAGGAGGAGACTTGGCATTTGTCTTTGATGAAAAATTCAGAAGAAAGAGAGACAAATAACATGAGAAGTTACAATATGGTGCTGTGATTGATAATGAAGGTTGATTTTCTTTCTGCTGTCTACATTAGGTGCTGATCTCCTAAAAATACCCCAAAGTCTATGTGCATTCAAAGACAGGACACATAACTATAATCCATGAGAAGTTCATCAGTGACTTCAGTGAAAGGGTAACAGCAACAGCTATGCTGGATATTGAAAGATGACTAGCATATTGCAAGTTACGAAAGAGTACATGAGTGTATGCGGATGAGGGGGATTTGGGGGTGGAGTGTGGATGGGAGGAGCATCTAGGCAGAAGAACCAGCTTGTGCAGAAGTAAAGGAACAAAGAGCATGGCTTAGGAAAGGCAAAATATCCTCGTATTAGCAAAGATCAGCTGATGGGGAGCAAAGGTAGGCAGTGAGACCCAAGAGGTCCATTGTACCAGTAGTATGACATGCTAAGGAATACAAGACACAGATTTTCTTCGGATGGGGCAGTCAATGCTGGCTTTGAAACCAAAGTGGATGAGAGTACTTAGATGATATTTTCAACTGCTCGTTTTGCACATGCAATGCATCAGGAACTCCACTGTGCTTTGTTTTATAGGTATTGTTTCCTAGTCCTTGAAATGAAATAGACTTATCTTTTCAGCTTGGACACTCAGAGAGGTTAAGTAACTTGCTCAAGATTACACATCCTTAAGCAATCTTGTAAAAGGAGCAATGGGATATTTGAGATAGAACAAATCACTGAAGAAAGAAAATGATGAGATCTGAACATAAGTTAGAAAGTTAGTTTAGTCAGTCATGTTTTAAAAGGAAAGGGGAGGAAGAATACAGAAAAGACGGAATTTCTGTTCAAAGTGAGTGTTCATGATTTGGGCAGGTCTGTTAATACAGGCGTACTCTGAAATGACAGAATGTTTTTAAATAATACGAAATGTTGCTTCTGTGTGTTTTAAAATTACTCGGTGATTATTTTACCTAAGAGGCAGTGGAGCATCATAATTAGTAGCTCAGGCCCCGAAGTCAGGCTGTCTGGATTTGAATTTTCACCTTCAACTTACTTAACCTCAGGCAGGTTATTTAACTTTTGTGGACCCGAGTTTCCTAATCCTTAAAAAAGGAGATAATAATAGTGCCTATGTCATAGGGTTGTTTAGGCATGAAAGAGAGAATATAGAACAATTTTTCACATAAAATAAGAATTCAGTAAGCATTAGCCAGCATTGCTTTATGCCTTTGCCCTTAATCACCAGCCATTTATTTAGAAAGCATTAATAGTGTGCCAAGCACTGTGTTAGTTTCCAGGGATACAAAGATGGATAAAAGATGATTTCTGCATTTAAACACATTTGTGTTTTCTAACATCATACTCTGTGGTTCAGCAGAGGTACCTGAGATTACATCATGATTAAAATCACCTATCTGAATTACTTGGGAACAAGCTATTTAAAATCTCCCATCGCAGCAAGATGGCTGAATAGAAAGAGCTCCAGTCTGCAGCTCCAAGTGAAACCAAGGCAATAGGCAGATGATTTCTGCATTTCCAACTGAGGCACCCAGTTCATCTCAATGGGACTGGTTAGACAGTGGGTGCAGCCCACAGAGGGCCAGCCGAAGCAGAGTGGGGCATCGCCTCATCTGGGAAGTGCAAGAGGTCAGAGAACTCCCTCCCCTAGCCAAGGAAAGTCATGAAGGACTTTGCCATGAGGAAGGCTGCTATCTGGCCCAGTTACTACACCTTTCCCATGGTCTTCACAACCTGTGGACCAGGAGATGCTCTTGGGTGCCTACGCCACAAGGGACCTGGGTTTCAAGTACAAAACAAGGCAGCCGTTTGGACAGACACCAAGCTAGCTGTGGGAGTTTTCTTTTTGTAACCCAGTGGTGCCTGAAATGCCAGTGAGACTGAACTGTTTACTCCCCTGGGAAGGGGGCTGAAGCCAGGGAGCAAAGTGGTCTTGCTCAGCAGATCACACCCCAAAGGAACCCAGCAAGCTAAGATCCATTGGCTTGAAATTCTCACTGTCAGCACAGCAGTCTGAAGTCAACCTATGACACTCAAGTTTGGTGAAGGGAGGGGCATCCACTATTACTGAGGCTTGAGTCGGGGGTATTCCCTTTACAGTGTAAACAATGCTACCAGGAGTTCAGACTGGGCAGTGCCCACCACAACACTGCAAAGCCACTGTAGCCAAACTGCCTCTCTAGATTCCTCTTCTCTGGGCAGGGCATCTCTGAAAGAAAGGCAGCAGCCCCAGTCAAGGGCTTATAGATAAAACTCCCATCTCCCTGGAACAGAGCACCTGGGGGAAGGGGCAGCTGTGGGCACAGCTTCACCAGAGTTAAACATTTCTGCCTGCCAGCTCTGTAGAGAGCAGCAGATCTCCCAGCACAGCACTTCAGCTCTGCTAAGTGACAGAATGCCTCCTCAAGTGAGTCCCTGACCCCCATGCCTCCTGATGGGGAGACACCTCCCAGCAGGGGTCGATAGATACCTCATACAGAAGAGGTCTGGCTGGCATCTGGTGGTCCCCCTCTGGGATGAAGCTTCCGGAGGAAGGAGCAGGCAGCAATCTTTGCTGTTCTGCAGCCTTCACTGGTGATACCCAGGCAAACAGGGTCTGGAGTGGACCTCCAGCAAACTCAAGCAGACCTGCAGCAGAGGGGCCTATTAGAAGGAAAACTAACAATCAGAAAGCAACAGCATTAACATCAAAAACAACAAAAAAACGACCACGCAAAAACTCCATCTGAAGGTCACCAACATCAAAGACCAAAGGTAGATAAATCCATGAAGATGAGGAAAAAGCAGTGCAAAAAGGCTGAAAATTCCAAAAACCACAATGCCTCTTCTCCAAAGGATCACAATTCCTTGCCAGCAAGGAAACAAAACAGGACAGAGAATGAGTTTGATGAATAGCCTTCAGAAGGTGGATAATAACAAACTCCTCTGAGGTAAAGGAACATGTTCTAACCCAATGCAAGGAAGCTAAGAACCTTGATAAAAGGTTAGAGGAATTGCTAAGTAGAATAACCAGTTTAGAGAAGAACATAAATGACCTGATGGAGGTGAAAAACACAGCACAAGAACTTCATGAAGCATATACAAGTATCAATAGCTGAATCGATCAAGCAGAATAAAGGACATCAGAGATTGAAGATCAACCAATGAAATAAAGCATGAAGACAAGATAAGAGAAAAAAGAATGAAAAGGAAAAAACAAAGCCTCCAAGAAATATGGTACTAGGTGAAAATACAAAATCTATGTTTGATTGGTGTACCTGAAAGTGACGGGGAGAATGGAACTGAGTTAGAAGACACACTTCAGGATATTATCCAGGAGAACTTCCTCAATCTAGCAAGACAGGCCAACATTTAAATTCAGGAAATACAGACAACACCATAAAGATACTCCTCAAGAACAGCAACCCCAAGACACATAATTGTCAGATTCACCAAGGTTGAAATGAAGGAAAAAATGTTAAGGGCAGCCAGAGAGAAAGATCGGGTTACTCACAAAGGGAAGCCCATCAGACTAACAGTGGATCTCTCAGCAGAAATCCTACAAGCCAGAAGAGTGGAGGCCAATATTCAACATTCTTAAAGAAAAGAATTTTCAACCCAGAATCTCCTATCCAGCCAAACTAAGCTTCATAAGTGAAGGAGAAATAAAATCCTTTACAGACAAACAAATATTAAGGGATTTTGTCACCATCAGGCCTGCCTTACAAGAGCTCCTGAAGGAAGCACTAAATATGGAAGGGAAAAACCAGTATCAGCCACGGCAAAAACAAACTAAATTGTATATACTATCCACACTATGAAGAAACTGCATTAACTAATGGGCAAAATAACCAGCTAGCATCATAATGACAGGGTCAATTCACACATAACAATATTAACCTTAAATGTAAATAGGCTAAATGCCCCAATGAAAAGGCACAGATTGGCAAATTGGATAAAGTGTCAAGACCCATCAGTGTGCTGTATTCAGGAGACCCATCTCATGTGCAAAGACACACATAAGCTCAAAATAAAGGGATTGAGGAAGACTTACCAAGCAAACGGAAAGAAAAAAAAAAAAAAGCAGAAGTTGCAATCCTAGTCTCTGATAAAACAGACTTTAAACCAACAAAGATCAAAAAAGACAAAGAAGGGCATTACATAATGGTAAAGGGATCAATGCAGCAAGAAGAGCTAACAATCCTAAATATATATGCACCCAATACAGGAGCACCCAGATTCATAAAGCAAGTTCTTAGAGACTTACAAAGAGACTTATACTCCCACACAATAATAGTGGGAGACTTTAACATCCTACTGTCAATATTAGATCAACGAGACAGAAGATTAACAAGGATATTCAGAACTTGAACTCAGCTTTGGACCAAGCAGACCTAATAGACATCTACAGAACTCTCCACCCCAAATCAACAGAATATACATTCTTCTCAGCACCACATAACACTTATTCTAAAATTGACCACATAATTGGAAGTAAAACATGCCTCAGCAAATGCAAAAGAATGGAAATCATAACAGTCTCTCAGACCACAATGCAATCAAATTAGAACTCAGGATTAAGAAACTCACTCAAAACTGCACAACTACATGGAAACTGAACAACCTGCTCCTGAATGACTACTGGGTAAATAACAAAATTAAGGCAGAAACAAAGATGTTCTTTGAAACCAATGAGAAGAAAGATAGAATGTACCAGAATCTCTGGGACACAGCTATGGCAGTGTTTAGAGGGAAATTTATAGCACTAAATGCCCACAGGAGAAAGCAGGAAAGAGCTAAAATCAACACCCTAACATCACAATTGAAAGAACTAGAGGAGCAAGAGCAAACAAATTCAAAAGTTAGCAAAAGACAAGAAATAACTAAGATCAGAGCAGAACTGAAGGAGATAGAGACATGAAAAACCCTTCAAAAACTCAATGAATCCAGGAGCTGTTTTTTCGAAAAGACAAACAAAATAGATAGACTGCTAGCCAGACTAATAAAGAGGAAAAGAGAGAAGAATCAAATAGACACAATAAAAATGATAAAGGCGAGATCACTACTGATCTCACAGAAATACAAATTAAAATCAGAGAATACTATAAACACCCCTATGCAAATAAACTAGAAAATCTAGGAGAAATGGATAAATTCTTGGACACATACACCCTCCCAAGACTAAACAAAGAAGAAGTCGAATCCCTGAATAGACCAATAACAAGTTGGGAAATTGAGGCAGTAATTAATAGTCTACCAACAACAACAACAACTGTAAAAAAACCCAGGACTAGATGGATTCATAGCCGAATTCTACCAGAGGTACAAAGAGGAGCTGGTACCATTCCTTCTGAAACAATTCCAAGCAACAGAAAAAGAGGGACTCCACCCTATATCATTTAAAGAGGCCAGCATCATCCTGATACTAACACCTGGCAGAGACACAACAAAAAAAGAACATTTTAGGCCAATATCCCTGATGAACATTTATGCAAAAATCCTCAATAACATACTGGAAAACTGAATCCAGCAGCATATCAAAATGGTTATCTACCACAATCAAGTCGGCTTCATCCTGGGATGCAAGGCTGGCTCAACATACACAAATCGATAAACATAATCCATCACATAAACAGAATCAATGACAAAAACCACATGATTATCTCAATAGATGCAGAAAAAGCCTTCAATAAAATTTAACACCCTTTCATGCTAAAATCACTCAATAAACTAGGTATTGATGGAACAAATCTCAAAATAATAAGAGCTATTTATGACAAACCCACAGCCAAAATCATACTGAATGGGCAAAAGCTGGAAGCAGCTTTGAAAACCAGCACAAGACAAGGATGCCCTCTCTCACTACTCCTATTCAATACAGTATTGGAAGTTCTGCCCAGGGCAATCAGGCAAGAGAAAGAAATGAAGGGTATTCAAATAGGAAGAGAGGAAGTCAAATTATCTCTGTTTGCAGATGACATGATTGTGTATTTAGAAAGCCCCATGGTCTCAGCCCAAAACCTCATTAAGCTGATAAGCAAATTCAGCAGTGTCAGGATACAAAACCAATGTGCAAAAATCACAAGCATTCCTACACACCAGTAATAGACAACCAGAGAGCCAAATCATAAGCAAACTCCCATTCACAATTCGTTACAAAGAGAATAAAATACCTAGGAATACAACTTACGAGGGATATGAAGGACAAACCACTGCTCAAGGAAAGAAGAGATGACACAAACAAATGGAAAAACATTCTATGCTCATGGATAGGAAGAATCAGTATTGTCAAAATGGCCATACTGCCCAAAGTAATTTATAGATTCAATGCCATTTCCATCAAGCTGCCATTGACTTTCTTCACAGAATTAGAAAAAACCACTTTAAATTTCATATGGAAACAAAAAAGAGCCTGTATAGCCAAGACAATCCTAAGCAAAAAGAGCAAAGCTGGAGGCATCACGCTATCTAACTTAAACTATACTACAAGGCTATAGTAACCAAAACAGCATGGACCTGGTATCAAAACAAATATATGGACGAATAGAACAGCACAGAGGGCTCAGAAATAACAGCACACATCTATAACCATCTGATCTTTGACAAACCTGACACAAACAAGCAATGGGGAGAGCATTCCCTATTTAATAAATGGTATTGGGAAAACTGGCTAGCCATATGCAGAAAACTGAAACTGGACCCCTTCCTTACACCTCATACAGAAATTAACTCAAAATGGATTAAACACTTAAATGTAAGGCCTAAAATCATAAAAACCCTAGAAGAAAACCTAGGCAAAACCATTTAGGACATAGGCATGGGCAAAGACTTCATGACTAAAACACCAAAAGGGATGGCAACAAAAGCCAAAATTCACAAATGGGATCTAATTAAACTAAAGAGCTTCTGCACAGCAAAAGAAACTAGCATTAGAGTGAAGAGGAAATCTACAGAATGGGAGAAAATTTTTGCAATCTACTCATCTGACAAAGGGCTAATATCCAGAATCTATAAGGAACTTAAACAAAGTTACAAGAAAAAAAGACCCCATCAAAAAGTGGACAAATGATATGAACAGACACTTTTCAAAAGGAGACATTTATGCTGCCAAAAAACATATGAAAAAAAGCTCATCATCACTGGTTATTAGAAAAATGCAAATCAAAACCACAATGAGATACCATCTCACGCCAGTTAGAATGGTAATCATTGAAAAGTCAGGAAACAACAGATGCTGGAAGGATGTGGAGAAATAGGAATGCTTTTACATTGTTGGTGGGAGTGTAAATTAATTCAATCGTTGTGGAATACAGCGTGGCGATTCCTCAAGGATCTAGAACCAGAAATATCATTTGACGTAGCAATCCCATTACTGGGTATATACCCAAAGGATTATAAATCATTCTACTATAAAGACACATGCACACGTATGTTTATTGCAGCACTATTCACAGAAGCAAACACTTGGAACAGACCCAAATGCCCATCAATGTTAGACTGGATAAAGAAAATGTGGCACATATACACCATGGAATACTACGCAGTCATGATAGACTAGATAAAGAAAATGTGGCACATATACACCATGGAATTCTATGTAGCCAAAAAAAGAATGAGTTCATGTCCTTTGCAGGGATATGGATGAAGCTGGAAACCATCATTCTCAGCAAACTAACACAGGAACAGAAAACCAAACACTGTATGTTCTCACTCATAAGTGGGAGTTGAACAATGAGAACATATGGGCACAGGGAGGGGAACATCACACACCAGGGCCTGTTGGGGGGTGAGGGGCAAGGGAAGGGATAGCATTAGGAGAAATACCTAATGTAGATGATGGGTTGATGGGTAAAGCAAACCACCATGGCACCTGTATACCTATGTAGCAAACCTGCACGTTCTGCACATGTATACCAGAACCTAAAGTATATATATATATTAAAAAATCTCCCATCACAATGTTGTTCATTATTGTAAGGACTAATACCTCCACTCTTGCCACCCCTCTCTGCCAATGTGACATTAAGATCTGTTTAGCCTGAGTTATCTTTGATGCCAGGTGTTTCCCTTGACCCAACAGGCAACATCATAAAGTTGGTGTGATCATTTCCTACATATGTGTCCCAAAACTTCCAAAGCTGAATGTTTGTACCATTGTTTCAGGGGTCTCTTCCTTGCTAATTCATTAGATTTACATATTATGTAGTATATATAATTAATGGGTGCATTTTTCTTCCCAAGGGCACTTTTAAAAAATTATAATTTTATAAAATCTCATTTCCATAAGCTAGAGAGAAATGTTAATGATTAGAATTTTTAGAGCTGTATCAATTAAGGGGAAGACTTGTACTGGCAATATCAATTATTCATTGTTTTAAACTATATCATGAAGCTCCTCATACCTGTGTCTCCCAGCTTTAGGATGATAAAGGAGTTTTAGAAATTCTGCTCATGATGGCATTTGCACATTGTCTGAAAGGATTCTAAATTAGGCATTGCAGGTTCAACATTAACATTGGTTGAATAGATGAAAATTGTTAGTAGAAGGAACACCATGTCCTTTAGAGTCCAACCACAGTACATTAAAATGGACAGACGAGCAGTCGAGATGACCTCCGAGACAAGATTGAAAAGGAACATGTCTATATAAATAAATGAGAAGGAAATGAAAATAGCAAGGCCCTTCTATTTAAAATAACTAAGTGAAGTACCAAAATGATTAAGTGAAAAGTGACTTTAATACCAAGGAATCTCTTTAGAACAAATGGAATTGTTGAGATAGAGTGAACTGATTAGTTATCAAGAAAGACAGACACTGGGATCCTGGTCACATTGCTTTTCAATACATCCAGTATTTATTATTGGAAATTTGAAATGTTCAGATCATAAGGCATCTTCAAGTAGCAAACAACCATTACTAAAATAGAGAGGTCAGATCTTTCAACTGTAGGTGAAAAGAACCAAAATGAAGTAAATCAGAAGCTTTAGATTTAAATATGAATGCTGGAATGAAACTGATTTAAATGTGAATGCTGGAATGAGATTAAGAAGTTCTTATGCTATACATAGTAAAGTTTGTGAAATGAGGATATTTTAAAAATAAAAATAATACTTGGGACATATCTGAAAATTTAAAAACCTTCCCATTAATTTGATATGCAAAATGGGAAACTTGACAATGATTGTGTTAACAGCAATGAATTAATGTTACAATATTGAACAGCTGAGGATATGGTTTTAAATATATTAAGTTTAATTTTTTTTTCAGTTTTTTAAAAAACAAACCTTCAAGAGAATGACAAGAGAAGACAGAGATAAGAGAAATTATTTTCAAAAGACACATGTGATAAAGGATTATTAGCCATAATATACAAAGAACTTTTAGCTCTCAACAATAAGAAAACAACCCAATTAAAAAATGGGCCAAAGATCTGAACAGACACCTCACCAAAGAAGATACAAAGATAGAAAGTAAGCATATGAAGAGATGTTCAACATCATTAGGGAACTGCTAATTAAAATCAGAAGTATACACCTATTAGAATGACCAAATTCTAAAACACTGACATCAAATGCTGGAGAGGATATGGAGCAACAGGACACTTATTTGTTGCTGGTGGAAATGCAAAATGATACAATTACCTTGAAAGACAGTTTGGTAGTTTCTTACAAAAATAAACATATTTTTACCCTATGATCCAGCAATGACACTCCTTGATATCAGCTTGGGGCAAAAATAGTTAAATCAAAAAGTAATGGCAAAACTGCAATTACTTTTGCACCAACCTAAAATATTTACCCAAATGAGTTGAAAATTTATGTCCACACAAAAACCTACATTGGATGTTTATATCAGCTTTATTCATAATTTTCAAAACAAGGAAGCAACAAAAATGTCCTCTAATAGGTGAATAGACCAATTAAATGTGGTACATCCAGGCAGTGGAATATTACTCAACACTAAAACAAAATGAACTATCAAGCCATGAAAAGCCATGAAGGAGAATTAAATGCATATTACTGAGTGAAAGAGGCCAACCTGAAAAGGCTACACACTGTATGATTTCAACGATATGACATTTCGGAAAAGGTAAAACTATGGAGCCAGGAAAAAGATGAGAGTGAGGTGCGGGGGAGGGATGAATGGGCAGAGCACAGAGGAGTTTTAGGGCAGTGAAACTATTCTGTATGATATCACAGTAATGGAAACATGTCATTTACGCATTTGTCAAAGCCCATACAATGCACAACACCAAGAATGTACCCTAATGTAAACTGTGGACGTCAGGTGATGATGGGTTAATGTAGGTTCATTGATAGTAACAAATTTACCATTCTGGTGGAGGATGCCCATAGTGTGTGTGTGTGGGGTGTGTGTGTGTGTGTGTGTGTGTGTATGTAGGTGGATATATAAAAACTGTACTTTCCGCTCAATTTTTGGGTGACCTAAATTGCTCTCAAATAAATTTTACTAAATAAATAAATGACACACTGTATGATTCCATTAGATAAAGTTCTAGAATAGGCAAAATTAGTTAGTGGTCATATAAGCCATGATGATGGTTTCCTCTGTTGGAGGAATGACTGGAAGGTCACATGAGCAGGACTTCTGGGGGCATTGGTAATCTACTTCTTGATCTGATTGGAAGTATACACTTTGTGAAAATTCATCGAGATATACACTTACTTGTGACCTCTTTGTATGTGTATCTCAATGTCTTAGTATAAAGTATTTTAAAAGTAAAAAACACCCTGCCCAACTTTACATTTAAATTTAATTCCTAGGAAGCATTTGTTTTCTTAAGAAGCAAGTAATCCATGTTCATTTTTCTTCCAATAATTTTGGAAGAAATTAATGAAGTATTGATGGATTAGTAAGGATTCAACCAAGAGAAAAGAAAACATTCTAAGTATTTAAAATGATAAACTTTAATACAAGGAAATGGCTACAAAGATGAAAGAACTGAGAAGCTAAATTGGGAATGGTGAATCAAATTAAAGATGAGCAGCCTCAGGAAGCCAAAGGCACTATCACTCAAGATTCTCAAGGGATAAAAGAGAAGAGGTGGTGTTAATGAGGTTCAGGGTTCAGGGTCACTGGAAGAAGCTGGAGGTAAGGTGTAGGAGTGGAGGGGAGGCTGTGGCTGGAAAATACAGCCCATAGGGTCAGTTCCTGTGGAATGAACAGAGGTGGGGCAGGGCAAGGAGGCCCTGAAGGTAACAGGCACAGATAGGCACACGTGGAAAATAAAGGATTCAGAAAATAAGTTTTTCATTTCCATTTTTTTTCTTCTACAGTAACTGTTACACTAGGCAAAAGGATTTACTGGTATTTTTGATGGGCACCAAGTTTAGCTTCTGGGAACTGCATTCAACACACATCTCATAAATAAATAGAATTACCATTTTAGTTCTACATCCAATCTCCATAAACCAAATTTATACACCCGTAAGCTTATGAAAGCATTATTTACCATCATTTTGAAGTTAATCAAAAGTGTTAAGGAAGCATCTCTGCCTTTCAGATTAGATTTAGACAGTAGCCAATGCTCTGTCAGCTGCATTATTTTATTGGAATTGTAAACATAGGTATATGCTGGTGTTCTGAAGATCACCTTTCTTCAAAGTACATAATAAAGTAAACACTTTGAAAACTAGACTAAGGAGGAGGCAGAAAGCCACACAATATCCTCAATATGACCACCACTCACTTTCTCCATTCCCCTCTATTCTGCTGAAAAATGGCGATGGCATATATCAGACTAATATTAAAGCACCAATTTTAGGCTCTTCTGTTTTCTAACATGGAAGGGTGATGACATATGATAACGTAAAATATATTTATTCATCCATTTTACAGCCAGACAAAACAAAGCTTAATGTGTGTGTGTGTGTTGTGCTTAATTGTACATAGCACTTTAAAAATTTAGCACACCTGCCTTTAACCATGCCCTACTTTTAATTCTAAGTAAAATCTCCCAATAAGCAGCATCTAAAATGTTATCCCTATCTCAAACACAGATTTGTTAGTGATTAAACCATTATTATCACCATCAAATTTTCATTCAGTTTATGCCATCAAAAATTTTGTCTCATCCTGGCTTATTACTCTGATATTAAATACATTTTATATTTTACAAATTATATAACCTTTAGAATAGAATGAAGCATTTTGGCATTTGCTTATTACAAGCCAGGAAGCGACGGTCAAGACAACCTCCATGTTATAGAGCTCACAGTTCAGATGGTTTCTGATAATAATACTAACAATAAATAAACAAAAAATAAAGAGAGTAAGTCTTTCATTTTCTGGAAACTCACTAAAGGTGCGAAACTGAAAGGCATTGATAATATTTATTTAGCCATCTGGCTCCACCTCAGCATTGATAATATTTAAACCCATTTTCTTTTCAGGCAAAGGAGAGGAGGACTTTAAAGAGAAACAGTTCAATATTCATCTTAAGTTCTTTGTCTTAAACACACTCACCTAAAATTCAATGAAGGGACAGCATGAACTTTTCAAAACCATCTATATTCTTTGAAATGGCAGTTGATTATGGCACTTAAAGACTTCCCAAGCACTTCATCCAAGGATTGGTAAATCCTATTTATCTGCAATGAGAAAGTAGACTTTTATTTAGCTAAGCAATTCACACTTCTATATTTATTACACAAACAGGAAGCCAGAATTGGCAGATCTAGAACATATGATATTTTATAAATCCCCATAATCTCTATTAATAACGTATGCAATTTGGAACTTTGCTTTTCATTTGGTATAAGAAATATTTATAAAAATAGACATTTATGGTAGAAGTCATTTCACTAATGAGGACAGTGAGTCCCAGAGGGATGAAGTGATCATCCAAGATTTAAAAGCTGGTTAAAGATAGAGAGTGACCTGGAACCTTGGGTTCCTGATATAGCTCTATGGATTTAGTTGACTGAAAAACCAGAAATGGGAAAACATGGAATCTTCTTTGTTTTCCAAGTAGATAGTTTTCTGGAATATTTTATTGCCATAATTTTTACTAAAGCCAAGTAAAGTACTACTAAGATCAGAATCCTTGGACTAATATTTCCTCTGATGGATTGAGCTTGAGCAGTCATAAGTAGATACCCTGTAAGGGTGGACTACAACAAGGTGGACTACAAAGGCAACCTAATGTTACTTAATAATCCATATGATTATGTTGTATAGTAATAACATATAAATTGTAAATATTTCACAAGATTGGCTGTTAATTTTTCTTAACTAAGCTGAATGATTTTATATGCTTTTGCCTTCTGAAAAAATTTCTAAATGAGAACTGAAAGACACAGCTCCAGACTGCCCTCCCCAGTGCCCAAGATCCCCAACCCTATGCCCGGGAGTGACCCAGGCACCCCACTCATCATCTCCCCTCAGCCAGTCCTCCCCAGTGTTCTCTTCCTCCTCACCCTTTCCTCCTTGCTTCTCCCTGTGAACAAACAGGCTGGGTGTTACTATCCCAGCTGCCAGATGGCTTGAAGCAGCAAAAATTTGAAGCTTAGGGAATCTCATGTTAAGATGAAGGAAAAGTGTGGGGAGGAGGGACACAGTAAAGTAAAAGGGACAAAGCATCTGGTGGCAGTGGGGATGGAAAGGGAAGGGATGGAAGGAACCCAGCTCTGCACCTTTGCTGAGTGATGGGTGCCTTCTGCTTCTGACTCCCACCCCACGCTTTCCTCTCCCAACCCAGGTTATCTAAAATGAACACAATAATTATTTTAGCTTTCATGACTGGGTTCAGGCTTCCTATGATTTGAGGTACATAAAATTCTATAACAAAATCTTCCCCTTCCTCTTATCTAAGTTATCAGACATGTTCATTATTACGTGAGGTTTATTTATGATATGGTTTTGCTGTGTCCCCACCCAAATCTCATCTTGACTTGTAGTTCTCATAATCCCCACATATCATGGGAGGGGCCCAATAGGAGATAATTGACTCATGGAGGCTATTATCCCCATGCTGTTCTTGTGATAGTATAGGGGCTTTTCCCTCTTTGCTCAGCAATTCTCTCTCTTGCTGCCACATGAAGAAGGACGTGTTTGCTTCCACTTCCACCATGATTGTAAATTTCCTGAGGCCTCACCAGCCATCTGGAACTGAGTCAATTATACTTATTTCCTTTATAAATTACCCAGTCATGGGCAGTTCTTTATAGTAGTGTGAGAATCACCTAATACAATTTAATATGATATAAAGAGACTTTCACTACACAATTAACCACTGTTCTGTGACATTTGGACCCAACAGTCTTTCCCCGTGCTATGATTCTAGGCACACACATCTGTTTGACATTCTTTGAATTAAATGTATTATTACAACAGTAGTACTTTCAGATATTTTTTGTTTCTTAAAGTACATGCTATTATTTCTTTTAAAATTGGAGTTAGAGTAGATTAGACCTATGTATCTGAGAATAAGTTATATATTAAAAATATTTCTCCTCATGAACACAGCTCTCTAAGCCATAGTACCTGGAAAGAAATGAAAATCGCATAGAATCTAATGTATTATATTTTCACCTTAGGCTATATCTATGTATATAATAAAGTGAGATAAACTTATATCCTTCTCTATCTGGTGATGTACAATCACTCAAGAAATCAGTTGGTATTGTTCTAGGGACCTCTTAGGATTTTGCTGCTGGTTGTTACTCCTGTACCTGACAATTTTGGGAAGGATGACTTGCATATTTCTTTTTTTTTTTTTTTGTGCAGGTCCAATGGGTTACTCCAGACTGCAGTAGATTTGGAGGGAGCCTAAACAATGCTCAGATAGAGACACTGTGTTAAAGTACCACATGGGTGGTCCAGGTTGACATCTTGACCAGGCTCTATGATTCATAAAAGTTGCACCTTGGGTGGTCTCTGGATCACAAGCCAGCTTTAGATTCTGCTGTTTCTCTTCTACCAAGAAGTGGCCCCATTTCACCCCATATATCACAGATAGCGATTAAAAGAAGTTAGTTGTCTAATCTGGAGGCAGATCCATCTCTATCATTCTTGGCTTCTATCCTGCATGGCAACTCCAGAGTATGCAGAGTTAAATATCCTCAATTCTTTCTACTCTTTCTTTCACCTGAGGGTGGCAGCTTCCCAAGTGGCTAGTGAATTAAAGGCATCAATCCTACTCTACTCTTCCTGCAGCCTACCGGACACTTGCAAAGCAAAATTGTCACATGAACATTGGGTGGGAATAAAAATGATACCTTTCTCCATTCTCTCTCTCTTTGAGACAAAGTCTTGCTCTCTCACCCATACTGAGTGCAGTGGCATGATTGTGGCTCACTGCAGCCTCAAACTCCTCAGGCTCAAGCAATCTTCCCATCTCAGTCTCCTGAGTAGCTGGGATTGCAGGTGCTCAGCACCACACTCAGTTAATTTTTGTATTTTTTGGAGATGAGATTTTGCTATGTTGCCCAGGCTGGTCTCGAACATCTGACCTCAAACAATCCGCCCGCCTCAGCCTCCCAACGTGGTGGGATTACAGGCATGAACCACCGTGCCTGGCCCCTTCTCTCTTTAAATTCTTATTTAAATTACAGGTCGGCTAACTTAAATTCTAGGATGGCTGACTTGTGGTTAGAAATTAAATTTTAGTGTCATGGTATAAAATAAAAATATTGTATTCTTTACTAAGCTCCCAGAAAACCTTTCAGCCAGGGTCTGGATTGGAGTTAGGAGCCAGTGTCTTACCACAGAGTACCATAAAGAAAGAAGTACTTCATTTATTTTGGGTGCTGCATTTTAGGCATACAGGTTGGATGGAAGTTGCAGGAGTCACATTTTTGCTTAATAAGAGGACTCCCTCAAATTGGAGGACACAATAACAGAATGGGCCACCTAAAAAGGTAGTGATCTTCATATCAATGATATCAATTTAAATAGAGGCTCAATAATCATTTGTAGTGGTGGGATTTGGTAAAGCATACATGTTTATCACACATTTATTATACACAAGTTGGGATATGTAGTCCTCTCAACCCAGACTCTGTGGGACCTAGCCAAGTATTAGACTGGAGAAGAGTTAACCTTTGTGTTATTATTCCTATTTATGCTTGGACTGATGTTCCTACCATAAATAGCACTCTGTCCTCACTTTCTATTGTTTATTTTGATATATTCCCCTGTACTGCCACTACCTGATTATTATTTATTCATTGTCTCTTCACACCAGAATATAGCTCCACAAAGGCAGGAACTTTTTTCATTGCTGTGCACCTGATGCTTAGAATGATGGCTGGCACATAGTATGCCTGCAGTAATATTTATTGCATGAACAAATAAATGTATGAATGAACATATATTTTTGGTTGTCACCAAATTTAAATCTAAGAAGTTTGTATTTTTCTTTCGCACAAAGATTTGCAAGTCAGATTAAAGCTTCTAGATGATGATTTTATTTATACATACCCTAGAATAAACAAGATAGGGTGAAATATACGATTAACTAGCAAGAATGTAGTAAAAGAAAAATCCCATTACACTTTCTTATTTTAAAATTTGTCTTCTTTTTCTTATAAACATTTGGTTCAATTTCCTTTCTCTCACCCCTATGAACTTGCACCATATTAAAAATAATCTCATCACAATCTGAAGAATTCATGATTATTTTATTCACACTAAAAATATAAGGAATCCAAGCAGAAATTTTAGCTACTTTCATTATTATTCAAGAATGGGCAGCCTAAATATTAAAAGGAGGAATAAAAAGGTGCTCTCCAGGACTTCTTTTGAGGGTGTGACTTTTGTTCAGTGGTTCTCAATCAGGGTGATTTTGCCCCAAGGGGATACATGACAATGTCTGGAGACATTTTTGGTTGTGCAGGGTGGGTACATGCAACTGGTATCTAGTAGGTACAGGTCAGGATGCTGCTGAACATCTGAAAATTCACAGGACTACCATCCCCCAACCCCCAGCCAAATAATGAACAGTCCAACATGTTGATTGTACCCAGGCTGAGATACCCTGGTAGATGGTCCAAGTTCCTTTGAGTCCTAATACTATTCTGTAATGTTACCACAGGTCCCATCCAGGCCTCTGAAGTTGAATAAGGTAAGTCTAATTTCCCTTTTGAAGCTTCCTGCAACTCTATATACCACATGAATTCCTTCCTGCACCTCCCAGCTGTGCTCTTAGACCCTCTCTGTATTCCAGTCCTTAGTGCTGCCACACCACTCTCGGGAGGTCTTTCATTGCAGCACCTGTTATCATTTTAAATTACCGTGAATTTTCTTATCCCTTTATAAGAATATGTGCAACGCTGGGCAGAGACTTACTGCTTGTTTCTTCATCATCTCTAGCACATAATTTTTAATGAGGAATAGCCATCATCACTAAATGCTCGTTTGAATAAATAACTGATGGTGGAACCGTGAGCAAACACGAAGCTCATGTTTTCACATCTGGTTCCTGTACAGAGCTGCAGTATAAACTTACTCAAGTAATTTCACCAGATTATTAGTTATCGGCCTAAGAACGTCAAAGTGGCTTAGAAAGTTGTAGTAAAATGGATTTGGAATCATGGCCCTTGGACTAAACCCAGAATCACCCCAGACACAAGGATATTAAGTCAGAGTCAGGGAGAGGACGGCTGAGAAATGGGCTTTTTGGACAGTTAAAAGCTGGAAACAGAATTAGTGCTATTGGATGCTTAGGCATCCTCTCTATTTTAAGGACTTGTTCTTGTTGACACAGAGCTCAGTGTGAGAGACAGAAATGTCTTGGGTGTCTTTACTTCCTATTAAGGGCATAGCTTACTTCTTCAAGCCCCTAGGATAGAGGGGCTGTGGCTGTGACAGTTTAGTTGTTCACATCCAGTGTGGCACCTTCGCGGAAGGGCAAGATCACACAGTCAGGCGGGCCTCTCCCATTAGGGATTCTGGGCCCGAAGGAAAGTGCCATTGAGACTGGCTGCATCAGCTCCTACGCTGGGCGGCAACCTCATTTCTGTGAAGTTTTTAAATCTTTGGACAAATAATCAGGGAAACTAATCTAATCTCAGAAGAGGTTGTGCATCTATAATTTGTTTCCATCAAATCACAGCCCAATGACTGCAGAAACATGTGTGTACTTCACAATTCTGGGTATCCATATAGGCCACTACTGTGCCTCACTTTTCAGATACCTACTTTAATACTTATCTCTGATAAAATTTAACGAGACAGCAAGAAGATATTTGAGAAGTATAAGATAGTAGCAGAGAATTCGGTTTTATTCTTGATATTTCGTCAATAGAAGTGGATAAAAAGTTGTACCTTATCACTTAGGTTAAAGTAAGATAAGGCAGAGAGAACAATATTTGTAGAAAATAGCTGTCAACAGGAAAAAATATATACCTTCAGCAAAGAATGTAGAATTTTTCATGCCACAAAGCCGAAGACCTGCTGACATTCAGGAACACTTAAGAAATAATATGATGGCCTGCCTGTCAATATCAGTTCAGCTGGGTATCCAGTCAACTGTTTTAAAGGTGTTGAGAAAAAGGAAGGTGGTTTATAAAGGATTTACCAGCTGTTTCTTCCACAGCATTTTTTTTTAATTTCTGAAAGACTGGCTCTGTGTATCTTTCTGTTGCATTTTATCATAAGGTTAAGACAGTTGGTTATCGAGATGATACTTGCATTTTTAAAAGGTAAGGTGGCTCATGCCTGTAATCCTAGCACTTTCAGAGGCCAAGGCAAGAAGATCCCTTGAGCCCAGGAGTTCGAGACCAGCCTGGGCAACATGACAAAACCCCACTGATTAAGTTTACTTTACTTAAGTATCTCAGAAGTTTTGTAGAAATAAAAAAAAATAATAATAATACAAAAATTAGCTGGGCGTAGTGGTGCATACCTGTGGTCCCAGCTGCTCGGAAGGCTGAGGTGGGAGATAACCTGAGCCCAGGAGGCGAAGGTTGCAGTGAGCCAAGATTGTGCCACTGCATTTCAGCCTGGGTGACAGAGTGAGACCCTGTCTCAAAAAACAAACAAACAAACAAAATGTAAAAATAATTGGCTTACATGCTAATACTTATTAAAAATCAAGTTTTATTAAAAATAGATAAGAGACAAGAAACATGGAGTTTTTAAAGTGTGTGTGTGTTTTAATCAAAGTAACTTTCCTTTTAGGAAATGTGGAAAATATGATAAATTGTGAAGAAAATTAGTATTACCCACATTCCACCTCACAGGAAACCCCTATGAAGATTTTATACATTTACTTCCAGTTATACACACACACACACACACACACACACAGGCATATGTTTGTGCATATATACACACACATCATAATTTTTAAGGAAGTAGTTGAGGGACTGTAAACTATATACAATTTTGTTTTAATATTTGAAACTTTTATGTCCTATTAGCAATCTATACATATTCAGCATGAATACTTCCTCCGTTTATGGCTATGAAATTATTTTTATTCAACTTGCTCATTAAAGGATATGATACATATGAAGATTTGAGACATCAGTAGTGGCTGAATGATCCTTTATTTTATTCACGTACTTTATACACACATTCACACAGAACATGTGTCAGCTACATTTCAGGGTAAAGCAGTAACTCACTATTTTCTTTTTATATTAAGGTTTATTTTGTTATAGAAATTGCTACTGTACAAAACTCAGGCATCCCAAAATATCAGAAAAATAGGAGTCACTTTCTTAGAATACACTTTTAAAGGGAGTGATTATCTCATTTTGTATCTTTTTAAAAAATACAATTGAGAAACCAATGAGAGTCTCATTGTGTATTTACCTACACAAATAATCACTAAACGTAAGTATCTCAGGTTTTCTTAGATGAAAATCTCCTTTTATGAATGTAAGTAGGGCAATAAGCAACTAAAACCAAGTATAGATAAAGGCCACCCCACAGTGATGAATCTCATTAAAGCTTTACATTCTCCATGTTGAAATTAATTCCAAGGCAGAAAGATTCATGTATTTTTGCTGATCAGGACAAAAAAACAATGTTTTCCCACGTGCAGCCTTTTGTCTCCTGCATCTCATTGCACCCACCAAATTGGCCAAAAAAAGAACTAAATTGAATTTTGCAGGTTAAGTAAAAATGTGTCAAAGGTTAGTCTAACTGGCTTTTAAAAAGCCATATTTACAGTTACCTGCAAGCAGGTATACCATAGAGTGTATTGAAATCTCTCTGATACTGTGTGATCACGATTTTGCTCATAATTTCCATGCATTCGTTTGTTAGAGAAGCCCACTGCACACTTCTACGAGACTGATACAGTGTGATCTGGTATAACTGTCTGTTGATACTATGATGTGAAGTTCAAGTAGAAAAGAAGGAAGGAAGGAAGAAATAAAGAAAGGATAAAACCTTATAAAACTAGATATAGAACAAAAAAGGCAAAATAAAAAAAAGATTTTGGAGGAACTCTATCAGTTACACTAATAACACAAAAAACAGGGTGAGTGGAGAGGAGAGAAAACGTTTGCAAGCAGAGTACTGTGCTTCCCACAAATATAATGAATTAAGTTTGTACTGAGCATATGTAATTCCACATTTTTAAACATCATTCTTCTCTAATATGCATTAAACCCCAATCATAAAGCTTACTTTCATAAAAAATGTGTATGCAAATGTAGCAGTTATTTGGACACAATTTCACTGACAAACTCTTAGGCATGAAAATCAGATTCTTAATATTTTGTTGTCATTGTTTGTAATGTATATCTTGTTTCCCTAAAGAAAAAAATACTTGTGCGCAAAATAAGGGTGGTTGTTTTCTTAGACAAAGAGATACTTTTACTGGAAATCATCAAAAGACAGAAACATCTAATTCTGGGAACGAATGCTCAGGTCTTGCCGTTAGTGGTGCGTTTCTACCTTAACTGGTGGCCTTGCATATGACATATGCCTTAGCAGCCACCTGAGGGTTACTGAGAGCTTGACTTAGCATTTTCATCTGACTCCGGGGAGATGAGTATCTTTTAAAAAAAAAGAAGAAGAAGAAGAAGAAGAAGATAGAAGATAAATCATTTAATTTGGTATCAATAAATTGCCTTGCTACTTTGGGGTTAAAAAAAAGTGATCCCGTATCCTACATCAGAGTTTTTTTTTTTTTTGGAGATGGAGTCCCGCTCTGTCGCCCAGGCTGGAGTGCAGTGGCGCCATCTCGGCTCACTGCAAGCTCCGCCTCCCGGGTTCACGCCATTCTCCTGCCTCAGCCTCTCGAGTAGCTGGGACTACAGGCGCCCGACACCTCGCCCGGCTAGTTTTTTGTATTTTTTAGTAGATATGGAGTTTCACCGTGTTAGCCAGGATGGTCTTGATCTCCTGACCTCGTGATCCGCCCGTCTCGGCCTCCCAAAGTGCTGGGATTACAGGCTTGAGCCACCGCGCCCGGCCCATCAGAGGTTTTTAAACGTTTTGTTCTGAAGACCCCAAGAGCTTTTGTTTGTTTGTTATACCTATCAATATTTACCCTATTAGAAACGAAAACTTACAAACTTTAAAAATATTTATTTATAAATTCACTGCAGATAAAACCCAAAGCTACTTGGCAAGCTAATGGAAAGTTAAAGCTATTAATAGGTGTACTTGCCCTTGTATCTCTGTGATAGACCTAGTCTGTCCTCTAGACACCTTCCACCTGTCTGTTTAGACCCCTTCCTCAAACCCTATTCTCACCCCGTAACCACACCACCAGTTTGGAAGGCTAGTGTAGCAGAAACGAGACATATGGACATTGTATAACCCAGCATTCAGGTTGTGGAGTTCATTTTATCCCACTTGCATACTATTCTAAGTGCATTAACCCACCCCATCTTTCCTCCCTTGATTCTCATTATATGTTTAAAATTGATTTAATAAACCACATGATTGGAGCATCTTAAAATAATTGGTGTATAAATTCATTTATGTGACAATGATAAACCCATGACATGTGACATAAATAATATATATTTTTAATAAAATAGAAATATTTTCCAAGACAAAATTTTGGTGATAAGTATGGTTTTACATTTTTTGGAAATCCTCTAATATCTGGCTTAGTGCAAGATAGCCAGATTTACATCTCTGCTTCTGCATTTTATCTACTGGAATATGTTTTGGTTGACAAATATGAAGAAACTCCAGGCTCACATAGACATGTAGTTTGAAATGGCAGAGTCTTTTCATAGCCTTTCAGATTATTATGGACAGTTTTCTTTGATACAACAGTGAAATTCAACAACTGATTCTTCCTTAAAAATGGAATGTGGAATCTGAAACATATCATATCTATTACAGTAAACTCAATTATCTGTCTCATACTTGGTATAGTTTTTTAAAAAAATCTATATATGATTTTACGACAAAATGAATTGTTCTGGCTCACTTAGTAAAAGCAGATCTTCCGAATGTTTACATTTTATTTTCAATAACAAAAAATTACTTTTGTTAATATCACCACGAGTCTCATCAGAAAGGTACTGAGAAGCTGTCAAGCTTATAGTGGCAGATGTAGGCTTTTCAAAATTCTAATTTCTACTTGAAAGTTTGAATTTTATCATTGTCAGAAATTCCTGTCAGTTGTTTTTTCTGAAGCGACAAGCTTACTTCACTCATTTTCAAAAAAAATTTGTCAAATGCCCCTGCTGAAATAATCATAGTTTGTCTGCTCATTGTTCTTTTAAATAAAAATGTTCTGTGAAAGAAGTGACTAGTTCCACTTGTACCTTGAACAATAATACCTGGAGACAACTGTTGCACTTCAACATATTTCCAAAGTGCTTTATGCATACTTCCCATTTCCTTGCACTATTAAAAAGATGTGACCAGGCATGGTGGCTCATGCCTGTAATCCCAACACTTTGGGATGCCAAGGCAGGAGGATCGCTTGAGCCTGGGAGTTCAAGACCAGCCAGGGCATAGCAAGACATATCAAGACCTTGTTTCTACAAAAAAAGAAAAAATTAGCTAGGCGTGGTGGCATGCACCTGTATGTAGTCCCAGCACCTTAGGAGGCTGAGATAGGAGGATCGCTTGAGCCCAGGGGTTCACGGCTGCAGTGAGCCACGATTGTGCCAATGAACTCCAGCTTGGATGATAGAGTGAGAGCCTGTCTCAAAAAAATAAAATGTAAAAATAAATAAAAAATAACATCATTTACACTTCCAAGACTTAATAACATGCTGTTGCTGTTGCTTGCTTTGTTTTTCACTGGAAGTGCATGGGAGTGAAGAAATATAACTACCAGTAGAGCTTGGTGCCATTGCCTTCAACCTCTAGTAATGAGGTTCCAGCAGTTTTACTTACCATTACTTTTGCACATCTGTGTGAATGTCCACATAGTGAAAAAGGCAAATAATATGTTAGTTGTTATTAAAATAGTTTTAACCTCAAGAATCCTGTGAAAGTGTCTTCATTTTGAGAACCATTGTCCAAAAAGGAAGGGCATGTATTAAGGTGGCTGAGACAAGTCTCTGAGGTTGAATAACATAGTTGTTTCTCAGGGTCAAAGGATATCACTTAGCACAGAGTCTGACACAACTGTCAACTCAACAGATGTTAGCTATGATTACTACTCTTTATAGTATTTCTTTTTCAGATCAAGAAGCAATGATATGAGTAAATGAAAATATCAGCTGTGCGTTGGAACTTACCCTACCTAAATCCAAATTTTAGTTCTGCAATTCTTCGGTGAGTACAAGCTACATGCAGATATGTTTTTCCTGCTATTTTGAGCAAGACTGAGATTTTGCCCCTCACATGTCAATTTTGCAAATCCTTGGGTAATCAGTCATGAGAGACATTTCTCAGTCATTAGTTAGTGGGGATAACTGAGAGATGGTATTTGACTGGGTCCTAGGATCGCTCAGTCCCTGATCTTCTTCCTGCCATAGCATGTTTGGGAAGCAGGTATTTCCAAAGGGTTATGCTAAGCTCATAGGGACATCTAGCTGATGTAAATGATGGAAACAGGTAACTGTAAGTCAAGGAGACCAGTCACATTGTGCTTGCATATTTTACTCTTAGGAATATTTTTTACTGTCTCCAAGAAATGTGTTCTCCCTCATTTTCCTTGAAATTACAAGAGGCTTGCTTGCTATTTTTACCATCTTTGACTTGAGTACAAAAATTAAAAACAACAACAACAACAAAAAACCAGTCCTTAACAACAAAATGGTGCAAGCTTGATAATAAGTAACAGCTTACATTTAATCTTGGTGTTAGAAAAAGAGAGAGTGATAGTGATGGAGTTGAAATGAAGAGTGTGTGCCTTGTTTATAGAGAGAAGCTCCCTCTGACTGCCACACAGAGGCGCAGATATACAGTGTGGCCACATCTTTCTATTTTCAAGTTCAGGATGGAAATCCAGACATTTATGTGAAATTTTCCAATTTATAAATGTTGCCCCAAACTGGGTAGGCCACATAAAACATGCTGGCAGGGTTTGCAAGCTGCCACATTTTTTATTTCTCCAAATATATAACTTAATTTCCCTCCATGATCTCACTCACCATTATCCTCTGCACTTAACCTCTGTCACCTCTCCTATCTTGGGGCAAAGAGAGTGGGAATAGGGGATGGAGAGGCGCCTTTATCTCCCTCTAGTGGTGAAAATATGCCAAAACAACTAGCTGAATGCTCATTCATCCTGTTCATTGAAAACTCATTTATGTGAAACTCATCCTTTGTCTGATTAAAATTAGCAAAACAGACTCTGGCTATTATGTGTGAGATGTGAACTGAAAGGAAATATTATTACCAGTGCAGATTAGACTCTGGGGTAAAAGAAGCCAGAAAGAGGGAGCAGGGATATTAGCCCAAGTAGCAATTTAGAAGACTTCAGCGTTCCAGACCTCGTCACCAGGAAAAGAGAAGAATCTGAAAACTTGTACTCTAACAGGAGGCAGGGCCATCAATACATACTGCAGCTGGAAGGCATACGTTAAATTTTATGGGTAAAGTTGAGTATAGTGTGAATGATCAATGTATCCACTAGCTAGAGCAGTATCTAGTAAGTACTGCTAATTTGATCCCTGTTTTAAGTATTTAATAGTACCTTAGCTCTTATTAATTAATGGAGAGCATCTCATATTCTTTGTTTAGAAGCTTCACTTGGGGAAAATGTTTTCAGGGTGGAGAATGGAATACATTTTGCAAATAAACAGAATTTCAAATAGGTTAGTAACACAGAGCTAATAAATGATACTGAGAAAGATAAAAAGTAGATATCATAATAATTGTTGACAAAAAGAGTCAAACTCTGAAAAATATTTGAAAAGATAAATTTTGAGCCAAATATGAGTAGGCAATGGTCAGTGACATAGCCCTGTCTCCTAAGAGCATGTGCCCAAAGTAGTCAGGCTACAGCTTAGTTTTATACATTTCAGGGAGACATAAGACATCAATCAATACACGTAAGATGTACATTGGTTGGGTCAGGAAAGGTGGCACAACTCAAAGCAGGGGTGGGGAGCTTCAAGATCATAGGTAGATTCAAAAATTTCTAATTGGCAATTGGCTGGAAGACTTAAGTTATTGTCTAAAGACCTGGAATCAACAGAAGGGAATGTCTGGGCTAAGATAAGGGGTTTTAGAGATCAAGGTTCTTATTATGCAGAAGAAGTCTCCAGGTAACAGGCTTCAGAGAGATTAGATTATAAATGTTTCTTATCAGACTTAAAAGGTGCCAGACTCTTAGTTGATTCTCTCCTGGATGAGAAAAACATACCTGGAAAGGGAAGGGGATTCTCTACAGAATGCAGATTTTCCCTATAAGCAATACCTATGCAGGGCTATTTCAAAATATGTCACATACATATATCTTAGAGTAAAATACTTCGATATCTTTCAGGGCCTGCTGTCTGTCAGGTGATGCTATACTAGATCAGGCTTGAATTTGGTGACCTATTGCTACAAGTCTTAAGATCTCTGTTTTAATGTTAATGCTGGTCAGTTGTGCCTGAATTCCAAAGGGAGGAGAGTATAATGAGGCATGTCTGACCCCCACTACCTCTCATGGCCTGAACTAGTTTTTCAGGTTAACTTTGGAATGCCCTTGGCTGAGAGGAGAGGTCCATTCAGATAGTTGGGGGGCTTAGAATTTTATTTTTAGTTTACACAGCTTTGCTTCATTTGGATGCCCATGCTGTCTTAGAACACTACCAAAGTATATGCCTGTAGGTCAAATGTCAACTTTCAAGGATGATTCCCTCCCTTTATACTCATTTCTTTGCCTTCTGCCCTCCTTCATACACTCAGATAATTTAAAGAACTGAAATACAATCGCTTTTAAAGGCTCAATACTTCATTATACTTTTGTTTTGAAAACAGTTTTTGAGTTGAGAGTATGTCAGCAAAAGCAGCCAAAAGAATGTGGATGTTGTTACAAGGTCAGCTTTTCAGCAGCCCTCGGCAGCCATTACTGGCATTCTGTCAAACAATCACCACTGGCAGCAGGGCCATTCACAGGCAATGAGTCAGCAGCTCTGACAACACTAAATACGGTCACCGGTTAATGCGCAAGATAACAGGCTCACATGCTCCTTCAGAAAGGGTTGGTGAGAGGAAACATTTTATTTTCCAGGTTTATTTAGAAGAAGATCAGGATAGGTTGTTAAAACCCAGATGTTAAATGAGTGTGTGTGTGTGTGTGTGTGTGTGTGTGTACGTGTAAGAATCTAGACTGAAATATTTATACATATGGATTTCTTCTGTAAGGAAAAACAAGTTCAAACTGAGAGCTGAAATATCTGAAGTTAGGCATTTCAAGTAAGATACTGTTGTACAAAGAAGTGCCTGCCTTATACCTGGGCTGTCCAGTCCAGTAGTCATTGGCTACATGTGGCTATTGCGCAGCTGAAATGTGGCTAGCCCAAATCAAGATGTGTTGGAAGTATAAAATCTATACAGGATTTCAAGCATACAGTACAAAAAAGGAATAAAAAGACCTCATTAATAACTTTTTATATTAGTTACATGTTGGAATAATATTTTTGATATATTGGACTAAGTAAAATATATTTAGATTAATTTCACCTGTTTGTTTTTCCTTTTTTAATGTGGCTACTAGAAAATTTATAATTACATATGTGGCTTGCATCCTGTTTCTATTGGATAGTACTACTTTAAAGGAAGATATTTGATATCATCTCCTTCCAGTCATAACACACACACGCACGCACACAAACACACACACACACACGTGTATACAGTAAATGGATAGGAAGACAGTAGGTGTTTTAAAAATGGAGGCTGTGAAATTCCACTTAAGGTGCTGATTTGAAGATCCCCATTCTCTAAGCTAAAGAACAGTGCAACATAATCCATAGCACTGAAAGATCTTCTACCCTGAATTGTCATTAGGCCTCAGCTGTGGGTACAGTGGAGAAAGAGTGTCAGCCATATTTATTTAATTCTGGCCATTTTATTAAGAAAGAAAGGGCACTATTCAAGATGCTGAGAAATGACACTCTCATAGAAGAACAAAATGAGCTCTGTAGAAACAAATTAGTGTTGTTCTCTGGACTTTCCTGTTCTGTTTTAGACTTGAATGCTCTTAAGGCTGCTTTGGTGGTGGTGATCAAGACAGTATTATAACATATTGGGCTAAAACTTTGACTTAATAAGGATTTTAATAAAGGCCACGTGCAGTGGCTCAAGCCTGTAATCCGGCACTTTGGTAAACCAAAGCAGGTGGACTGCTTGAGATCAGGAGTTTGAGACCAGCTTGGGCAACATGGCAAAACCCCATCTCTACAAAACTACCAAAAAAATTAGCCAGATATGGTGGTACACACCTGCTGTCCCAGCTACTCGGGAGGCTGAGGCATGACAGTCACTTGAACCTGAGGGGCAGAGGTTGCAGTGAGCCGAGATCACGCCACTGCACTCCAGCCTGGGTGATAGAACCAGATCTTGTCTCAAAAAACAAACAAAGAAACAAAAGGATTTTGATAAAAGCAAAATTTGGATACTAATTTGGCTGTTTAATCAGCTACTGAAAGATTCTAATTTCTAGATTTGCCTGACTATGTTTTTGTGCTTTGAGTCTGATTTGTCACTGTTAGTAAATTATCCCCCTAAATTCTGGCTAGTGTTCAGGGATTCCTAGTAGCCTTTCTCCTGTATCCTGCTGCATGCTCTCTCCTTTTTAGTTTCAGTGCTTGAATCAGTTTCATCAGTCAGCTTCTTTCATCTTCTTCTTAGCCAATATCTACTTTGAAGACTTTGGAGTTTTGGAGTCAAACAGATGCCAATTTGAGACTCTGAAGTCAGCCAATTCTCCTGAAATTTCTCTTTCATCCATTTTAACTTTAACTATTGACTTTAATTTTTATGAGCAAAGCTGGAAAGCAAGTAGCTGAGTGGAGGTTTCATTAATAGTGGCCGGGCCTTCCTGAATGATTGTCCAAAGGTGTATTCTAGCAATACGAAGATGGCAGTGTGTGTGGCTCCTGAACTATTTGGAAGAAAGCGTGAAATTCTTCAGATTATTTTTCATTCAGAACTATGCGATGTCTCCCCCGCTTCCCAAATGCATAACTAATTTCATCCCTCAAATTTAGAAACTGAAATTTGGATACACTTCTATCAGAGAACGGCTCATGGTTTTCCCCTAAAATCTCTGTTTGGTCGTCTTCCTTGTCTAAATGGAGAGTGAGGTATGAAAAATCTAGTGTATCCATTTAAAGTATAAAAATATTTTAAAGAAAAATTCACTGGTTGGTATTCTAATGGTTTTTAAAATATATTTTTGCTTTCTCATTAAAAAAGACATTGTATTACAATAGAAGCATTTACATGATAAATAAAAATAGATTACTTTTACCACTCTAAGGAAATTGTTTTTGAACTCTTTCAGTTTGGACAATGAAAGCAAACTGACTGATTTATAACACATTTTGCTTTTTGACAAGTTTTTTAAAAAATTAAAATTCTTGACAAGTGTTGCTGAGCAATACCAAAAATTACCATAGTTGGTAAATACACAAAAGCAAGAAAAGTTAAAGCAAGCTATGACAAGCTTCCAGTGTTTTTAGAATAACAACCTTACATTATCTGATTCCAAATATAGGGGTTAAAAAAATGTTGATTAAGACTTTACAAACATGACCAGGTGCAGTGGCTCATGCCTAGTCCTAGCACTTTGGAAGTCTGAGGTACATAGATTGTCTGAGCTCAGGATTTTGAGACCATCGTGGGCAACATGATGAAACCTTGTCTCTACTGAAAATACAAAAAATTAGTCATGCATAGTGGTGCACACCGATAGTCCCAGCTACTTGGAAGGCTGAGGCATGAGAATCGCTTGAGCCTAGGAGGTGGAGCTTGCAGTGAGCCAAGATCATGCGACTGAACCCCATCCTGGGTGACAGAACAAGACACTGTCTCAAACAAATAAAGGCTATGCAACTATAAAAAGATTACGTAAAATAGACTATTGGACTATTAACATCATTTCACTAAATTTTTAGGTAACTGTATTACTATGTTTTAAAAAAGCATCTCAACATCTAACAACTATAATTTTCTCTTCTCTTTGTTTCAGTTTTTGTAACCAAGAAATTTTAAATAACGAATCCTGTATATTCTAAAAGTTTATATGTTGTTAATGAAACTCTTTTGGAGAAATCTAACAAAGAAAAATTACACCACTGAAGCTTGTGACATCTGTGAAATGTGGTTTAGGAAACATGGCAGGGCTAGGAGAACTTCAATATGAGAGTAAAAAGCATCTGGGGACTGCTCCCTGACCTGGAAGTTCAGAAGGGAAGGGGTTAATGGTGACTGGCAGCTCATTTCAAGTCTTTTTAGCACCCTGTTCCCCTAAAGTGAAGAAGGAAAACAACACAATTGTCAGACATTTACGGTATTCTGTTTTTCCAATTCCTAGCAAGAGAACGTGCAGAAAATAAAACTAAACTGTATAGCCAGCCTTCACTGACTTAACGAAGATGAATCACTTTCATGAGTGGCTTACTTTACCTCTTCCAGGATTGACATATGTGCTTACTGTTTAGCAACACTAAAATTGGAAATAAAATTCATAACTGATACATGTTTAATTAAAGAGATAAAAGCAACTTATAACTATAACTTGATAAAAGGGTCCTATAAACTGCTAACATTTGATAATGATATAAACCATCCTGTAATGCAAACCACAGGATTACTGTCAAGAACATAAAATATATTCACATTATTTGATTCATTCATCTGCAGCAAGAAAAGCAGTTGACAATAAAATATCACTCGGTGTGTGCACGTGTGTGTAAACATGTGTTTATGTGTGTAAAGCCTCCCTTCTGTGCTCATTTATAAGGATAGAATGAGAAAGTTGACAAATTAGAGAATAGGTAAAATGAAGACTTAATTTCTTTGTATATATGAACAATTAACTTTTTCCTTAAAGTCTGTCTACTCCACAGCAAGATTATGGGTCTCCTGGCAGGACTGGCCCATTCACACTCCAACAAAAATAAGAGTTTCATTGTGCTCAAATACAGTGAGTTCTTTGGTTAAAACAATACTTGGGCAATCCAGCTGCCAGGAATATTATTATCTTATGAATTATTAATAGCAAACCTATGTACTTATAGAAAAGAGGACACAATTTAACATGAGCAGTTACCCTTTGGATATTTTTAGAAATTAATATCCATGTAATTTCTGTGATAAAAAGTGAAAACACATGAGTAAATTGAAAGATACAAGGGTAAAATGCACAATAGTCTGCTTATCTATCTGAGAACTTTTCTTTTTCATTTAATAATAGCTAATACAAGTGAACATAATATCAGAAACATCTGCTTAGTTGTGCCTTTAGCCACCATTTCCTTTAACAGATAAAATTAAGCAAGTAGGATTCTCAGCATCTTTGAGCAGGGAAGTGGAGGTGGGAGGTGGGGGAAGAGGCCCTGGTGGGCTGGAATGGTCTGAGTTATGTTTGGGTGATGCTAATCTTCCCCTTACTCTAAAGTACCACCAATTATGTAAGAGCGAAGGAGGCAGTAAATATGTCCAATAACTGATTCAGAGAAGGGCTTGGGTAGGTAGGCAGAGTGTGGGAAGGTCACCTCTTGAACCTAGCAGTTTACTTACCTGTCTACTTAAACTGGGGTTTACATTTTTGCCTGATTTAATAATTGAATATCATATATTGCCTGCATGTTATGGAGTTCTGAAAAACTACATGTTAGTAAAAAAAATTCCTTAATATTATTATCCCTATTAAAAAACTTAGGCCGGGCACAGTGGCTTACGCCTGTAATCCCAACATTTTGTGAGGCTGAGGCAGGTGGATGACCTGAGGTCAGGCGTTCAGGACTAGCTTGGCCAACATGGTGAAACCCCGTCTCTATGAAAAATACAAAAATTAGCTGGGTGTGGTGGCACACACCTATAATCCCAGCTACTCAGGAGGCTGAGGCAGGAGAATCACTTGAATCCAGGAGGCAGAGGTTGCAGTGAGCCAAGATTGCGCCATTGCACTCCAGCCTGGGCGACAGAGCAAACTCCGTCTCAAAAAGAAAAAAAATTATTTACAGCTTTTACAGTCCACTTTCTAAACACATACACAGTGGAACACAGATTATCCCACATGGAAGATAAGTTATAAAATCTGCATTTGGATTCAGAGGTATGTTTTTAGAATGTACCCATATGAAGCATGTTTTTAGAATGTTCCCAAGAGATTAACCTTCACAATTAAGCTTTGTTGCAGTTAGTGTTAAAGGTACTGGGTGTGTTCTGAGTATACACGGGCAAGTACAGCATAGTGACCAACAGCATGGACTTCCATCTGTGTCTTATTTTCTCTAGAAGCGTTTCCTCATTTTTAATATAAGGGTAATAATAGAGCTTACTTAATGTTGAGTTTTGATTTTGATAATGAATGTATTGTACCTAGCACACGACTGTCACTCAGTAACTGGTAGTTACCAGTTACTCTACCAGCTCTAGGATTATCAACTAAGGTAAGGCATGGGAAACAACTACATTGAAATGGGGTCACAGGGACATTTCCAAAGTGCCGTTTCCAAGGTGAAAATCTTCCTGTCAATCTGCAACAGCTCTATCATATCAGCTATTTGAGAATGTCACTAATCCAGCTGGAAGACAGTTGGCCAATGACAGGAGAAAAAACTGAGTAAGGTGACCAGGTGAATTACTGAGACCACCCAAGCCCTATAAATAAATCCACAGTTCCTTGGGGAGTCATCCCTGTCCCAAGGCTTCCTCTCATACAAACACTCTGAATATTGGCTTTAGCAAATTATCTGAAATGGCTGACAAGAAAAACTCATCAAAACCCTTTGGGTAGATACAAGGAGACTGAAGTGGGACAATGTATCTGACGACATATACTGTCTTGTGAGTCTCCAATTCAAAGCTGTTTGATATTTTAGCATGGAGTCCTCGGTGGTATTTTTTATTTTTATTATTTATTTATTTTGAGATGGAGTCTCATTCTGTCACCCAAGCTGGAGTGCAGTGGCACAATCTTGGCTCACTGCAACCTCTGCCTCCTGGGTTCAAGTGATTCTCATGCCTCAGCCTCCAAGTAGCTGGGACTACAGGTGTGTGCCACCATGCCCAGCTAATTTTTACATTTTTAGTAGAAACGGGTTTTCACCATGTTGACCAGGCTGGTCTCAAACTCCTGACCTCAAGTGATCCGCCCACCTCAGCCTCCCAAAGTGCTGAGATTACAGGCATGACCCACTGCGCCTGACCCTCAGCGATATTTTTTCAAAACTCTTTAGTGTTAAGTGTTTTTCTTGTTCTTTCAATCACATAGATAATACACTGGAAAGTATCAAGCCTTAACTATAGTATTCACTGTAGAGACAAGCAGAATTCAATTTTAGTATTCACTGTGAATCACAGAACCTGCTAAGAAGTTAGATTGGTTCTGTGTGCTAGGAAATGCAGAAGCAATCACTAAAAATATTAGCTATAAATCCAGGTAGAGGACTATAAAACTGAAATCCTAAATGTGAGGCTGAATTTTATTTTTACAATCAACAGGTAGAAGCCTATTCTTTTTTTCCCCCTTTTTTGATTTACCATGATTATAAGAATAAATAAAATGCATGAGTAAATGCGTAGTATGGAACTGATAGCAGTGGTGATACAGTTTCAAGTATTTTAGATGTGTAATGTGTAATAACATACTATTCTCCCATCAGGTTTTTTATGTAAATCTTGGAATCCTGCAGGAAATAGTGACATTTAAGAGAAATTATACTAGATTCAGATATGATCACTTTGAGACAAATAAAGTCATTGTTCTGGCAATGTGGATCATTAGGAAGTACCAAAATAATGTTACCGTTATCCAGTTTCAGAATATGTATCTACCCATTTGGATATTTACTATGAACTTTGCAGCTCCAAGGCTAATGCAGGGTGATGAGCATTACATGATGATAGACTGGATCCCTGGACTTAGTCACCTAGAACAGAGGTCTCATGGAGATTTCAGACTCATGTAACTGCTTAGCTGTCATGCAGTATAAAAAGGGCAACAGACAGAAGAGAGGCACGTTTAGGTTATTAGGACTTTAGAGAATGAAGAAAACTAGAAGAGATTATATCAGTTTAAGCATCTGGGTACCTTCACAGAAGTATCATTTAAACTAGTGCTGGAAAAGTAGCATGGTACCCTGTATATGTTGGTGCTTAATACATTTTCATCGAAAGAATAAAAGAAAAGACATTGGAAGGGTGATAGCTCACAATGCCTGGCATGTACCAGTTACTCAGTAAATGCTCCCTGAATTGAATTCTAAAATTTGAGGAAAAACATTCTAGTCAAGGAAATAAGCAAACAACTGGGCATGTAGGAACGAACACTGGGTGGGGTATGTGAGGAAAGTAATAGGAAAGGTGGATAGGGCCAAATTTCACAAAATCCAGCTAAGAAGACTGAATGCTATTGGATGGATGAAGAGAACTCATTGATGATTTCTGAGCTCATGCTGAATTTCTTTCAGTTCCTCAATAAACAGTATTTTCTTTCACCTCCAAGTGTTACACATGCTATTTCTTCTGGTAATTTTTCCACTTTTGTCCTCCCTCCTCGGCCCTCTGTCTGGCTAACTCCTACTCACCTTCAGGTCTCAGTTTTCATCGTTGCTGTTTTGTGGTTTCTTTTTTCTTTTCTTCTTCCCTGCCTCCCTCCCTCCCTCCCTTCATTCCTTCCTTTTCTTTCTTTTGAGGCAGGGTCACAATCTATCACCCACACTGTAGTGAAGTGGCATGATCAGGCCTCACTGTAGCCTTGGCCCCCCTGGCTCAAGTGATTGATCCTGTCACCTCAGCCTCCCAAGTACCTGGGACTATATATGTGTGGGCTACCATGCCCAGCTAATTTTTGTATTTTTTGCAGAGACAGGGTCTCGCTGTGTTGCCCAGACTGGTCTCAAATTTCTGGGCTCAAGCAATCTTCCCTCAGCCTCCCAAGTGCTGGGATTATAGGTGTGAGTCACCATGCTCAGCCCAGGTCTGAGTTTTAACATCACTTCTTCCAGGAAACCACAATGGTCCCTGTATTGGGTTAGCCTCCCCTTCTGTGTTCTCCCATTGATTCTGCACTTCTCACTGCAGCGTAATGAAGTTTTATTATTAGTTTTCCATTTTATGGTAGGCCCTTTGAATGCAGAGACCTTGCCTTTCTGGCAGCTGTATTTCCAGTACATAGCTCAATGCCTGGAATATTAATTAAATTAATTTAAGTGAATGAAACAAACAAGATCAGAAAGGAGTCTTAGCAATGTTGATCCTCTATTATTGAATGAGGAAAGCCTAGGATTTAAAAAACAAAAGTGGCTAGTATATGGAGTCTGTCCATTAAAATATTATAAAATCAAAATTAAACAGTAATGACTGTTAACATTTATTGAGTGTTTACCATGTCAAGCACCGTGCTAATACTTTCCACGTATTACTTTATTTTATCCTCATAGTAATCTTATTAGGAAGGTATTGCTAATAAGTAAATGATAATATAAATGCAATTATACATGAACAAAATCTGGCCATTTTTACAAAAACACTGTGTATACATCTTAAATACCACTTGTAATTCTAGTTGCCACAGCTCACAAGATATATATGAAGTGTCCAAGGAGAATAGGGAGGTAGCTGTATAAAGACAGACTACAAAAATATGGGGCATTCTGTTTGCAAAAAGAAGACATAAAGTCTAAAAGCTTTGAATGGTCTGGAAAAGATGACAATGAGCTTATCTACTAGAAATCTATTGTTGTTTCAAGAGGTAAGTGTCAGGTCCATAAAAGGGTGTACTACTAATATTAGTAGGATGGGGTTGAAAATAGAAAATACTTTTTAAACATTCAAATGATTCAGGGTAGTAGAACTATGATAAATTACTAATGTACATGAAGAATTAGAGGTAAATTCTTAATCTGACAGTAAAAAGAATAACTATATTCTGGATTAACACATATCTTAGTACTACTATAATAGAAAAAGTGTGGTTTTAGCAGGACAAAGGGTCTGATTCAGTGCACTAATTTTATGTTATTTACTAATATTAGGACAGAACATCCAATTGCAGGAGCTTTGCCTTCTGGGCCTAGTATAGTGTCTGTCTCTAAGCTCAATAAATGTTTATTGAATGCTAAGAGAGTGCCCGAAGGTGCCACAGGCTAAGAAACTGAATTTTCATTCTATTTTGAGGTAGAGATATTGGCTTCAAATTCAAACGATGATTAAGTGTGTCTAAAAAGAAAAGGATCTAATTTCCACCATTACTATAAAAAGATTGTGTCTCAAAAGGAGAAGTAGGAACAAAGCAGGTGTTTACAAGTCGGAAAAACAACACACAAACATGCACATGCACACACACACTCACACACCCACACATTTCTTTCACTATTTACAGTTGATTCATGTATCTGGAACTTCATCCTTGAAATAAAATGAGGAGTTCAACTGACTCATGGTCTTTCTGCTTGTAGTTCTTATTTAGTGTTTTGGCAGTAAATCCAGATGCTTGGAAGGTCAACATTTTGTCTTCAAACACTTGGCTTTCAGGAAGTGAGGATTTTCAGGTGCCAGGTGCCAGAAAGCAGTGTAATCAGAGATCTGCTTGGCTGATCTGCGCAACGGAGAAACTTGAAACAAATGTAAGTCTTTTGACTCTCAAGTTCTCCTGTGTAAAGGACTGTATCTAAGACATCAGTTGTTTTTTTTTTTTTTTTTTTTGCTAGGTTGTGAACTACCAGTTTTGGAATAAGTGAAATACCTTCACAGCTTGGAATTTGAAGGCAAACACATGTCATTTTTATATTATTATCCCACAATCACATACAAACTGAAGTCAGAGCAACAAAGTATATTTATAAGTTTCCCTCAATTTCCTATGCTTTGGATCACATATAGCATAATCTTGAAGTGAGGTGGCTATGTGACAGGAAAAAGCGATGGAAAATAAAGAAATAATTTTAAAAGATCTTTGAAAAAATTCTAAAAACAGAATGTAGGTAAAAGTTAATCTGGAGTAGATATCAAAAAGAAAGTGAAGGATATCCCAATAGACATGAAATGAAAAAATTAGGTTATAAACATTAATGTGTTTGGCAGAAACAACCGAAAGTCTTTTTCTGTAGAAATCGTAATTCCCTCAATTTTTTTCTACAGAATGCAAATAAGCGCTTAATTTAATCCAACAACTGGTAGCTCAAAATAGTGCCTTTTGGATGAAAATTATTCAAATAAATTATTTAAAATTGCAACAACATTTAACACATGTAAATGCTATTGCCAGAAGAGTCACAGAAATGAGGCTCTATCTTTAGGATGAGGGAGGGAACCTACCAGAAGTATGCCACTGATTGTGGGTATAACGTCCCCACAGGAAATCCACCAGGCCCTCACAGCATTCTTACTTGTGCAATAGCAGCCATTTTGCAGATATGTCAATCCCAAGATCATAATCTTCTTTTGTGCACATCATCTTAAAAGCTGACTTATAAAAATTGAAATAGCTCTCTCAATACCTCTGGGAAATCACTATAATGTCCATTTCAAGATGATACATACAGACAGAGATAAATTTGTAACCCAAGAATGAATGGGGAGAGAGAGAAGAGCAGAATGGAATCCAAGAACATCAAGATGATACATACAGACAGAGATAAATTTGTAACCCAAGAATCAATGGGGAGAGAGAGGAGAGCAGAATGGAATCCAGGAACATCAAATTTCTAGCCTTCTGTACACAATGTTCTTATCTCCAAAAAACAAAATTCTAATAAACACCTGAATCATTAGAATGGGCTCCGAAAGAGCAGAACACTGGCTTCAATTAACACTATCAGAATATTTGAATTACTTGCTAAAATATTAAATTGAAAAATGAGAACCAACAGTACCACATTAGAAAAATATTAAAGATTGTCCAAAATTTTACCTTTTAACAAAAATATTTTAAAGGTAATATATGTGGGCACTTAAAAATACATTTGCACATACAACACACACACAAAATTCTTCACTATGATTATGCAGCTTACCTAATCTATTTCTTGAAGACAAAGGGAAACAGAAATACAATATAATTTGGAACAAGTTTTGAAGAATCCCAGTAATCCAGCTTAAGTTTAAATGCTTGCTATTTGACTGATTTTTGAAAAATCTTGAGAGTTGGAACAAAGCTTCTAAAATAATCTGAAGAAAGCAACACCAACTGTCTCGAAAGGTCTACTTTTAGTGGCAGCTCAGTCATTTTAATGGCATCTCTAAAGAGAACAATAATGACAAATAGAGCCAGAGGACTTTATTGCTGTATTTACCCATCTACTCCAATTTCCCTTTATCTACAAAATGTATTTCAAATCCCTCTATCTGCTCTGCTTCCACCTTGTTTTAAACCACTGTACTGATTTACGTATCCTATTTGGATAATTTCCAATAGTCTCCTGACTAGTCAAATTTACTGCTTCTACTCTTACCCCACCTCAACCTACTCTTCACAGAAAGCCGGCACGATCTTTTAAAACTAAAATATAATCACATCACCCCCTTTCCTTCCTTATACTTTTCATCATGACAGTGGAAAGACCAAAAGGCTAGACATACCATATAAACCTTGCCTGATACAGCCCTTGCCTATTTTTCTAACCTCACTTCTGCCATTACCACTCAGCCCCTCTGGGGTCTTGTAACTCTGGCATTTTTCCAGCTCCTCAAATGTATTAATCTCTTCCCAACTCAGATGCTTTAACATGCTGTTCCCTCTTCCTAAAAAATTTTGTCCACCACCCAACTCTTCTTTTTGCTAACTCCTAGTCAGCCTTTATGTTATAATGTCAATATTATTTCCTCAGAAAGACCTTTCCTGATTCCAAACTAATTTAGATTCCCCTACCGCTTTCTTTCACAGAACCTATTTTTCCCCCTCATATATTTTCATTCATTCATGCATGGAGGTAGGCATGCATTAATTCAACAACTATTGCTGAGCACCTACTGTGCACCAAGCACTGTTGTGCCAAAGAAACATGGTCCAAGCTCTCTTAGAGCCTATATTAGCTAAAAATTGTAATGATATATTTATTTGTGCGTTGATTTAATGTTTTTCTTTAAGACTGTCAGCTTATGAGACCAAATCATACAAAAGGCAGAGGTCAGAACTTGCTAAAGTTTTCATAATTCCTTAGTGACGGAACTAGCCCTAGAAGCCAGTCAAAAACAGGTGAGTGCTTTCCTCATTTTTAGGAACATACGGAACAGTAGGTGTGGCAGAGACCACTGGCTGTTCTCCTCTTCTTGGCATGCAGTTCTACTACATTTCCCCAACTACTTTGCAGTGAAGTCATGTGGTTAAGTTGTAGCTAATGGGTTGTGAGGATATGAGGTACTTCTAGGCCTGCTTCTGTAAAGCTGCCCTGTGAGCCCTTCTATGCCATTTTTCCCCCTACTGGTGGCTAGAATCTGAGGACTTCTGTGGTCCAAGAGGTTGGCTGAGTTTTGAGATGAAATGGCCCTGGTTCTCCGAATCATCACATAGAGGAAAGCCACCTGCTCATCAGGACCAGCCATCCTGGACTGGTAGGTGGAGACATCTTAGGATTTGTCATCCCACCTAATTTATTATACATGTGGCTTTTCTAATAGTGTTAAAATGTAAGGATCTTAGCCAAAGTGGCTACCGTGTGTTATTCTCATTTTGAATCCTGAGAGTGCTTCCTAAAGAGGGGCCATTGGACAGTTATCCTTGTATTCACATTCACTCAAATGAAAACATGGGTCTATCTCACTTCCTCTCAGAAGTCTGTGAGCCTCTTAAGAATAATAAAACTAGCTTGGTGCGGTGGCTCACGCCTGTAATCCCAGCACTTTGGGAGGCCGAGGCGGACGGATCACGAGGTCAAGAGATCGAGACCATCTTAGTCAACATGGAGAAACCCCGTCTCTATGAAAAATACACAAATTAGCTGGGCACGGTGGCGCAGGCCTGTAATCCCAGTGACTCGGGAGGCTGAGGCAGGAAAATTGCTTGAAACCGGGAGGCAGAGGTTGCAGTGAGCCAAGATTGTGCCACTGTACTCCAGCCTGGTGACAGGGCGAGACTCCGTCTCAAATAAAAATAAAAATAAAAAAAATAATAAAACTAGTAGCTTCAGATGGAGATTTGTAAACGAGAATAAATCATTTGAACATGTGGTTTGTGCTTTAAAAAAATTGTAGCACTATATTTGGTACTTCTAATGTTATATTGCTTCTAAAATAATCTGTAATGTACAGTTTATAGGAGGCATTGACTTGTGGCAAATCAAGTAAAGTTAAAAGTGGTGATTATTACTCTGGTAAATTCATATCATTTACTTAATAGCTCAAAATGACTTTTAGACATTAAATATAATCAGCACTGGATGTAAAATATGCCCTTTTTCACAATAAAATGTAAAATATAACACATATGGTTTCTTATCATTTCTATGAGCTGTATCGTCCTAATTTTAAAACTACCAAGTTAAAACGCTTACATCTAGAAAATAAGCTTATTATTTATTCTTAGCATGAATTATTTTTGGTTTATTATAAACAAAAGATAGGAATTTAAGTAATGTGTCCAGTTTTTCACTGTGATTTTCATCATCTATTGAGAGATGTTGTATTGTCATTTATTCTGAAGTAACTGTCAAAATGACCTTTTAAAATATTGATTTAAAGAGTATAGGTTACTGAAAAGGCAGGAAGCACAATAAGACATTTCTTAAAATACTGAACCATAAAAAGAATACCAGCTAAGTGACTATATATGCAGTCAATGCATTTCAGATGATCACATCCCATGCAGTTAGAAGCATAAATAGGAGGGGGCCAGGATGTATGTCTTTCTCTGTTTCTTGATTTCTAGATTAGATTAGGAGAATAGGTGATGGAGATGTACCAAAAGGAAAACAGTAATAAATGAGACCCATTTTTTTTCAAAAAATGGTTAAAAAACTAGAAGACGAGTTAAAGAGTGGAAAATGATGTAAGCCAGCTTCTAAAGTCAATACAGCTGAGAAAGCATCTGACTTACTTTTTTTTCTTCTCTTACAGCCTTCTAGAAAAGACGTCGCAGGAAACTGAAGAGACTCCCTATTTACTTCAATAATATTCTTTGGATGTGCTTGTTCAAAGCTCTGATCAAGGAACCCCTCTCCATTTCTGGTGTTGATGAAACTCAATCCACCTGTGAGTGTAGTGTATCCACACCATCTGCATTACCAGATCCCTTCTTGAGATTTATTCTCTATCCTCTGTGTGGATTTATACATATCTGTAGGTTTTTCTATGAATCGGGATATCTAGAACGGAAAGGAATACTACTAAAGTTAATATTCCTTCAACAAAGCTTAAATTTTCCTCTTCCCTTAGTCAACAGTAATTCTCCATTACCTGCCCACATTACAGGGTGGGACAAATAACACTCTCAGCTTTTGCCAACTTCATGAACAGGCTTAAAAACCCATACAAAAATCTTATTAATAATAAATAACACTGCCCTAGTGGGTATATGCAGGGTTCACTGTACGTGTTTAATATTGAGGATAATGAGCACCTTTAAAATTACACTATTTATTTAACAAAGTTCTCCACCTAGCATGAAAATTGCCAAAGGTCTTCCAGAATCAGAATAGACAGGCTGGAGCCTGACTTTGTGAAAATCCTTATTCCTAAGACGACAACTCCTACATTATGTTGAAAAGCTATCGAGTTAAAAAAAAAAAATGACCTTGAGAAACTTAGGAAAACATTGAGTTTTCTTCCGTGTGAAAGTGATTATTATGATCATTATTAAAGATTCAGTTTGTCATAACCTTACAAATGTGCACTGAGGAACTCCTAAAGGGCAACAATTGAAAGCATGAATTTATTATTTTGAAAATAAATTCAAATACTTAGTATACATTAAAATATTTTCTTGAGTACAGGGAACATTAGAAAGAATGTGATGAGCTGTTTAGAATATTATGTCGTCTTCTCATATTTATTGTAATAATGGATTCATTGTGCAAAGGTCTCAACATTCTGGCAGGCTGCAGCAATATTAGGAAACACTAATGCCAGTTACATTTTATATCCATATTAGGCTGAAGGAAAAAGACTGGTTGAAATGAACTAAAAAATGTGTTCTTCTTTTGCTCAAAATTTTTTTTAAACTTCACTGATATTCTTTTCAGATTATAAAGTGAGGTGCCAAATTGTGTATTTCTGATATTCTTGATGATTAAAAATATATAAATCAACAGTGACTTTCCCAAACTTGTAACTCAAAAATAGACTGTGAGATGTTTAAGTGACTACAAATCCTTGGAGAGCCTTTGGCTCCCCAGTAAGATTTACATGTTTTAATGTCTGTAATCCCAGAATGCCCTTCGAACTAAGGAGTGTGTTTAAACTGGAATCTTTTAAAAGTTATTTTATTAGCTGCTATGCAATTTTATTCTCTATGTTCCTCAACTAATAAACATAAACATTACAAGTAGTCACAAATAATGAACATTCACAAAACATCCTCTTGATGATAATGCAGTTGACTCCTACATGCTCTATGAATTATTCAGTTTTGTGGCTTTTTGGCTATCTCCTTTATTTCTGCAGTTTCACTCTCTATATATGTATTTCCACTACTTACTAAGAATTCCACTAGAGGGTGAACAGGACAATAAAAGGATATAAATGGACTACGATCTGGTGAGGGAAGCTTGAAACTACTCACTCAAAAGAGATTTAGCTTATTTTTTGATTTAAAATATCAATGTTATTCCCATTTTCTAATATCCCCCCAATTACACTGGCCATGTATAGATAATTTAGAGAGAACAACATAATATATAGCTAAAGAAAAATGTAATTTTTGATGAATTATACAGTTGTTTTCTAGCCGGGTATATCTGGGTTATATTATGTAGCAGGAGCTTATAACTTTATAGGTATAAAAGATGATGCTTAATGATTTATGGATATTTAACAAGTCATGTAATTAAGGAATTACAATCTGATTGCTATGATTACATAATGATAATTTTATTAAGATTTCATGTTGGCATCTACTCCCAAAATATGGAGCAGAAAACATAATCTCAGCTTTTAAAAAAGACAGTTTCTGTCACATAAACTGAAATATGTTTAAGGTTAAAATTGGGATACTAGTCAGATGCTTTTGACCAACAGCCTAGACAGGGAAAGTGGATCTTGGGATTTTGTTGCCAACATTTCTGGTTTGCCCACTGAATATATTCTCAAAACACCTGCAAATAATAATAAAGAATAAATGGATTTCCTTAAAATCATGAAATGTGTGGAAAGGAAGGTAAAGTCAGAAACAGGCTAATTAGCACATTGCTTATGGGTCTTTTGTCATACTGTGTTTAAGCCTAGGAACTGGGGATAGGCTGCTGCCATAATTTAAGAGTGATTCTTGTAGACTCTTATCACAAAATAGGAATGTGCTAATGCAAATCACATACTTTTAAATGAGTGTTAATTTTGAAAATTAAAACTAACATCATGCATTCTTCTTTTATTAAGATTTCAAAATATTTGGGTATGTGCTTTACCACCATGGATAAGAACCCATGGGCTCTAATGATAATTAAAAGTAGCAGTGGTTAACACAGGAGAGGCCCTGAGGAACCAAGTGCCATGACACATCTTGCCACTCTTAGGTACATAGTCACCGTACCCACTAAAGACTGGCCATGTCTCCAGAATGTTACCAGGAATAGTTGTCAAATTCCTTTCTGTTTTGTTTCTAGTTATACCTAATACTCAGAGATGTCTGCAATAGCCTGCTGCTTAGTTATGGCATGCTAGTTACTTGCATGAATTCCAGGTTAGTGTTCAACAAGTTTGGAAACAGGGCAGTGCTGCTATGACATTTCTGGGAGGGTTTGAAGTTCTGTAAGCAGAGAGATTTCACACTGGAGCCAAGGCAGCATGATTCCCTGAGAAAGCCAGTCTGGGCCAGGTGCAGTGGCTCATGCCTGTAATCCCAGCATTTTGGCAGGCCGAGGCGGGCAGATCATGAGGTCAGGAGATCGAGACCCTCCTAGCCAACATGGTGAAAACCCATCTCTACTAAAAAATACAAAAATTAGCTGGGCGTGGCGGCGCCTGACTGTAATCCCAGCTACTCAGGAGGCTGAGGCAGAAGAATTGCTTGAACCAGGGAGTTGGAGGTTGCTGTGAGC
>NW_012115378.1:3226036-3239192 GCF_000951035.1 Colobus angolensis palliatus
CAGTCTGAAGTAAAGTGGAATGTGAAAGTTGTTCTCCTCTTGGTAGAGAGAAGCTGAGTTCCCTTTACCAAGGTAGTAATATTGGGTAGTAAGATGGCATTCAAGAGTCTTAAGCAATAAAGAAAAGTGCTCTTCCTCAAATCAGTGGGCTCCTTCTAAAGCCCAGATAGCCCCAACATGAAGGGTAGGAGTTTCTCAGAGACACCCAGCTTCCAGTTGGACAACCTTTAAGGGGGGACCCCAGTGCAGCTCCCAAGTGCCTTAATTCTTGTCATCCTGATGCCACACTCAATTTGGCTCTAGGATGCCCTAGAAGGTTCCTAGAAAATGCCTCAGTGGCTCCTCACAGACTCTCTGCTGCTTTGGGAAGAATGTGGTGAGACTTCATTAGAAAGCTTCTGCCTACTGTAGCAGTACCTCATATCTGGTGAATAATCAATGTATATTACTTGAAAGGCAGCTATAAAATAGTTAAACAAGAGTTCTGAATATAGTACAATCCTTATATAATAATGGTGCTGGGAAGGATATTAATGCCTATTCGGTGAGTTATGGTTTGCTTTGCCATAACTTTGTTCTATGTGACTGTTTTTCAGGGATTACTTTTAAACTCTTGGCATACATGAAAGTCAGCACACATGTAACTTAATTTATGAAACTCAGCTCTCTGGCAAATAATGCTTTCTATCCTTGCTCTCTATCTCTCTCCACCACTCAACTCCAAGCTGAAGTCCTTGTATCAACTTATTTACACTAAAATAAAATAAAGAACCAAAGAGAGAATTCCCCAGCTCTGTTTATGTCTGAAACACAATGCTTGGTTATCTGGGCTACAATCTGAGAAGCAATGATGTTTGATAGGAGGGATATGGTTGAGTCCAGGGATTGGGGGAATTCCCCCAGAAAAGAATCTCGTCCTATAAGTGGATAGATTGACTAAATGAATTATTGATATTGTTCCACCTGGAGAAAAGAAGATTCAGGAAAAGCATGATTGTTGTCAAATATTTAAGGGGCTGTCATAGGAAGAGAGACTAGGCCCGATCGGCCAGGTTCTAGAGGGAGAAGGCTTAGCCTGGGTAAACGGAATAACTCTGTAATATTCAGAGTTGCTCTGAAAACTCTGGGGCTGCTGTGGTCAGTGGCCAGCTCCCAGTGCTGGAGAGGAGAAATTTCCAGTATTTAATTAAATCAATTATATGCTTCACTTATAACAGAGTACACAGAAATTCTTCATTAAATGCTAGTTATCACATTATTAAGAGTTATAATTATTTTTAGGCATGGGATTTGATGTCACTAATAAGTTCCTGTAGATCGTTGAGATTCTATGATTCAATATAGCAAATAAGTGAAAGAATGAATATCTGTGATTGGCAGGGGAGGTCCTTGCCATGGGCATTTGGTATTTTTGCTGACAATTCAGTTCCTATAAGAATAGAGATAGAGGGTAGGAAGGACAACAAGGGTCAGCTATTGGACCTGGAGCATCAATACAGAGTAAGGCCAGAAGGACAATTGTCTACAGACCAATGAGGGAGAATTGTTAATCTATGGATGCCTGTCTTTCAGCCTAAGAGTGTTGAGGAAAAGGAGACAGAACTCAGTGGAGGGACAGGCAGGCAGGGAGTCAGTCACACCATCCCACAGCTGCTGTTGGGAGAAGTCATGAAACGGTCTGCAAGGTGCAAATAGGAAACTGCTGACAAAATGGGGATAATCATTTGAAAATATAAAAAGCATCATTATCTCTGATTGTCCAACTGTAGATTAACAGAGTTTGAAACTTAGCTCAGGAGAAATTTGCATCAAAGGCTTTTATTGGAACTTTTGAAGTGCAATCTTTTATACCTGAAAAGATAGTTTTTGTTTTTTTTTTTCAAGTATTCACTGGGCTAGGCAGAAAGTAATCTCTGAACTATTATCCTAATCCCATCTCAGTAAATCTTAGGGAAATGTATCCAAACAAAAACAGAACAGAATGAAGCCAGGTGATGTCACAACTTCTGCTGTTGTTATCTGCCAGGCTGGCAGCTGAGCTTGCAGTCCCTCTTCATTTCTAAATAGAGAGAATCACTGAGACTCCATGGGAGCAGAATAGGAATAAGGAAAACAAACAAAAACACTGCCACCAATTCTGAGTTTAATTTAACTTGTATTTCTTTCCTTCTGAGTCCTGTAGTAGGTCAGGAAGAGCTGTGTTTATAGCTTGAACATGAGCTATAATAGAAGTAGGCCCATAAAAACCTTTCGCTGAAGGAGATTTTGCAATACTATGCCACTTAATTCAGAGAAGTTTAGTTTGAGCGGTGCTTTGGGGTGTGAAGAAGGCTTGGAGGTGAGGTATCTGACTATCATACTTAAATAGGCCCCTCCCTCATGCTCTATCAATATTACCTGCAATTCTATTATTTATCCTTGTCTTCTTCTTTTTTCTTTTTTGTTTGAGAAGTAGTCTTGCTCTGTCGCCCAGGCTGGAGTGCAGTAGCGCGATCTCGGCTCACTGCAAGCTCCGCCTCCCAGGTTCACGCCATTCTCCTGGCTCAGCCTCTGGAGTAGCTGGGACTAAAGGCGCCCACCACCACGCCCGGCTAATTTTTTGTATTTTTTTAGTAGAGACGGGGTTTCACCGTGTTAGCCAGGATGGTCTTGATCTCCTGACCTCGTGATCCGCCCGTCTCGGCCTCCCAAAGTGCTGGGATTACAGGCTTGAGCCACCACACCCGGCCTTATCCTTGTCTTCTTTTTTCAGTCCATTCATATAGAAGCTTCGTGAAAGCAGGGCCCAGGCAAAAGGGTCTCAACCAGGGGCAATTTTGCTGTTTCTCTCCAGAGGACATTTGGCAATGTCTGGGGACAGTTTTGGTTGTCACAACTGGAGAGGGGGTGATGCTATTAGCATCTCATGGGTAGAAGACACGGATGCTGTGACGCATGTCACAAAGCACAAGACAGCTGCCCACAACAAAGGATGATTTGCCTGAAATGTCAATGTGAACAGGCTGACAATCTCTAGTCTAAAGTATATCACTAGTACCTAAAACAATGCCTGGGGCCAGGAGTGGTGGCTCACACCTGTAATCCCAGCAATCTGGGAGGCCAAAGCAGGCGGATCACCTGAGGTCAGGAGTTCGAGACCAGCCTGACCAATATGAAGAAACCCCGTCTCTACTAAAAATACAAAATTAGCCGGACGTGGTGGTGCACAGCTGTAATCCCAGCTACTTGGGAGGCTGAGGCTAGGGATTTGCTTGAACCCGAGAGGCAAAGGTTGCAGAGAGCCAAGATCATGCCATTACACTCCAGCCTAGGCAGCAAGAGCGAAACTCCACCTCAAAAACCAAACAAACAAATGAAAACAATGCCTGGAAAACCGTAGGTGATCAGTAAATACTGATTTAAAATGTGAATGTATGCCAGGATAATTGCTCAAACCTATTATCCTGAATAGTGGAATATTTCTTTCATTGTGGGCATGAGTACCATGTTTTTCTGATTTATGAATTAAGCAATCAGAAATGCTTATGAATTGAGGTGATGGTAGCATGTTCCCATATAGAATATAGAAATGTAGGAATCAAGATGTCCTCTGAGAATTATAAACACATAAATCAACTGTAAATCAACACATAATGAAATGAGCTAGAGTATGCGAAGTCCCCTTGGGAAGATAAAGAATGATGCCTAGATAGGTCACACTTGAGTGTCAGTGTACGGTACCAACCAGAAACATGGTTGGTGGAGTTAGACTGCCTAGATTCCAGTCTCAGCTCTGCCCTTTTCCAGACAGGTAAATTAGTTAAACATTGTGTCTCAGTTTCCTCTTCTATAACACGGAAATAATTATAGCACTTGTCACAGACTGCTGTGAGGAGTAAAGGAAATTATGTATTTAAAAAAGTTTTAAATGTAATGCCTAGTGTACAGTGAGCACTCAGTAAACATTAACGATTATTGACAAGACTGAACAATAACTCCACGTCGGGTATTTGCATACCTAAGAGAATAAAGTGTTCACCAGAAGCATAGAAAAGGCAAGCATCAGAAAGGGGATTAATACTTCCTCTCCTAACTTACACCAGGCATTTTATTATGTGTTCCGTATCCATTACTTCATTTAATTTCTAGGAATACTCTTTAGCTGAAGGAGGCTAAGTTGTAATCAAAGGACAGACAACGATATGAAGTAGTGCTGAGATGCCTGGGACCTATCTGACAATGGACAAGCCTCACTCTTTTCAGTGTGAAGAGGAGATGCCCAGGCAAAAATGACAATGACAAGTTCACATGGAAAAGACTGTAATGACAAATGTGCCTTTGCTATTGAAATATATGCTTAGCTCAGTGCTCTCAAATATTTGCGTGACCCAGCTAACTGGCCTTATTCTGATTGAATCTTATTAAGCGACTCCCTGGTTCTATTTCCCTTTCTATGGAGAGTATCCTTATAACACTTACATTTATCACTACAGAATTTAATAAACTGCTTTGAGGTTCCATAAGCTGGGATAATACAAATGTACCTCTGAGAAAGAACTGTGTCTGTCTCTGCCTCAAATCAACAGGTCCAGGTCCTGCACTCTAACGCTCAGAGGAAACGCTGCTAGATGCCAGACTGTGGTGGTGAGGGTGAGAGTGCTTTATGAAGTGGGGACTAAGAGCTAAGCAAATTTTTAGCCTAATAGTATCTGAAGCCAAATGGAATAGGGCTTTAATTAACTAACTTGCCATATTTACACATGTAAGAAACTCACTCATTTATATATATTCTCCTTTTGGGTACTTTCCCATCCAGTTCTGGGGAAGAAATAGATATATTTTTCCTGCAATTTTCTCATTTGGGCAGCATGTTTTAGGCAGCAACAGTGGCTTTACACTTCTGAAGGATCTGATAAGAACTGTGAAGGGGGCAATGAATTGCATTTAATTAAATCCTGGTTGCTAAAAGTAAATAGCAGAGTATGCCATTGACAGCAACAGACTGGCCCTGAAACAAATAATGTGTAGGGCTGAAGATATACCTAGTTTCTTTGCTCTCAGCACAACGTTAGGACATAATTCCATCCATTTTCTTTCTCTTGGAACAATTAGGGAGCAAATATCATCAGCAATTGAGCAAGCAAGGTATTATGTTAAGTATGCCATTTATTTCTTTAGAAACTCAGTCTTTTTGAAGGATATTAGGCAACTGGCAGGTGCCAACAATTTTAATCTCTCTTCTCTGGGCTCCTTTCAGAAGAAATGCCCTAGAAGTTCCAATCAGTGACAGAGTCTCCTATTAAGTATCCACTGAGCATCAATGTATCCTACAGCATTTCTTTTTTTTTTTTTTTTTTGAGACGGAGTCTCACTCTGTCGCCCAGGCTGGAGTGCAGTGGCCGGATCTCAGCTCACTGCAAGCTCCGCCTCCCGGGTTCGCGCCATTCTCCTGCCTCAGCCTCCGGAGTAGCTGGGACTACAGGCGCCCGCCACCTCGCCCGGCTAATTTTTTGTATTTTTTAGTAGAGACGGGGTTTCACCGTGTTAGCCAGGATGGTCTCGATCTCCCGACCTCGTGATCCGCCCGTCTTGGCCTCCCAGAGTGCTGGGATTACAGGCTTGAGCCACCGCGCCCGGCCCCTACAGCATTTCAAAACTGTCAGCAAACAGATTATTAAATTCATTTTAGCCAACACCTATTATCTGAATTTTATTCTGAATATTCTTATGGCATAGTCACGATTTTGGATTCTGTAACTCAATGACTTAAAAGCTGTAGGTGAAGAGGGAGATGCTTTAAAATAAGACAAAACAAGGCAAACTTAGAAGCATTCTGTGTGGTTCTGCTCCCCAAAGTGTGGTCCATGGGCTCCTGGGAGACCCTGAGACTCTTTCAGGGTATCCATAAAATCAATACTCTCTTCATCATAATGCTAACATCTTACCAGTTTTATTCACTGTGTTACCATTTGCACTGACAGTGCAAGAACAATGACGAGTAAAACTTTCAGCACCTCTACAGGAATTGAAAGAGTTACCTCAGACTTCACTAGTAATTTTTAATTACAGTTTTTGTTTTACTTCAGGATGTCCTTGATGAAACATTAAAAATTATTATTTTTCAGCCTGGCACAGAGGGATTACGGCTCATGCCTATAATCCCAGCACTTTGGGAGGCTGAGGCAGGAGGATCACTTGAGGTCAGGAGTTCGAGACCAGCCTGATCAACATGGTGAAACCCTGTCTCTACTAAAAATACAAAAATAAACCAGGCATGGTGGCGGGTGCCTGTAGTCCCAGCTGCTCAGAGGCTGAGGCAGGAGAATTGCTTGAACCCCGGAGGTGGAGGCTGCAGTGAGCTGAGATCACACCACTGCACTCCAGCCTGGGTGACAGAGTGAGACTTTGTCTCAAAAAAATTAATTTTCTTAAATATCGCCCTCAAATATATGTCTTTTTAACATTTTGTGTGATGAAATGGAAAGTATACATAAAGACTTGCTACACAACAAAGAGTATACACATGTGAAACATCTGTGCAGCTGATTGCGAACTAGGCCAGGTGCGTTTTTGTGGAACATAATTTTAAGTGAAAGAAGCCTGACAGACAAACTATGGTTATTCAACTTGGCTATTTCACAGGTTTTTTTTTTTTTTTTTTTTAAGAAAATTGAAAAAATGAAAGAATGGAGCTGTCACTTCAAGTAAAACAAACGACAGTACTTGTTGCCAGTGATAAAATTGGAGCTTTCTAGCAAAAATTAGAATTTTGGAAAACTTGCTTTTGTCTCCATGAGCATGACAGCTTCCCAGTACCTAAAGTACTTTTGATTGAGATGAAAGATTGATGAGATCAATGGTTATATAAACAAAAGTTGTGTTTTTGTTATTGTTAAGTAAAATGGGTCAATATTTGGAAGGCCTACATAAGATCTATAAACCAACATTCTCCAAATGATCAATTCATGATGTTATAAAATCATACCTCAGTTAAGAATATATATGAACTATGAGACAGATAATAGATTTTAATGTAATAAATTATGCAAAGTTTATTAATATGATTTAAGATTCTGCACACTGCAACTCATCTTTAAGAAACAATCACATGTTCAATGTAAGCTAGTACAGCTCCTATGAAAAACAGTGTGGAGGTTCCTATTAAATATAAAACTGCTATATGATCCAGCAATCCCATTAGTGGATATATATTCAAAATAAATGAAATCTGTAGGTCAAAGAAATACCTGCATTCCCATATTAATTGCAGCATTATTTAAAATAGTCAAGATATGGAATTAACCTAAGTGTACATCCACAGATAAAGGGATTAAAAATGTGTCATATGCACAACAGAATACTATTAAGCCTTTAAAAAGAAGGAAATCCTGTCATTTGCAACATCATGGATGAACCTGAGGGACATTATACTAAGTGAAATAAGCCAGGCCCAGAAAGACAAATACCACATGATCTCACTTAAATGTGGAATCTAAAAAAGTTTAATTCATAGAAATTGAGAATAGAATGGTGGTTACCAGGGGTTAGGATGGGGAGTGGGGGGATAGTGGCTGAAGGATACATTTCAGTTAGAAAGGAGAAATAAATCATAATGCTAACATGTTACCAGATTTATTCACTGTGTTACTGTTTACACTGATGGTGCAAGAATAATGGTGAGTAAAACTTTCAGCACAACACAGTGACTATAGTTAATAACAATGTATTCTATTCTTGAAAATTGCTAAGATAATAGACTTTAAGTGTTTTCACTATAAAAAAAGGATTGAGGTAGTTCATATGCTAATTAGCTCAATTTAGCCATTCCACAATGTATATATATTTCAAAACAACATTTTGTACATAGTATACAATTTATATTTGTTAATTAAAATTTTTTTTTAAAGAAACAAGCACTTTTTGAGTTTAGGTGCTATACAAAAGAATATCCACAATTTTCTGAAAAGGCTATGAAAATACTCTTGCCTTTTCTAACTACACATATGTGTGAGACTGGATTTTCTTCATATACTTCAACCAAAACAACATATTGCAATAGATCAAATGCAGAAGCAATTATGAGAATTCAACTGTTCTTTATTAAGCCAGACATTAAAGACATTTGCAAAATTTTTAAAACATGCTGTCTGTCTTTCTTACTAAATTTTTGTATATAAATTATAGTTTATTTTTAATAAAGTGTCATGGTAATATGTAAATGGTTTGTTATTCTTGACTTAATACGTAAGCAAAAAATTTTTAAATTTCTTAATTTTAATTTCTAAGTTGAAAAATATCAACAGATGTAACCCATACAAACAAAGTCCTTTGAATAATTTTTACAAACTTGACGGCCTCGGAGACTAAAAAGTTTGAGAATAGCTAATGTACAGAAATGCATTTTGGGCAAAGGAGTAAATGCTTTAAAGAAAACGTGATGAAAAATGCAACTACAATGAATGAAAAACAAATGTCTCTGGAGGTTTATCTTCCAAATCTCAACCTCAAATCCAAAAAGTGACTTAAAATACACCAAATAGATATGCACTACGTTTTCTTTCCTTTTTGGTTGGGGGCTTGAGGAAGCATATCTGCTTTCTCCTGTAATACTATTAACTACCACCTACTGGATATCTACTATGTGCTGCAAAACGTACTATAGATTTTCCATATTATCTCATTAATCCATTAAATTGATATTATTCCTACTTAAGCCCACAGAAACCAATTTTGATGATGCCCAAACAATTGATTGAAGTTCTAAGAAAGGTATGCTCTATTTTCCCATTTATTCTCTTTTTTCTTAGGCTGGAAACTCAGGACATTGTTCACTGCTCTACGGTCCTTCAGGCATGGATATCCTTGGGCTGGCCCAATTCTGAGCAATTAATGTTACGTGGTTAGACAGGGTAGTAAAAATGTGACCTGTGTGTGAGTGTGTGTGTGTGTTTGTGTGTGTGTGTTCCACAAAACATACCATACTTAAAAGTGAGAGGAACCCTTTGGGTGCATGACCTGTCAGTACTGTGTGTATTCAAACAGTTTCCTGCATACAACCTCTCCCTCTGCCATCCCTACCTGCCTACTTTTCTGTTTCTCAGCTTGCAATTTTTCCACTTCATTGAAAATTAGCATGTCTCGTAATGTACCTTATTCAATTCTTTTCTTATGGCTTTCTTACTATAATAGATCTTTATATTTCCCTTCATTGTATAATTAAACCTAACATTTATTCAAGCAATACCATTAAAACTTTTTAAAAGTTTCTTACTGTTTTATGTTTTCCTTGATGTCTGATATTGCAACATCATAGCTTTGACATTGATTACTATAAATATACTGTATTTCACTGACCTTAGATTTCAAATGAGATTTTGTGGGTGGGGCAGAGCACCTGACCTCTCTAGCATTGTATTCTGAGTTCCAAATAATTAACTCACACTGGACATCTGGAACTCACCAAAGGTTGTAAAGGATTGTCTTAATCCAGATACCAGAATAGTTACCATTGCTGCATTACAAGGAAGATACATTAACTTAATGTTCTAGATCTTCCTCATTCATTGAATATGGCCCTGGAATGAGACTACCTGGATTAAAATATTGGTTTTACCATTTACTAACTTTCAGAATTTTTTTAGTCCTCTCTATGTCTCAGTTTTGTTATCTGTAAAATAGGGATAATAATAGCACCACAAAGAATAAAAATGAATGATAATCTGGTATATAATATAACAAAGGATATAGTAATTCTTAATTTAGCATATTATTGTTGTTAATTACAGGTGGACTAGCTGAACAGAAAAAGAAAATCTCATTTTATTGATGAAAATGAAAATAAGCATTAATATATTTTTAAAAGTGAGAGGAAAAACAAGAGAAAATCTTCAGTGAATTAAAATTAAGATGTCTATATAAAAGTTTGTAGCAAATGTTGAAGTTCCCAGATGAAATTTTTTGCTTCTAAAGCTCTTAGGATGAACAATTAGGATAAGCCACAGTTGGCATATTTTACAGGAACAAAATTTACCAGTAAAGGGCTGAATGATTTCTGAAACAGCTGAGAAATCCCGCTGATAGAAAGATTCTCTCTGACAGGGGACAAGAGTTCAAGCTGAGTTCTGGCATTTTCTGCAGAGGGCTTTTCCAAAATAGCATTAGGGAACTGTTAAATAAGGCACCATGCCCAGCGTTATATAGAAACTTACAACAAAGCATAGCAGCATCATTTGCAGCCACCACATTTGAAAGAGCTGAAATGCAATGGGAACCACTTGGCTTGCTTGCTAAATGATCCTCCCCTTAAATCACCATTAACATAGGGAACATAAGCTTCATGGACTGGTGAGGAAAAGTTGACACAAAATGTCCCATATGTATGAGCCATTTACATCTGTGGCACCATACAAGGAGAAGGAAAAGCATGATGTCTTGTAATCTGCTTCCGGTGCCAAGGGATTTATAAATCCATTTTGTGAAAGTTTATATTACAAATGGATTAAATTCTATTAATTTAATTGAAATGGATTAATTAATTTAAATGGATTAAAGAAAAATAGAGATAAATTATACTTTCTTTATCTAAAAGCATACTAAATTGAAAATGTTATGAGGCACCAAGACAATAATTTTAAAAAATGAAGTCCATGAGAATGGTGCAAAGTAGTATGCAAAAAACTTATCTGCCAAATGGAGAATCGTGAAACTCCCCATAGAAGTATAGCTGACTAAATTCGAGGAGAATCCAATGGTTTCACTGCATGGACATAATTGCAGATCACATCTGTAAGCCCTTCTGTGCACAGTGACTCTCGGGTGATGAACAAGTCCGCACATGGGAGTCCTTGGTACACAGCTCAGGGTGGGAGTGTAAATAGACTCCTTGTAGCTCAATTTCCATGTGGTAACAGTTCCTTGTTATTGATCAACTCTGAAACCATGTTGTCTTCATCAAATCTCTACTGCTACTATTAGACCAGATGAATTTAAAGAATGTGCTTTATGGATTATTTTCATGACAACTTCATTGTATTTAGATCTTTTGGTCACTCTGCTTCTTAAAACTATTTGCTTTTTTGTTTTCTGCAACATCCTTTCCTGCTCATTAAATACTTGGACTCTCAGTTAGGTAGATCTCTTTCAAAGATCAATGCTGACACTTGCTATAAGTAACCTTTTAGAATATTAGTTTCCTCAATTTAAAAATAGGGATAAAATTCATGCCTCCTCATTGAGTTATTGTGAAATCAAAGTTGGAATAATAAAAATAACTGTTAATCCTTACATAGGGCTTTCTATGAGTCAGACACTGCCTTAAATGATCCATTAACCATTTTAGGCTTCATGCCAACTCTGTAAGTTTGGCACTTTTATTATCCTTAAGCCATAGCAGCACAGAGCCCTTAAGTAATTTGGTAATGGCTATAGCTACTAAGTGGTAGAACTGTAATTTGAATCCCTCTACTATAATGCATATAAAATGCATTATATATGCCTTTTATAAAATGCATGGCAAAACTACTTGGTAGTAATAAGCACTCAATATATGTTAGCTAGTATTATTGTTTAAATCATTTTCATTTGTAACCATTACTTCCTTCTCTGGCCCTGTGTTTGACTCTGTGTCTCCCAGCCATGCCTATGATGTCGGGTCCTTCAGAAATATATCATTTCTTTTTCTAATTCTACACCCTCTCCCTGGGTAGTTTCATCTACTCTCATAACTTTAATAACATTTATATGCTGATGATTTCACAGCTTTATCTTTTACTCTGGCTATTCTTCTGAATTCCAAACACATACATCTACCATTTTTTTTTTGACAGATTGACTTAATGATACCTGAAATGTATCATTTATTTGCTTCACCTTCCAGCTGCATTAACAGAGCTACAATCCAATTAGTCTCCCAAGCTAGTCACTTTGGAGTCAGCCTCTACTCCTCACTCCTCTCTAAATCCAAGAGGTTACTACATCCTCCCAATTTTATCTCACTCATGTCTCAGGAAACTAACACTCTTTACCTCCTATGCTACTGCCTCTATCCAGGCATCCAGGAACCTCTTCGCTCCAAATAAAATGAACTTTCCACTGATCGCTTTGCTACTCGTCTCCCCTTTCAAACCTTTTCCATCACTATTCCCAACTCTTGGGCTAACCCTCACAGTAACCTTGGAACATAATGTATGATTATTAGAGAGTAAGATGATCATACATTGCTTGTGATTAGCAGCTAAGGCTTAGAGTTAGGATCAGCTATTTCATTTATGATTTTATGAATACAGGAGAATTGGGTTACTCAGTATTATTGTGTGGCTGGGTGGTGGATTGCCTGAAGTGGGCTAGAGAAGACGACTAGAGTCAGGGAAGCCAAGGCCCTATAAGCTCTCCTTTTCATAAATCACCCGCCCAGACATGAAGTCACTTAAGATGATGGCAGTTGCTAGGGTTGTGATAAAAAAAAATGTACTGGCTTCTGAACTCTTCAACAAGTAGGTTTACAGTGGTGATAACTGAGGTACAGAGAAGTAAAGGTGGATACCATATATCCCAAAAAGAGATATTCATCCAGTGATGGTAGAATACGGCCTGGAAACCATTTTGGTTTCCAGGAGAAAAATGCCAACCACATCATTTAACCCTAAGGCACAGAGCATGAGATAGAATAAGCAGCTTTCTCTGGACTGGGCTGCTGGGGAAGCATGGAATCAGAGGCTTTGCAGGCATCTGTCAAGCCCAGGAGATGGAGAGAGATGCTCAGTGAAGACAGTGACAGTGTGGAGGGTTGCAGGAACAGCAGTTAGTTCAAAATGGGAGAAGTTAGGAGTAAGGTGGTTCAGGATATTGTGTCTAGTGGTAGAAGCCCACGAGAAAATGAAGAACTGGGGAGGTTTATATGCTGGGTTGTAGTTGACCACAGGTAACAGGCATGGGTGGCCTGGAGGACTGAAGAGGTTGCAGGTTTTATTTATTTACTTTTTGAAACGGAGTCTCGCTCTGTCCTCCAGGCTGGAGTGCAGTGGCAAGATCTCCACTCACTGCAAGCTCCGCCTCCCGGGTTCAGGCCATTCTCCTGCCTCAGCCTCCTGAGTAGCTGGGACTACAGGTGCCCGCCACCACACTAATTTTTTGTATTTTTAGTAGAGACGGGGTTTCACCGTGTTAGCCAGGATGGTCT
>NW_012115378.1:3239242-3286131 GCF_000951035.1 Colobus angolensis palliatus
TTTTTAGTAGAGACGGGGTTTCACCGTGTTAGCCAGGATGGTCTCGATCTCCTGACCTCGTGATCCGCCTGCCTCGGCCTCCCAAAGTGCCGGGATTGATTACAGGCGTGAACCACCGCGCTCGGCCAGAGGTTGCAGGTTTTAAACAGCACTTGTCCTGGAAGCCCAGATGAATGGGCATCTTATGCTTGCCTGAAAATATCTCACTAAGACTTGAATTTACTGGTTTTTCTGATGAAATCCTATCCCAGGAGAACAGATAGCATGTTGAGTGAATTCCTGGGACCACTTCTAGATATCCTCTGAACTAGGGCTGAAAGTACCATATTCATTAGGAATCTGGACAACGATGGCAATAAAATAAAAAGAAAGTAAGATAAAGGGATAAAAAATAAAACCAGTTTTCCCAAGTCTCAACCTCACTTACTGGCTCTTAGTACAATTACTTATGGAAACTTCATCAAGGCAGACTAACAGAGAACACTTTGGTAAGTATTGCTTTAGTTGAAAGGCCTCTTGAGGCAATTTACAATAAGAAAAATGTTCAAGCACTGGGAAAAACCTGGGTTAATTTTTAATATAAATAATGTAGTAAGCTTTTCTGTGTTTTATTGCAACTGAAGTTGAGCTGTAGTGAGGACTGAATTGTTCTTTATTAATAAAGAAAATAAAAGAGCTTGTGTAAACATAGCAGAGAATTATTCTAATTATTAAAACATTTATATGATATGCCATTTCATAATTTAATATTTGATTATTAGTTAAACTCAAGAAATTATGCTACTAAGAAGAAAGGTTCTAGATAAAATTATTAACATTATTTCAGTTACAGAGCTACAATGAACAGAGCTACAATCCAATTAGTCTCCCAAGCTAGCCACTTTGGAATCAGCCTCTACTACTCGCTCCTCTTTAAATCCAAGAGATTACTACATCCTCCTGATTTTATCTCACTCATGTCTCAGGAAACTGACACTGTTTACCTCCTGTGCTACTGTGTCTATCCAGGCTTCCAGTGAATAGTATGCATTTTAAATTATGTAAACTATGAGTATGGTAGGTATAAGGTGTGTCAACCAGTTTGAAAATATAAGCTTACCAAGTGTGACAAACAAGTTCAAGTATGAAAAATAGAATGTACAGAGTTTGTAAGAAATCCAGGCATCCAATAATGCTTCACACATATATCTTTCTGCATTAGCTATATCTTTAGAAACACTGAAACTTGACAATTACAACAAATAAAGTTGTTATTCAGGGAATATGCAATTTTAAAATGCCAGAAGGTTACTAGAAATTCTCTGATAAGCAATTATTTGAAAAGGCATCAAGCAAGATTTATCTGGATCAATGAAATAAATCTCAATAAACAATGCAATTTGAACATTGTGTAAGTAGAGGCCAAGGGACATGAGTCTCTCTCCACAAATGCATCCCTAACCTGATGGCTAGCTTTCTTTATAAAATTGCATGTCACGTCGAAAGATCCTTATGGCAAAAGAAGATCAAAAGAAATCACTGTGTCACATGAATATGTGAATCCTTTACCAAATCATTTGAAAACCTTTCAGTAGAACTGATTTGGCACACAGCAATTTTGTATCTTCTAACTTCTTATTGTATTAAAAATAAGATGAGTTATAGATGTTGGTTAGCAGAGAGGGAATGCATAAGAAGGATTTTTAAATGGCCTTCATGAAATCTAGAGAAATGAGTTAAAGAAGCCTCTGGGTGTTTAATAGCTATTGTAAATAATTCGAGTGTTCTTAAGGATTAGAATTCATATTTTAATAAATTTGAGCCAGGCACAGTGGCTCATGCCTATAATCCCAGCACTTTGGGAGGCTGAGGCAGAAGTATCACTTGAGGCCAGCAGATGGAGACCAGCCTAGGCAATACAGTGAGATCCCATCTCCATAGCCTCCCCCGACTCTCCTCCCCCCCAAAAAAGAATTAGGATACGGTCAGACAGAAGGGTGTACCATGGAATTGCTACAAGTAACTAATGTTAGAAGAAATATAAGCAGCATTGGAAAGTCAAAAATTGAACGAAGATTTTTAAAGAAAATCTTTCATATTTTGCCCAGACTTAGCACACTTTCAAAAGAGAGGCTGGGCTGTGGGTGGAATTCTCAATAAGCACAGCTGCACTGGCACAGATCATGTGCATCATCCTTCCCTGACTAAGGAACTCAAGGTCGAGCACCATGTTCCGAGAGAGGCAAAGGACAAAGAACACTGGCCTGGGCTTTATAAAGATGATGGGGCCAGAGATCTGAGAATAATTTCATTTGCAGATATTGAAAGGGACTTTTCAGATAGCATGTCCCTCTATGATTATTGATATTGGTGGACCTAAACTTATTGATAAGTTTATTTATCTTATAAGGCTTATTGACATTGGTGGACCTAAACTTAGTATCTTGAATGGATATGTGGGCACTGACCGGGAGGATGCTACGGGAACTGACAGGGCCCTGAGAAGAGTGGACTGGGAAGGAACCATGGGGTTTTGGGAAGAGTTTGTCCTTCTTGGCTAAAGGGAGCAGTGGAGACTTCAGTAGCAGAGTAAGAGAAAGTGAACACACTTTACACAGGTACCATTCGGAATAATGGTTGGTTCCCCAACTGTCACACATTCTCACACAGATATTCTTGGCTCCAAGGGTAAATCTGTTTGTTTGTTTTGACCAACCAAGTGAACACAAAAAAGATCAAGTCAGTTAAATCATCAGCTTTCTTGAAGTGGTAGATATTTTGAATGAGTCAACTTTTTTTTTTTTTACTCTCAGACTCATCCGTAGATATAGACTTTTGCTTAAGCAGAATTTATGGATTTTTTTTCTTCTAGTGGTGATGACAAATTTATCTTGTTCTATCGTTTTTGTCAGGTTCTTCTAGCTATAAAAACATGCATTGTGAGTCACTGGGAAGGAGTGAGCCCAGCTGGTAATGTGACTGCAGGAGCATGTGAGTCCACGTGGAGGGGATTTCCATTACTTTGATGCCATGGGCACATACCTTTGATCACTGAGCTTATCAGCTACAGACAAATGTTTCCATATTAATGGTGAGACACCCTTAAACAACAAATAATATCTGGATACAAACCCTCATCATCTATGTCCACGTGTGACAGCCCCAGGCGGCATCTGTGTAGCTTCTTAAAAAGAATGCCAACTGGAGCAGACCCTAAAGCCTTACAAAATTTCAGCCACATTATGGCCTCCTTATTACTAAGATCTATCACTCTGTTTTGGGTGGAAATTGAACTGATCTGCCCTGACTTTCCCTTCATAAGGTCATGTAGATTGCTGCCTACATTAAATGCTCTGCTGGTTGCTGGCAACCAGTTGGGTCTGCCTCTTCTCAGGTATTAAAGGTATAATGACCAATTTGTAACTCTCAAAGATATTTTCCTCTTTAAAAAAAAAAAAAGTCTTACAAAAGGAAATTTCCTGTTTCTTTTTTTTTTTTTTTTTAACTTCAGGACACTTTCTGAAGGTTCTTAAAATATCTGTGATAAGCCCTTTTTGGACATAAATCTTTTCATGGAGCATTTCCACTTTGGTTTCTCTGACATTGTTTTAACAAATGTTAATCCATTATCTCTGTTTTTCATCTACTCCTTTATGGGAGAGCAGGTTAACTAAATGATTTCCTCTAAGTCTTACTTACAAGATTTTACAGAAGACTTTCACGAGTGTTAGGGTTGTATACACACTCATTAGTTCTCGGTATGTGTCTGATGTAATAATGACATTTATTGTACATCTGTCTATAGCTTTATAGATTCCAAACTGTTTAAAGGAACTTTATATAAAACAATTCCTCAAAAAAGCAATAATCACAAGCCTAATCTTTCTAGTTGCTTTCATGTGTCACTAGGCTGCTTGACAGTCTACAAGAATTTCCTGTTCCTATCAGATCAAGTCCAGATTCCTTGCATTGGCATTCACAAAGCACCTCCATCCTACCCTTAATGCAACCAATTAGTTCTTCCAAGGTTCCCCAAAGGAGACCTCATGCTTTGGCCAGGTCAGTCTCTGAGGTTCACGGAATAGGCTGTAGTCAGTTCTGCCTTCATTCACTGTTTTCATCATTTCAAGTCTTACCTTCTGCTGCTTCTGCAAGTACTTCCAGCACTTCCTCTCCCATATCATGGTCCACCTTCTCCAAGATGTTATTTCATTTCTCACGTTCATACCAACTTCTCCTTCTACTGAACTCTCAGAGCCTCTACATTCTGATCAAAGACATTTTATTCTTTTGCATGCAATTGTGTATTTGATAATGTTTTGTGTATATATAAGTGTATAAATGTAGACATATATTTTATGTATGTCTTATGTTTCCAAGAAGATAAGTTCCCCAAAGAAAAGGGTCACATCATATGTTTGTATTATTGTCCTCTGTGGTACCTAATGCTTCACCTGATGTACATCACTTAAAAGGTGTCCCTGGCCGGGCGCAGCGGCTCACGCCTATAATCCCAGCACTTTGGAAAGCTGAGGCAGGCAGATCACCCGAGGCTAGGAGTTCAAGACCAGCCTGGGCAACACGGTGAAACCCCGTTTCTACTAAAAATACAAAAATTAACTGGCTGGGCCGGGCGTGGTGGCTCACACCTGTAATCCCAGCACTTTGGGTGGCCGAGGCCGGCGGACTGCCTGAGGTCAGGAGTTTGAGACCACCCTGGCCAACATGATAAAACCCCGTCTCTACTATAAATACAAAAAAATTAGCCAGGCATGGTGGTGTAATCCCAGCTACTCAGGAGGCTGAGGCAGGGGAATTGCTTGAACCAGGGAGGTGGAGGTTGCATTGAGCTGAGATCGTGCCACTGCACTCCAGCCTGGGTGACAGAGTGAGACCCTGTCTCAAAAAAAAAAAAAAAAAAAAGGCTGTGGTGGCATCTGCCTGTAGTCCCAGCTACTCAGGAGGCAGGAGAATCGCCTGAATCCAGGAGGCAGAGGTTACCATAAGCCGAGATCAGGCCACCGCATTCCACTCAAGCCTCGGTGACAGAGACTCTGTCTCGAAAAACAAAACAAAACAAAAAAAGTGTCTCCAACTGGAATTAATTACCCCATTCCCTGCAATACTTTCAGCCTTGATGTTGTTTATTCAGCTATTACAGCACTCCTCACAGCTGTCTCCCACTGTGTATCGTGAGCTCTGGATGAGTCCCAGTCCTGTCTAATTCATCTTTTTCTCTCTCAAAGTACCTAAGACAGCATTGTTTATAAAAAGAATTTAACAGTCCTTGCTAATTATGTTTCTATTAAATTTCAACTTTATTTAACGTATCAGCCTTCTCAATAGCCATCTTTTTGTGGAATAAATATTTCCACAGATAACATTGATTATACTTGAAATTATATTGGCATTTGGCATGTGAGAAGAAAATGTTTGATGCTTTCCTAATTTTGTTTACTCAAAAATAATGTTAAAGTCTAGATTTAAATATAAGGTAGTGAGTTGTGCTGTCAGATCATCTTTACTTAAGGGGCAGCTGCCATATCAAAAATGCAATAACAGATATTTCAATACAGTAGGTACTTTCTATAGAAATGTTAATATACGAATGTGTTACCCAGTTCTCAGCATAAGATTTTACATTATTGTCAATTTATTTACTTCAGTGTCTTTATGAGACACTGAAGATTTTGAGATTCATTGATCTGCAACTGGCAAAAGTGAACGGAAAATTGAATTTTCATTGTATCATTCAAGAAAACTTCATGACACAATCCATCCATAACTGACTACCTTGTATTTTTCTTGCTTTTTTGATGTAAATATGACACTATTTCTTTCTTCAGAGGTGGGAAGAACTTTTCATAGATTTGGACTGTCATGGGAAATCATTTCACTAGGCCTTTGGGTAATTTTAATTAAAAATTCATTTCAAGTCAATCTCTTATGCTTACCAGAAGCATCTGCCATGTTTTCCCCACTTAAGAACTTGAGCTGAAAATATGAGCATTTTCCTGTTATAAAAGCGCCGCATCTGTGTAAAGTTAAAATAGCTTCTAAGGACAATTTTCAACACATTTGGATCTTCCAAATTACAGTTTTTAAAATGCAGCTTTCAGAGAACAACACTGATGCCTCACTCAATGGTGTGACTGCATTTCTTGCTATACATGATGTCTTCTTTCTCAGCATGTGTTTAATTCCTTGAACCATTAGCCTACTCTTAGTTTCTTCATTAGGCTCATGGCCAGGACACAGCATACTGCCTGCCACACAACAGTTGCTCAAAAGTACTTATTGATTGAATGAATGAGTGAATGAGTGAGTTTAAGGATATAAAAGCCCTGAAAGCCCTGTTTTCATTTATTTCTTCTATGTGTTCTAACTGTAGTTACTGATTCTAGCCTAGAATGTTCTCCGAATATAAAAATGCCCTTGAGCTCCTGAGACTAATTGGTGAAAACTAAATAGAGCAGCAGAGGGTCCAGAAAGATAAAGTGACTTTGTACAAACAAGAAAAGAAAATTTTTGTACTATACATTTTGTTAGAAAAGTACTTCTATCTGCTAGAAAATTCTATAAAACTCCAACACCAAAAATCTACAGTATGAATGAAGTTTCCCTTGATTTGCTTCTGAGGTTTATTGCAGCCTCTCAATAACCAAAATAAAAGTCTTCTAAAGTCTGTCTTTTCTTGCTCAAGGCTCAGATGTCAGTTCCTGAATCAGATTTTTGTTCCTTGTTCAGGTGAAGCCTGCATTTTTTGGCCCTTGACCCTACACTGGCAAGGTTATCAAGTTATGCAGCTCCAAATGTATTCCATGTGAATGGTGCCCTGGGAGATCTGCCCCATGGGGGTGTCATGTACCTTAACACACAGTCATGTTCATTATCCCAGGGTATTTCTTAGAAGAAAAAATATTTCCTATTTTTAAGAGAGTCTGATGTTACCCATCTGTATTAGTCAAAGTGGTTCAAAGAGAACCAATAGGGTATATAAAGATATGGATGTAAACAGATATAGATATATGGGAGAGGATTTATTAAACAAAGTGGCATACATGATTATGGAGGCTGAGAAGTTCCATGACATGCCATCTGCAAGCTGGAGACTTTGGGATGCTGGTAACATGGCTCAGCCCAATCTGAAGGCTTCAGAAACATGGGAGCCGATGGTATAACTCTCGTCTGTGGCCAAAGGCCTGAGAAGATGGGTGGAGAGGGGGAAGAGGAATAATGTAAGTCAAAAAGCTAGGGAGCCTGGAGTTGTTGTCCAAGGACAGGAGAGGAAGAGTGTACTCCGGCTCCAGCAGGTACATAACATATTCACCTTGTCTCTGTTTTGGTTCTCTCTGGGCTGCCAGCAGATTGCACGGTACCTGCCCGCATTGAGGGCAGATCTTCCCCACTCAGGCTCACATGCTAATCTTCTCTGGAAGCACCCTCACAGACACACCACAAAATAATGCTTTATCAAGTTTCTATGTATTCCTTAATCAGGTCAAGGTGACACCTCAAATTAGCCATTTCACTGTCATGTAAACCAAACCATAGCACTTTTTACTAAATCAGTGCTGTCTATGGATAACAATTCAAGTTGTTCTTTTGATGGTAAATCACACTAGTTTAAAACACGAGTTAGATGTACAGGGGGCTTCTGATCCCTCCACCTCCCTACTTTACTAGGGTTTAACTGACAAATAAAAATTGCATATATTTATAGTGTACAATGGGACGTTTTGATATATGTATACATTGTGCTGTGATTAAGTCAAGCTAATTAACACCCATTGCCTCACATACTTATGTTTTTATGATGAGAACATTTAAGATTTACTCTCTTAGCAATTTTCAAGTACATATTATTACTAACTACAGTCACCAATAGCTCTCCAAAACTTACTCTTCCTAACTGAAATTTTGTATCCTTTGGACGATGTCTCCCAATTCCTCCCCTCTGCCCACCCTTTGCAACCACTGTCCTACTGTCTGCTTCTATGAGTTCAACTTTGTCTTTATTATTTGACAAATATAAATTGTATATTATGTACAACATGTTGTTTTGAAATATGTATACATTGTGGAATAGTTAAATTAGGCTCATTAACATATGCATTACTTCATATACTTATTTTTTATAATGAACACCTACTATCTACTCTCTTAGCAATTTTCAAGAATAAAATACATTGTTGTTAACTATAGTCACTATGTTGTACAATGGAGTTCTTGAACTTATTCCTCCTTTCTAAGTGAAATGTATCCTTTGACTAACATCTCCCCAGTCTCTTCTCCAGCCCTTTGTAACCACCATTCTGCTCTCAATTTCTATGAATTCAACTTTTTTAGATTCCATATGTAAGTGAGATCAGGCAGTGTTTGCCTTTCTGAGCCTGGCTTATTTCACTTAACATGATGTCCTTCAAGTTCATCCACATTGTTACATATGACAGAATGTCCTTCTCTTTTAAGCTACATAGTAGATATTGCAGATCTCTACCACATTTATCCATTCATCCATCCACTGATGGACACTTAGGTTGATTCCCTATCTTGACTTTTGTGAATAATAAATGCTGCAATGAACGTGGGAGTGGACCAGCTCTATTAAGAAAGCATTACCAGTATATATATATATATATACACACACACACACATTATTCACAGTATATATATGTAATATAAAATATGTACATATATTACATATATACATATTATACATTTTTTTATTTGTAATATATATTTGCAATATATGATGGTCCTTAAGAAATCGTGTTTCAAATACTATGTAATCGTTTGTAGAACTGAGAGAAGATTTTTCTGGATCAACGGTTCACATTTTATCTACCAATTTTCCCTTGGTAAGAAAAAATAGCACTTGAAATTTGTAATAAATAGCTGGGTTTTTTTTAAACGGTATTTTATGCAATAGCTCCCAAAGCAATTCAGTTACTCCAAATATGTTTTTTTAATTAGAAAAATTTTTAACTATGCAATGTGCATTTTGTAATAAGTGGTATGGTTTGGATCTGTGTCCCCACCCAAATCTCATGTTGAAATGTAATCTCCAATGCTGGAGGTGAGGCCTGGTGGGAGGTCTCATAGGGGTGGTTTCTCATGAATGGTTTAGCAGCATCTGCCTTGTGCTGTTCTCACGAGATCTGGTTCTTTAAAAGTGTAGGGCACCTCCCTGCTCTCTCTCTTCTTCCTTCTCAGGGCATGTGAGATGTTCCTACTTCTTCATCGCCTTCCAACCTAATGGTAAGTTTCCTGAGGCCTCCCCAGAAGCAGAAGCCACTAAGCTTCCTGTGTAGCCTGCAGAACTGTGAGGCATTTAAAGCTATTTCCTTTATACATTACCCAATCTCAGGTATTTATTTATAGCAATGTGAGAATAAACTAATATGATGAGTACGCTGTATTTCACACAAATACCTGTTCTATGGATTCTTCTCTTCATTCTCTGTAACTTAATCATTTTCTATTTTCTGTGTATTCAAATGATCAATTTCCATGAACTTTTTTGACATGAGCATTCAAATATTTTCAAACTTATCTTATTTAAAATTGACATTTAAAAAAAGTTCTCCAATTTGGGTTCCCCATTTAGCTACCTCTCATTTCCCTTTCTAAAGCATCAAATTTCCCAAATAGCAATCTTATGTTGACTGTCTATACTTGTCCATCTCCCTTTCACTCTTTACCCCAGTGAAAACTAGCTCGTTTTCCCACCACTACACTGAACCTGTTCCTAGTAAGACTGTCTCTGACCTCTGAACTGGGGAAGCCAACAGGCACTTCTGTCTTTACCAATCTTGTTTGTTTCATATAATACCACTTGCAGTGCTCCCTTAAAAAAATTCTTCCCTTGGTTTTGGTAAAACCATTCTGTCCTTATTTTCACCCCTCCATCTCTTTGGCTAATTATTCTCAGTGTCTCCTGATGATACATTTCCTTTTTCTCAACCAAAATCATAAGTGTTCTCCAGGGTTCTTCCCCATCCTTCTTTTCTTTGTGATACACATGCTTCTTGGGATAACTCATACTGCTCATAGCTTTAAATACTTATATACAAATGACTTTTAAATCAATATCTCCACACCAGATATTTCATCCCATTTATCCTAATGACTACTGGATATTTTAGTTTGGATATCCCACTAAAGCCTCCAACTCAAAATGTCCAAAGCCATTGTGTTCATCCTTTCCATACATGAATCTTTTCCTACATCCTCTATCACAGTGGATAACATTAACATCCATTCTGTTGTCAGAGCCCTGGGAACCATCCTTGATATGTCTTTTCCTCCTGGCCTCCCATCCAATCTTTAAATCATGTTGATTCTATTTATGAGGTATCTCTTAAATTTATCCTCCTTTTCCTATGTCATTGACATGATCACTGTGATTCCCTTAGAACATTAGGCTCTAATTTTTTCTTGCTTGGAATTTGTGGTATATTTATTCTTTGCTGTTCTTCCTGGTTTGAGGTTCTCTGCCTTCCATTCTTTCTTTCAGACTGTGGCAACAGTGGTTTTCCTAACTTTGAAATTAGTTATGCCATTGCATGTTCATAATTCTTAAACGGTTTTCCACTGGCCTGGTATAAGTGTTCACGTGTTTAACACAGTGTTAAAGACCTTTTATGATGCTTCTCCCAATCTGCCCAGTCTTATTCTGTACCACTCATTACAACACATCTTAGGCTTTAGCAATGCTAAACCATTTGCATTTAACTAAAGATATCACACTCTTGCCCCTCCAATACTTTTTAGATGATATTTACTTTTTCCAGAATATTATTTTACATTCATATTGTAGGCACACACAAGCAGAAATCTGCCTGACATACTTGTAGTCATCTTCCAACTTTCACCACGTTTATCTTTCCCTGAATTAATCCTCTGCCTCTTCTATAATGCATTTTGGGGCTTCTATTGTATCTGTCACATGAAATATCGACAATTTGCTTGTATGTGTCTTTCTCCTACATTCTTTGAGCTCCCTGGGGCAGAGATTGCATTCACAGACTTCACAAAGTATTTGATACACGGCTGGTGATCAAAGTAGATGATGAATGAATGGAAATAAATTTTAAAAATACAGGTTTTCCTCATTATTGAGGGTCATTTACTTCAGCAGTATTTTTATGAAAATGAAAAATGCTAAGTCAATATTGCAAGTAATTGTTTTCTTTTATCACAACGTGACATTGTTTTGAAGTTCTTTCTTCATCTGCAACACAAAGCCCTTAAACACACCAAAAATTCTACATCCTAAAAATGAACAGTTTGGCATAATCTCCCAAAAGTGACATAGGCAGAAAGGAACAATAACACATGATTGAGAGACTGAGAGGATTGTAAAGTGAATCACAGAATTATGACCTATCTACTCCAGCCTGTGAAGGACACACTTCCATTTGCCTGCTCTATGTATAGAGAATTATCTGACACCATGTTTGAATGGAGCAGTAATTTATAGTCACCACTGATTTAAAATTATTTGCAGACAATTATTAATCCTTCTGTCTCTGGATTTTCGTCATCAAAATGATTTCATAGTATTGTCTACAAATAATTGAAGCAGAATGAACCCCATAAAATGAGATACTTTAGGCTGGCAAATCATTATCATATGTGTCAAAAATGGTTGACATGAATATTTTAAAGGCCCAAAGATCTAACACAACAGAACTAGATTGAGTTCGACTCTTGACCCTTGTACTTTTGGACAAAGCTAATCTCTCTGGACTGTGGTTTCTTCTTCTGGAAAGTTAACAATCTGAACTACTCACTAGATGATGTCTACACCTGCTCCCAGCTCTAACATTTGGTGACCCAGCCCAGAGATTAGCTTCTCTGTATTCAGTATAATATTGGAAAATTATATTCTAAAAAGATGAAGAAAATGTGCAGATAAGTTAGTTCTCTAAAACTGTGCATACAGGTATACCTCAGAGATATCATGGGTTAAGTGGCAGACCACTAATAAAGCAAATATCACAATGAAAGGATCACATAAAGGTTTTGGCTTCCCACTGCACACAAAAGTTATGTTTACATTACGCTGTAGTCTTTTAAATGTGCAATAGCATTATGTCTAATAAAACAATGTAGATACCTTGATTAAAAATACTTTATTGTCACAGCTGACTTCTACCAGACATGTAAAGAAGAGCCAGTACCATTTTACTGAAACTATTCCAGAATATTGAGGAGGAGAAACTATTCCCTAATTCATTCTATGAGACCAGCGTCATCGTGATAACAAAACCTGGCAAAGATGCAACAAAAAAGAAAAAGTCATGCCAATATCCTTGATGAAAATAGATGCAAAAATCCTCAAGGAAATACCAGCAAACTGAATCCAGCAGCACATCAAAAAGCGAATCCACCACAATCAAGTAGGTTTTATCCCTGAGATGCAAGATTGGTTCAACATACACAAATCAATAAATGTGATTAATCACATAGACAGAATTAAAAACAAAGCCCACAAGATCATCTCAATAGGTGCAGAAAAGGCTTCTGATAAAAATTTAAACCATCCTTTCATGTTTAAAACCCTCAACAAGCTGGGATTTGAAGGAACATGCCTTAAAATAGTAAGAGCCATTTATGACAAACCCACAGGCAACATCAAACTGAATGGGCAAAAACTGGGAGCATTCCCCTTGAGAACCAGAAGAAGACAAGGATGCCCACTCTCACCACACATATTCAACATAGTACTGGGAATCCTAGCCAAAGCAACCAGGCAAGAGAATAACATTGAAGGCATCCAAATAGAAAGAGAGGAAGTCAAACTATCCCTGCTTGCAGATATGATCCTATACCTAGAAAACCCCACAGACTCTTCCCAAAAGATCTTAGATCTGGTAAACAACATCATCAAACTTTCTGGATACAAAATCAATGAAAAAAATCAGTAGCATTTCTTCACACCAATAGTGTTCAAGTCGAGTGACAAATCAAGAACTCAATCCCATTTACAATAGCTCCAAAAAGATAAAATACCTTAGAATACAGCTAGCCAGGGAGGCAAAATATCTCTACAATGAGAATTACAAAACACTGCTCAAAGAAATCATAGATGACACAAACAACTGGAAAAACATTCCATGCTCATTGATAGGAAGGATCAACATTGTGAAAATGACCATATTGCTCAAAGCAATTTACAGATTCAATGCTATTCCTATCAAACTACTAATGACATTGTTCACATAACTGAAAAAAATCTAAAATTCATATGGAACCAGAAAGAGCCTGAACAGTGAAAGCAATCCTAAGCAAACAGAACAAAGCTGGAGGCATCACATTACCCAACTTCAAACCATACTACTAGGCTGCAGTAACCAAAACAGCGTAGTACTGGTACAGAAATAGACAGACAAATATGGACCAATGGAACAGAATAACAAGCCCAGAAATAAAGTTGCACACCTATAGCCATCTGATTTTCAACAAAGTCTACAAAAACAAGCAATGGGGAAAGGACTTCCTATTCAATCAGTGATGCTGGGACAGCTGTCTAGCCATATACAGAAGATTGAAACTGGACCCCTTCTTTGTACCATATACAAAAATTAACACAAGATGTATTAAAGACTTAAATGTGCAACCTAAAACTATTAAAAACCCTCGAGGAAAACCTAGGAAATACCATTTTAGAGGTAGGCCCCAGTAAATACTTTATGAAGAAGATGCAAAAACAGTTGCAACAAAAAGGAAATTGACAAATGGGATCTAGTTAAACCAAAGAGCTTCTGCAGAGCAAAAGAAACGATCAGCAGAGTAATTAGACAACCCAAAGAATGGTATATAATATTTGCAAACTATGCATATGACAAAGATCTACTATTCAGCATCTATAAGGAACTTAAATTAACAAGCAAAAACCAAACAACCCCATTAAAAAACTGGGCAAAGGACATGAACAGATGCTTTTCAAAAGAAGACATATACATAGCCAACAAGCATATAAAAAAATGCTCCACATCACTAATCATCAGAGAACTGCAAATCAAAACCACAATGAGATACAATCTCATACCAGTCAGTATGGCTATTACTAAACTGTAAAAAATAACAGATGCTGGCTGGGCTGTGGAGCAAAAGGGAGCCCTTACATGTTGCTAGTGTAAATGTAAATTAATTCAGCGATGTGGAAAACAGTTTGGCAATTTCTCAGATAACTTAAAACAGAACTACAACTTGACCCAGCCGTCCCAATATTGGGTATATACCCGAAGGAATATAAATTGTTCTACCACAAAGGTGGTAGAACACCTAGGTCTCCATCAACAGTGGACTGAATAAAGAAAATGTGGAACATATACTCTATGGAATACTATGCAGCCATAACAAATAATGAGATAATGCCTTCAGCAGCAACATGGATGGAGCTGGAGGCCATTATCCTAAGTGAACGAATGCAAGAAGAGAACCAAACATTTCATGTTCTCACTTATAAGTGGGAGCTAAACATTAGAGTACATAGACACAAAAAAAGGGAACAATAGATACCAGGGCCTACTTCAGAGTGAAGGGTAGGAGGAGTTTGAGGACTGAAAAGTTGCTTACTGAGTACTATGCTTATTACTTGGGTGATGAAATAATCTGTACAACAAACCCCGTGACATGCAATGTATCTATAAAACCAACTGTACATCTACCTCTGAAACTAAAATAAAAGTTAAAAAAATATTTACCTCCAAAAAATTGCAACAATCATCTGAGCCTTTACTGAGTCATACCCTTTTTGCCCATGGAGGGTCTTGCCTTGTTTCTGATATCAGCTGACTGATCAGGGTAATAGTTGCTGAAGGTTAGGGTGGCTATGGCAATTTTAAAAAATAAGATGATATAGTTTGGATGTTTGTCCCGCATAATCTCACATTGAAATGTAATCCCCAAAGTTAGAGGTGGGGCCTGGTCGGAGGTGTTTGGGTCATGGGGGGGCATTCTTCATGGCTTGGTGCTGTCCTCACAATAGTGAGTTCTTGTGAGATTTGGTTGTTTAAAAGAATGTGGGACCCTCCCCTCCACTTTTTCTCTTGCTTCTGCTTTCACTATGTGTTGTGCCTGCTCCTGCTTTGCCTTCTTCTGTAAGTAAAAGCTCCCTGAGGCCTCCCCAGAAGCTAAGCAGGTGTCAGCACTATGCTCGCACAGCCTGTAGAACCATAAGTCAATTAAACCTCTTTTCTTATAAATTACCCAGCTTCAGGTATTTCTCTATAGCAATACAAGAATGACCTAATACGTAAGGAAACAATGATGTTTGTTGCATCAATTGGCTTTTCCTTTCATGAAAGACTTCTCTGTACTGTGAAATGCTGTTTTATAGCATTTTACCCAAAGTAGAACTTCTTTCAAAATTTGAGCAAATCCTCTCAAACCTTGTCATTGCCTTATCAACTAAGTTTATGAAATATTGTACATTACTTTTTGTCATTTCAACAATGTTGACAGAGTCTTGACCAGGAATAGGCATGAAACCACTTCCTTTGCTCCTCTGTAAGAACTAGTTCCTCTTCTGTTCAAGTTCTATCAAAAGATTGCAGCAGTTCAGTCACATCTTCAGGCTCTACTTCTAATTCTATTTCTTTTGCTATCTGCACTACATTTGCTGTTACTTCTTCCACTGAAATTTTGGACCCCTCGAAGTCATTCATGACGGTTGAAATCAACTTCTTCCAAATTCCTGTTTATGATATTTTGACCTCTTCCCATGAACCACAAATATCCTTAATAGCATCTAGGACGGAGAATCCTTTCCAGAAGCTTTTTGATTTACCTTGTCCAGATCCATCAGAGGAATCACTGTCTATTGCAGCTACAGCCTTGGAAAATGTATTTCTGAAATAATGAGACTTGGAAGTTGAAATTACTCTTGATCTATGGGCTACAGAATGGATGTTGTCTTGGGAGGCATGAAAACGACATGACTCTCATTTTACATCTCCATCAGAGCTCCTGGATGCTCCAGGTGCATTGTCAATGAGAAGTAATATTTTGAACGCTATCTTTTTCTTTTTAGCAATAAGTATCAACAGTGGGCTTAAAATGTTTAAAAAAAATTCAGTAAACCATGCTATAAATAGATGCACTATCATCCAGGTTTTGTTATTCCATTTATAGAGAACAGGCAGAGTAAATATAGCATTATTCTGATGGGACCTAGGGTCTTTGAATGACAAATAAGCACTGGCTTCAATTTAAAGTTATCAGTTTCATTAGACCCTAACAAGAGACATCTTATCCTTTGAAGCTTTGAAGGCAGGCATTGGCTTTGCATCTCTAGCTATGATAATCCTAGAAGGCATCTTCTTCCAATAGAAAGCTGTTTTGTCTAAATTGAAAATCTGTTGCTTACTGGAATTATCTTCCTCAGTCTTCTTAGCTAGATCTTATGGATAACTTGCTTCACCTTCCACATCAGTACTTGGTCCTTCACCTTGTTCTGTTATATTAGTTATAGAGACAGCTTCTTTCTTTAAACCTCATGAACCAACCTCTCCTAGCTTCCAACTCGTGTTCTGTAGCCTCCTCACCTCTGTCAGCCTTCACAGAATTGAAGAGTTAGCGCCTTGATCTGGATTAGGCTCCGGTTTAAGGGAATGTTGTGGCTAATTTGATCTTCTTCCCAGATGAGTAAAATTTTCTCCATATCAGCAATAAGGCTGTTTCACTTTCTTATCATTCATGTGGTTTACTGGGGTAGCACTTTTAATTTGCATTTACAATTTGGCTGACTGTTTGGTGCAAGAGACCCAGCTTTCAGCCTATCTTGGCTTTCAACATGTGCTCCTTAACTTAATCATGTCTAATTATTGATTTAAAGTGAGAGACACAGGATCCTTCCTTTCACTTAAACACTTAGAAGCCATTGTAGGGTTATTACTTGGCCTAATTTCAATATTACTGTGTCTCAGAGAATAGGGAGGTTGGAGGATAAGGAGAGAAATGGAGTAATGGCTGGTCAGTGGAGCAGTCAGAATGCAGAAAACATTGAGCGATTAAAATTATCTGTGTTATATGGGTGTAGTTCATGGCACCCCAAAACAATTATAATAGCAACATCAAAGATCACTAGTTACAGATCACCATAATCAATAGGATAATAATGAAAGAGTTCGAAATATTGTGGGAATTACCAAAATGTGACATAGAGACACAAAGAGAGCACATGCTGTTGGGAAAATGGCACAGACAGGCTTGCTTGATGTAGGGTTGCCACAAACCTTCAATTTGTAAAAATTACAGTATCTGTGAATGGAAATAAAGTGAACTGCCATAAAATGAAATATGCCTGTACTTGTTTTTAAAAGTAATATGAGTATAGCATGAAGGTGGACTCATTATAATTGATTTATGCATTGAAAACTCTCCTAGTCATGATTAATTCTAATGAGTGTAGTATCTTCATTTAGATTAATATGTATAGTGTTTCATAATTATAGGGCAAGAGCAAGGCACATTGGTGGGGAAATGTTTACAGGTAAGCTCAGCACCATGAAAATGTCAAAGTGTAATAACGTTTACTGATGAGTGCAAGTGCTGCAAAATTAATGACAACATCTTTCTTTGTTTATTGCTTTTCAATATAGCTAATCACAGCATAGGCAGAAAATACTCTCCCCATTTTTTCTTTTTTCTTTTCCAGAAAGATGGAAGTGGGCATCACCCTTTATTACAGGGTCCACACTGTGGGTGCCAGGGTCCCCTCCGCTGAGAGTAGGCTGAGACTCTAGTCAGGGTTGACCATCTGGCCTCCTATGAATCCATTCTCCTTCTGTCCCCTTAATCTCAGGCTGGGCATTGGATCCCCAGGGGCCTGTGAGACCTCCTTGGCCACCATCGCCCACTGTCCCATGTGCATGAGAGCATCACATGTCAGTAGCGGTGAGTTAGATGGCCTGTGGGTCACCTGGCATGGCAGGCCTGGGCCTTGGGTTCCAGCCAGCAGCTGTGGGGTCCCAGGGTTCCTAGGCTCGAGGTCCAGGCCCTCGTAGAGGGTGGGGAGCAAGGTGCGCAGGCCAAGCAACAGGGGTTGAGCCAGGGAGGCCAGGTCCCCGTTGTTGCCCAGGTCCTCCCAGGCCAGCGTGGGAAACGTTGTGGTGTCCTTGACAGCCTCGGTGAGCTACCGCATCAGCTGGTTGCCGTTGAGCAGCAGCTGGGTGAGGCTGGGTGGTGCCCACAGAATGCAGTCATAGGAGGCCAGATGGTCAGACTGGGCTGGGCAGGTGGACAGCCATCAGTGAGTCCCATGAAGCACGGTTCCCATGAAGCACATGCTGCCGGCCCAGCTCCGTGACTGCCCAGGTAGCACGTGATGTGCTGCACATCCTGCCAGTGAGATGCCCGAGACTCCTCTGCCAGCAGAGTCTTCTGGAAACTGCTCTTGAGGTGTGTGCTCAGCATCTCTACACCTGCTATATCTGTCATCTCACTTATTTTTCAGAGAGGTGAAGTAGTTCCTCCATGGCCACACACCACTAAGTGGGGAACCAGGTTCCCAAACCGAGATACTCTGATTCCTGTCTCCGGAGCCCACATGTTTTGTTTTGTTTTGTTTTGTTTTGTTTTCCCTCTGAGCCCCTTCTGAGATTGATTCCACTCTGGGTCTTCCCCCTGGTGCTTTTCATTTCTTTATCAAAGAGGTGCTACAGAGTATGCCCGGAGTCTCGGGTGCCACTTTTCACAGTTACACACCCCCATGTCCTTCAAGAATACATGATTCTTCTGAACTTGTTCCTTGCTTAAGAGTGACACAAGTTCTAAAGAAAGAAATGAGTTCATATGAATAAAGTTATATAGAGCTCAGCACCTGAGACTGGAGGAAACTTCTGGCACCAGGATTTAATCACTCTCTACCTGCTAAATTTTCATTACAGGTGAATGAACCTGTCTAAAATGCTAGAAGGTATTTGCACTACAGTTGAATGGTACTGTTTCCTTGGTGTATTAGAGATGTACACTCACAGGTAAAGGTTTGTAAGCAAATAAACCACACAGCTACCTCCAAAAATCCAAGAATTGTTAAGATCCAAGGGAATTTTTTTGTGGGCGCTTAGATCTATATTTATGAATTTTATATTTTTTCTGGGCATATGTTATATATATTTTATAGAAAATTTGCACAATACACGTGAATACAAGAAATAAAATAATCTCCTGTTTCTCAAAATCTAAAGTAACTGCAATTAATGTTTCCATCTTAGCCTTTTCTATCAATATATTATATTGATAGAAATTATATTCCACATAATTATATTCCACATAATTCTAATTAACTGCATAATTTGTTTCCTGGTTACGGTATTGTTACATTGTGACATCAGCCTTTCCCTATGTAATTAACACTTTTCATAGACGTTATTTTACTACATGTAATAATATAAGCTCATCAATTCTTTACATGGATTATCTCATCGAATCTTTTTAACAATCCCATGCAGTAGCTCTATTATTGTCCCAATTTAAGAGATGAGAATAAAAAGTTAAATAAGTTATACTGAAGTCATACAGTTTAGAGCAAGACTTTTGTTCTAGATCACGAAAGAAATGGATAACAGCCTAAATGCATAAAAGGCCACATATTATTTTACTGAGTGGATTTATCACAGTTTTCTTAACTATTTCATTTTCAAGTGTGCACTGTTACTTATACAGTTCTCTGCACCCCTTCCCAGATCCTTTTCGATCTATATATTTTTAAAATGTACCTAAAAACAAACTGTATATGCTATTGGTACAAAAGATAAGTTGACAACATACCACACTTCAAAATCATGCTCCATATGCTCACTTTTTTTTTTCTCAATACATTGTTTCAGAGAATTTATGAGACACATCTGAGAAGCTTCTTAAAAAGAGTTCTGGACTTTAAACCAGAAAATGTGTGATTTATACTTCCATTTAGACTGATTTGTTCTGGTCTTGGATAATTACTTAATCTCTCCTGCCTTAGTCTCCTTAGATGTCAAAAGATTTCCATGAGAGAAACACCAGCTCTTGGCTGGTTTGACACACCCCAGTTCTCATAAATCCAGCCTCACAGGTGAAATCTTCCTTAGCCTATAGAAGTCTCTTCACGTACTTGACTAGTGGCCTTGGCTGTAAGAATAGGACAAACTGATGACATAAACACATTGTAATCAGGCATGACCTTATTGCTTAACTATTCTGTCTAGATTCCTCTGATGCAAACTCCAACAAAGTTAAAACTTGCTGAAAATAAAACTCAATACAGTAAAATGTGACCTGACTGAAAATAATATATATAGATCTGGGCAAAAATGGAAGGAGGATTAGAGGATATCGCTAAGCTCTTTGGAGAAAATTGGTCTCAAAGTGTCCCTAAGAATTGTTATGATTTTTATTTATTATTCTCAACAGTTAATTAATCAGTTTGTTAATCATTCCTGATGGTTTAGAATTTTACTTCCTATTTTCAAAATGGCGTATTTCATTGTTAAAACATACAAGACAGTGCAAAGTAATGTCAATTCACTAAACATTATTTGCTTGATGATGACAAACAGTAGAACACTAGACAGTTATCACCTCAGTCCAAAATCACAAGCAAGTAGACAAGGAAGGAATTCCACCTTCATGAGATAAAGGTTATAGAAGAGGAAATAAAGGGGACTCTGCAAAGGTATGAGTCAAAACAAATTCTGAAGACAGTAGCTGTATCAGGCACCCAAAATTGGATCATTAATAAAACTGAGCATTCAAATTTAGCTTAAAGAATTGAAGCAGTGGCCGGGCACGGTGGCTCACACCTGTAATCCCAGCACTTTGGGAGGCCAAGACAGGCAGATCACGACGTGAGAAGATCAAGACCATCCTGGCTAACATGGTGAAACTCCGTCTCTACTAAAAATACAAAAAATTAGCCAGGTGGGGTGGAGGGCGCCTGTAGTCCCAGCTACTCGGGAGGCTGAGGCAGTAGAATGGTGTGAACCCAGGAGGCGGAACTTGCAGTGAGCCAAGATCACACCACTGCACTCCAGCCTGGGCGACAGAGTGAGACTCTATCTCAGAAAAAAAAAAGAATTAAAGCAGTCAAAACAAAAAGGGAAATTTATAGAGTATATATTTTCTCTTGTACAACAAAAAAAGCTTACAAGCTTTTCTTGAATGATAAACTTTTTCTTGGCACAATTCCTATGAGAATCACAGAACTGGAAAAAACTACTTTGAAGTTCATATGGAACCAAAAAAGTCTGCATTGCCAAGACAATCCTAAGTCAAAAGAACAAAACTGGAGGCATCACACTACCTGACTTCAAACTATACCACAAGGCTACAGTAACCCAGTGGAACAGAACAGAGCCCTCAGAAATAATACCTCACATCTACAACCATCTGATCTTTGACAAACCTGACAAAAACAAGAAATGGGGAAAGGATTCCCTATTTAATAAATGCTGCTGGGAAAACTGGCTAGCCGTAAGTAGAAAGCTGAAACTGGATCCCTTCCTTACACCTTATACAAAAATTAATTCAAGATGGATTAGAGACTTAAATGTTAGACCTAAAACCATAAAAACACTAGAAGACAACCTAGGTAATACCATTCAGGACATAGGCATGGGCAAGGACTTTATGTCTAAAACACCAAAAACAATGGTAACAAAAGCCAAAATTGACAAATGGGATCTAATTAAACTAAAGAACTTCTGCACAGCAAAAGAAACTACCATCAGAGTGAACAGGCAACCTACAGAATGGGAGAAAATTTTTGCAATCTACTCATCTGACAAAGGGCTAAGATCCAGAACCTACAAAGAACTCAAACAAATTTACAAGAAAAAACAAACAACCACATCAAAAAGTGGGCAAAGGATATGAAAGACACTCCTCAAAAGAAGACATTTATGCAGCCAATAGACACATGAAAAAATGCTCATCATCACTAGCCATCAGAGAAATGCAAATCAAAACCCCAATGAGATACCATCTCACACCAGTTAGAATGGTGATCATTAAAAAGTCAGGAAACAACAGGTGCTGGAGAGGATGTGGAGAAATAGGAACACTTTTACACTGTTGGTGGGATTGTAAACTAGTTCAACCATTGTGGAAGACAGTGTAGTGATTCCTCAAGGATCTAGAACTAAAAATACCATTTGACCCAGCCATCCCATTACTGGGTATATACCCAAAGGATTATAAATCATGCTGCTACAAAGACACATGCACATGTATGTTTATTGCAGCACTATTCACAATAGCAAAGACTTGGAACCAACTCAAATGTCCATCAATGACAGACTGGATTAAGAAAATGTGGCACATATACACCATGGAATACTATGCAGCCATAAAAAAGGATGAGTTTGTGTCCTTTGTAGGGACATGGATGCAGCTGGAAACCATCATCCTCAGCAAACTATCACAAGACCAGAAAACCAAACACCACATGTTCTCACTCATAGGTGGGGACTGAACAGTGAGAGCACTTGGATATAGTAAGGGGAACATCACACACTGGGGCCTGTTGTGGGGTGGGGGGGAGCGGGGAGGGATAGCATTAGGAGATATACTTAATATAAACGACGAGTTAATGGGTCCAGCACACCAACATGGCACATGTATACATATGTAACAAACCTGCACATTGTGTACATGTACCCTAGAACATAAAGTATAATAATAAAAAAAAATTCCTATGAGAATTGTGTGGGCTTAGCTCCTTATTCTGAAGATAGCAAGTAGCATTTAGCACAATGTTACTGCAGTTGTTCATGCCTTATGGTAAACTTCACCCTTGATTAAGGGCATAAAATTAAATAGTTACTCAGTAATGACATTATATGTGTATCATTAGGCAGAGAAAGTGTTAAGCGAATATGCTGTAGGTCTGAGATCCAATATACAATGGCACTTAGAGAAGGTATCTTGGCTATAGCACAGCCAATCCAAGGTTACATTTGTGGACAGCTGTTAGAAGTGCCAATATTCTGCATGGCTGATTGAAGAAAGATCTATATGTTTAAACAGCAGGTGAGAAGGCAGCAGAGTTGACATTCTGATGGGAAAACTACCTGACTTTTATTCTGACAAAGAGATGGGTCACTCTAATACATAGAGATGGATAAACTTTTTTTTTCCTCAAAAAGGAAAAAAGAAAGAATTCTGAATCTGCTTTTGTGATTTCGTAAGTCCCATAAGGCGTGATTGAAGCAATTTAGGCCTAGAAATTTTTATGAATAGTTCTCACCATTACACTGCCTGAATCCACAAAAAAAAAAAAGAAAAAAGAAAAGAAAAGAAAAAGAAAACCTAACAAATACTTTTGTCAAATTTCTGAATATTTGAGTAGAAAGACATATTGTGGGTGTTCCAGGGTATTAAATATTTCAAATAGATGAACAAATTGACCTAACAGGATTATTTAGTATTGCTTATTTGAATAAAGGATATATATTTTATTTTTAGCACTGCTAATTTAAAATCTTTCTTCCTGGCAGCAGTTAGTAACAGACAGCTACTTATTAAGGCTACTCCTGATTGTGATAGCAAAACCACATCATCACAGGTCAGGCAGGTCAGGCTGCCTATCTTTATGCAGGCTTGGGCACATAAGCATGCTTCCAATTCATATAAATACCAACCCAGTTACTTAGATCTATAAAACAAGGAGGACATGGCACAGTTCTTTCTGTAAGATTGAAAATTATAATTGAGTCTGTCAAAAGAGTAGGGTAGCCTCTTCAGGGATTGGAGAGACCTTCTGGGCTTCCCTTAATTGGCATCCATCACAGCAATTTAAGATTCAAATCATAGGGATTTGGAATCCTTGCCACTTCTAGATCAAGCACTGTTATAATCCTCTATCTTGCATTTCACTACTGTATCTATTAAACAGAGCCATCTGTAGAAAGCCTTCCTCACTGAGTATCGAAATGCTACCTCCTTGGCCTTTTTCCTAGTTGTTGAATGCAATTCTCTATCTTCTGATCTATTCACACTGGATGAAGTGGATTGTGTGAATGCATGAGGAAACAAAGTACCCCAATTTCCAGCAAAACCCAGAACTTTGAGTGTTTGTGGAAGACTGTCACAAGATGTCAAGAGGTCATGAGAAGAAATCAGGAACCCTTCATGACAAACACCTCTCTCTGTGTTATAAATGCTGGTAACAGTGACAAACATTTCTCCCATGTCTCCCAGTAAGTGTTTGTGGTATTACGAAAGGGCTGAAACTATGAGAAAATGATAAAATATGGTCCATTTTATATATATTTATTTAGAATGTCTGCTTTGGAACAAGTTTGGAAAATATTCAGCTATATCACTTAGATTTCTACAGAATCAAAGTAGAAAAAATAGGGGAGCTCCCCTCAGTGGTCAAAATAATATTCCATCTAACTACGCATCATGAAATCTGTTAAATCTAACAATTCATGAGCAGAGTATTGCGATATTTTCTTTCTCCTCAGTCTGTATTCTTGCCTTCTTTAAAATCACCGTCCAGAGTGATCGATTTATCTGAAATACATTTCTTGAAACTCTGAGTTTAAATAATCTTTGCTACCTACAGTTGCACTTCTCGATCAAAAAAGATTTGTAATCAGAGAGAATTCTAAGGACACAAACAGTATTTCAAGGGATGAGAGCTATTGGATAAAAATGGTGCATCTTACTAGAAATGTGGAGAAAAATACTTTTATGCTGAATGAAACAGATTCATTATGAAGTAAAATGCAAATACTTGAGAATTCAAAGAACTGGATACAGATGGGAGGCCATTTTGAGCTGTGGCTTCAGTCCCTTGTGTGGGAATGTATTCATTTTATTTTTGCTTTGTTTACTTTGGGGGAGGGTTTTGGATTTCGGAGGCACTAAACCTCTAAGGAATAGAGACCAAACCCCTTACAATGACATGAAAACCCTTCCATGTCTGGATACCTATTTACCCCTCCAAATTCATCACCTTTCATTTTAGCCTCAGAGTTCACCCTATTATAACACCAAACTGTTGGGTATCTCCTCTGCATGCCATGCCCTTTCATATCTTTGCTCATGCTAATCCTTCAATCCTGAAAGCCCTTCCCATCTTTCTTTATCTAAATACCTCTTACTTATCTATTAAGATCCAATAGAAGCATCACCTTCTTCCAGATGTCTTCTCTGGGCACCTTAATACTCTGTCTATAACTTACTACAATTTACCTAAACCATCACCATATGTATCTGTCTTCCCACTGGGCAGTGCATTCCTCAAAGGCAGGGACTTGGCACTGTGAAGGTTGTTTAAGACTTCTAATATAGAGTATAATGCTGAGATTTAGGAATGTCTTACACCAATATACATGTTATTGATAGTGTAATTTTGACATGAGTCTTGGTTGTGAAATGATTATAAAAAAATAAACACATTGCTAATTTCTCATTTTGTTGTTGTGAAATATTTTTGTTGTGACATAGTCAAAGAACATAGTAAATTAAATCTGTTTTCTTTTATTTGTATTTTGAAAATATATACCATCATATGAGCTAAGAGACAATACAGACTTTATGATGGCAAGATTTAAATTTGTTATACTGAAATTGCAGGTATATCAAGTAGATTTCTAAAGAAATAGCTAAAAAAAAAAAATAGAGCCCTCCATGGTCAAAATAATGCATGTAAATACCCAGTTATTTACTCAGTATTTTTCCCCTCCACAGAACTTATAAAACTCCAAAGTCTTCCTTTTATAAAACATGCCTGATTTGATTACTTTCTTATATCCCTATCTTGAAGGTCATTCATAGATACTAACTGAACTGGATGTTTTTCACTAACATTACATAAATTGTTTTTTAGCACTATAGGAGAATAGATGTTTATTTAAATCATTTAAATAAACCACAGACGATAGTGGCCCAAATCACCCACTTATCAATGAGTGATTCTGGGTAGTAGTTGGAATTTAACCATGCGAAGGCAATGCTAAATCCTGTCCAGATATGAGTAATTTAATTATTTGTACTGCAGCCATTGAGAGAAATGTTGCTATTTATTAAAACCACTCAAAGTAAAGAAAGGATCCAGTCAACCCTAGCTGTGTCTGCTACTTCTTCATTGCCCTTAAACATGGAGTTGTATTTTAATGTGTATATTCCTAGACTTGTAAAAGCACTGTGTGTGTGTGTGTGTGTGTGCCTGTGTGTGTGTGTGTGTGTGTGCCTGAGTTGCAATTTTGATGGTTTGCATAAGAAATGTGTTGGCTTCTCTTCTAGAAAATGCATATCTAACTAAGCCAGACAGCAGCACTTTCATTTGCTTCATCCCTTGTCATCAGATTACCAGTAATGGTTTGGCAGAAAGCCTGGAGTAATGTCTCTGCTTTGAAAATTGTCAAGCTCTAAAATTTACCCAAATGTTACAACACTGATTGGTGGGGGCACTTTGTTTTGTTTTAATTACATTCTTATATTACCTGACTAGAAAGTAAAGTTTGTTTAAAAAGTTCAAACACACATTTGGACATTTGGGTCCATACATTTGATATTCAAAATAAGTTTTGTTTTTTGTTTTTTTTTTTTACAAATATAGAACAATATATTTAATTATTATAATTCTAAATCCTCAAAGACCACCTCCAAGAGACTCATGCTTATTTATTTTAAAACTTTTGCAGCAACAGTGGGAAAATGCCAAGAAAAAATTGTATGCCCTATAATTTAATTTCTTACCCAGATATTTTTTGCTGGTTTTCTAAATGTTTGAGACAAAGAAAATGGCCATTGGGTTTCCTTTTTGTAAAGTAATGTATGCAGACTTACCACTTGGCTATTTCTAAGTAAAAAAAGACAAATCAAGATAAGTTCGTATCTATGAATGACCTTCAAGAAATTCAGCCTATTGTAAGAAATGTTATGGGTAATTCTCAGAAAGCATATTCTCTGAGAGTAAGTTATGGCCTAAGACAAAAGTTGGCATTTCGGGAAGCTACATTGTGTCTTTGAGGCCACTGGGGTACCATATAGGAAACTGGAGCAATAATTTACTCTTGTGCAATGAAAAATATAATGTAACTTGCACAGCAGGATCCTCTGCCTCATTAAGTTAAACATTTCCCTCATGTCCTTTTTAAAGGAGAAACGGTAATACTGTAAATCTAAGTAACTTAGATTTATGTCCTGGTGTCTGGCAAATGGCTACATAGGATATTTTTTAGCATTCCAAATGTTTTAGGTGCTACGCAGTTTCAGAATATGAATACAATTAACTTCATAACTTGGCAAACAAGAAATGGAGTTCTGCTGTGTGGCTATTCAAAGAGTTACGAGGACCAGCCCTGCAATGCTGAACAGAGATCCTCTTGCAATAAAATTTTAGAGGAGTTACTGACATCATTATAGCCTCTGAATCTCATTATGGCCCTATGAATAAATATAAGCAAAAATTAATTAGAGGAAAAAATGTGTGCTAAGAATTTATGCTACCCCCAGTTTTGATGGAATGATCTCTCTTTTTTTGGTACAGAACAAAGTTATATTTCCCAAAGATTTTTTAAAGTATTGATTTATCTCTTATTTTGAAATGATGGGAGAGGAACTGAAATTACTAATGAATGAAAAGCAGGATTATCTTCTCAGAGTGGACAAGTGATGAAAGGACACACACCTGGTCACACCTAAGCCACCTTAATATTTATGGGTGAACCTTATATCTAGGGTTTTCTTTGAATGGAGTCGCTGGTAGTATAACAGTTCACGGAACAAGTTGCTTCACTTTAAATGGTCGTAACACTTCACAAATATAACATGTATTCTAAAAAGAAATGTGGATATTTTGTATTTGTTAGTCTATTGCTTTTCTTCTTGCACAGAAAAATTCCCATACATGATAACTTTAGTAGAGCAATTTTTTTTGAAACCCAGTAAGTTTTTTCTTTTTAAGCTTTAAAACTTCTGAACTTAAAGGAAACTACCAAGAAAAACTACCAAGAAAGAGAAGTTGAAGTTGAAGATGACCTTTCTCTTCACAAGGTCTTCATAAATAAATAATAAGTCTAATAAATTTAACGGTGTGTGATCATATTCTAAAATGAAATAATAGTTTTAGATTTTTGAATGAAATAGGTAAAATGGAGCAAATCACTTTAGAGTTCTGCATTCTGAAGAACACAACCAATCTCCTTACCTGTGGTGTATCAAAGATAATATTCCTCAATAGTATTAAACAAATATCATTGCAAGCTCTGTCAATTTAAAGTTTGATTTCTGTTGGTGTTGAAAATCAATGCCATTTAACAAGAGAATGAAAACCAAAAAAGGTGAAAAAAAGAAAACGAATGTATTAGCATTGAACTGTACACTTAAAGATGGTAAAGATGGTAAATTTTACATGTAGATTTTAGGTGAATAAAAACTGTAAAAAAAAAAGAGAATGAAAATAAAGTGTCAAATACTAAGAATACTTATAAAAGTCCTTTAAAATTCTTAGCTTTATGTTCTGAAAGTACTACATGAGCTGCAATATTATTGTACTTTTAATTATTAATACAATGTACTAGGGGTAATTATTTTATTTTTATTTTTTAAATGGGATTTTTTTTTCCTTTCTTTTCTTTTTCTTTTAGAGACAGAGTCTCACTCTGTTGTCCAGGCTGGGGAGCAGTGGCACAAACACTACTGCTTCAAACTCCTGGGCTCAGGTGTTCCTTCTTCCTCAGTCTCCTGAGTGGGACTTACAGGCACATACCACCATACTCAGCTAAATTTCTTTCTTTTTTGAAATTAAATTACTTTTTAAAAATTTTTTTATTTTTATTTTTGAGATAGAGTATCACACTGTCGCCTGGGCTGGAGTGCAATGGCACAATCTCGGTTCACTGCAACCTCCACCTCACCGGTTCAAGCAATTCTCCTGCCTCAGTCTCCTCAGTAGCTGGGATTACAGGTGCCTGCCACCACGCCCGGCTGATTTTTTTATTTTTAGTAGAGACAGGGTTTCACTATGTGGCCAGGCTGTTCTCGAACTCCTGATCTCATGATCTGCCAGCCTACCAAAGTGCTAAAGTGCTGGGATTACAGGCATGAGCCACCACGCCAGGCATCTTTTTTTTTTTTTTTTTTTTTTTCATAGAGACAGGCTCTCACTACATTTCCCAGGCTGGTCTTGAACTCCTGGCTTGATAATCCTCCATGTGCTGGGATTACAGACATGAGCCACCACACCACTCAGCCTTAGAGGTTGTTGAAACCAGAATTACCAAAGTGTGCTTTGTGGTGTTGAAATGTGATATATCTCTATCTATCTGTGTATCTATCTATAATTATAAAGTTCCATGGTCAAATTACATTGGAAAACACTTGGTTAAAGAAAGTCAAACACATCCCTTTAGTGTAGAACTTTTATGCATTCTTAATGCAAATGTTCACCTAAATCTCCAAGAAAGGGATATGGTATACAGCATGTTCCAAATTCATTTGATCCAAGATTCTTACCCCAGCCCTCCCCCCAACACACACATAATATTTCCTAAAATTACTGGCTTCCAAGGACACAAATTGGATTTGCTGATTTAAATTACAATTCAAAGGGCCTTGAAATATTAGCTCAAAAATTTTCAGCTCTTAAGTGTCTCAATCTTTAAATTCCTGAGTTTTATCTATTATAGTTAGTGCTTAAAACTAAATGCTAAGCAAAGGGTAGAGTACCAATAATATAAATGCTATTCAAGACTATGTATTTCTAATATATAATATATATTACCATTCCTTTGTGCCATATTCCCTGAGCCTAGTCCTTTTACTTTGTCTACTGGTAAAAGTGGGGGCTGGGGATTAGAATTACATTCAATTTCCTTTTTCTCCATTTCTCTACTACACATGAGCAGTTCCTAGAGATGGGAAAGCTTAACATTTCACATTTGCTCTCTACATTCTGTAGGAATTGCCCCAATGGAATCTCCTTTCACTTCCCAAAACTGTTAATGGGCAGGACTCCCTGAGTGGTTAAGAATAAGGAGTGGTAAAATCCTAGAATTCCATAGCGGTGGAGAAGCTGACAGAAAAGGTCACAGACATGGAAATGGTAAAGATTAAACAGCTGAAAAGTCTCAGTGGAGATGAGAGCCAAAAGATGTAAACAGGCAATGGACATTAGTATCAGATTGCAGGTAGCGTACTTACCAAGTATGGACCTGTTCACAGGTATATATAACTTTAAGCCTAAGTCTGTGTCACTTAGAGAGTTTTAGGCTGCCTATTATCCAATAGTGTGCAAATTCCTTAGAGCTCTACATAAATATTCCAGTCCTTTCTCTTTCTAAGCACATGGTGGAGTAGGGGGAGGGACTTGACTCCAGACGCTGGGCTCAGAGACTGGAAGGAATTGAGGACTAGCTAAAACAGGGCCAGTATGGAAACAGCTTTCCATAAGACATGCTCAGCAGTATGCCATGTCAGTTCCCCATTGCTATGGCAACACCCAAAGTTACCGCCCCTTTCCATGGCAATGACAAATGACCTAGAAGTTACCACCTTTCTCCTAAAAGTTTCTGCATAAACCACCCCTAAATTTGCTTATAATTAAAGATATAAATATGACCACAAAACTGAGTCTCAGCTGTTACTCTGGACACACTATGGGGTAGCCCTGCTCTGCAAGGAGCAATACCTCTGCTGCTGATGTACACTGCCAGTAGAAGTTGCTGTCTACCACCACTGGCTTGCCCTTGAATTCTTTCCTGCCCTAGGCAAAGCCAAAAACCCTCCTGGGCTAAGTCCCAGTACTGGGGCTCACCTGTTCTAGATCAATGGTAGGATCATATTATACTTCCCATCCAACTGAAGTTAGGTGTGGCCATATGGCATGCTTTGCTAAGGGAATGTGATCATAAGGAAAATGGGTCATTTCCAGGTGAAAATAGCTGTGTAGAGAAGAACCTTCAGCCAGTCAGTGGTGGCTAAATTGTATAAGTGAGAGAAGGAAATCTGGTTTCCATATGTCACTGAAATTGAGAGTTGTTTGTTACCTGAGGAAATGGCCCATAGTATATCTGGAACACTTCATATGTCTACATCTTAGTTTTATCATATATAAAAGAAAATATATGTCTCTTACCTACAAAATAACTTCAAACATTGGATGCATCTTGGAAGAATTGCTACATTTATCTGAGGTGTTAAATATCTTTTCGTTAGTAAACATGATTCTACAAATGTGTAGAAATGAACAATCTAAGACCTGGAAGTTCATATGCATTGGAAGATAAATTTCATTCAAAATTATATCTTTTAAAAAACTAATTAAGGCATCTGTATTCCTGAACTGTGATTAATTCAGTGAATTCATTGCTTCAGCATCTATAAACCTATGAACTATTACACTATATAGGAATGAGTATAAAAAATAAACTGAGACTTAGAAAAATAAAGTAACTCTATTGCTCTTTTTAAAATATTTAGAGGTTTACAAAACTTTCATGATTCAGAGTGTCTGAGTCATCTTTACATTATTTTTATTTTGTAAAAATGGCAAGTCCAGCTTTATTTATACAAATAAATGTATTTCTATTTTATGTTAAGATTTAATTCAATATGTAATAAGAAATATACATTTAACTTAACTTTTTTTTCAGAATTTATTCAGGTATCTTTAAACTCTTCTGTAATGAAAGTATCTCCTAAACAAGAGATTTTTTAAGAATCTCAAGACTATCCTCTAACTTAACTTTCTGAGAAGAAAATACTAGCTGTTAAGAAAGGCAAAATGACTTTTTAAATATGTGTGGAGATTAGGACAGATACATTTAAAATATCAATGAAAGATACATAAAGAAACTTGTTGGCTGGACACGGTGGCTCACACCTGTAATCCCAGCACTTTGGGAGGCTGAGACGAGCAGATCACTTGAGGTCAGGAGTTCGAGATCAGCCTGTCCCACATGATGAAAGCCCATCTCTACTAAAAATACAAAAACTTAGCTAGGCGTGGTAGTGCATGCCTGTAATCCCAGCTACTTGAGAGGCTGAGGCAGGAGAATCGCTTGAACCCAGGAGGTGGAGGCTGCAGTGAGCTGAGATTGCACCACAGTACACCAGCCTGGGCGACAGAGCAAGACTGTGTCTCAAAAAAGAAACAACAGCAAGAACACAAAACAATGACAATCCCAAACAAGTAAAGTCATGATTTTCCTACATTGCTTCTATAATAAGAAAAAGTAAAATGAAGGGATATGGAATTTTTCAGGTTTGAAGGTTTTGTTTTCCCTTTTCAACAACAAAAAAGAAAAAAACTATTAATTAAATTCATTGTTTTAACATGGTATCCTTTAGTACCAGTGTCCTATGAAGGGGGTGAATAAGTAATTTCATTGCCTACACAGGTGGAACAAAAGGTGGGAGCTCAAATTATTGAATTAATGAGAAAAATGAGTTCAGCTATTTGGAACTTATGATTTAGAAATCAGCCATTATTCAAGAGCTAGTTTAGAGTGTTTCATAGATGAGGCAAAAAAGAGAGGCCAATATCATATTTTCGTCGTATTTTGTGATGAAGAATTTTGGGATCTCAAACACTGAGTTTGAATATTTCATTAAATTCAAAGATGTTTTCTGAAGACACATTTTGGCCCCACCCATACTGGGGCTTTTCCCTTTGTGAAGGTAGGAGTGTCCTGTATGAGAAATAATATAAGCCAAGTTTCTTATTTATCTAAATCTTAGAAGCTGGCATATCAAAGATTCACAATAAATGTATAAAAAGTTTATAAGTGGTCCAAAGAACATAAAATTAATTAAACATCCTTGGAATTAATAACTTGTATTTCATCTTCCTGTGGTTCCCATCAACTATATTCAATGTGTGATAAACAAATACCGTTTTTCTTTGCTTAGTATAGGCTTTTAGAAAGATGATATTCAAATTGCACTTCAAGGCCTTACTTTTTTTTTTTTTTTTTTTTTTGAGACAGAGTCTTGCTCTGTCGCCCAGGCTGGAGTGTGGTGGCGCGATCTCGGCTCACTGCAAGCTCCGCCTCCCAGGTTCACGCCATTCTTCTGCCTCAGCGTCGGGAGTAACTGGGACTACAGGCGCCCGCCACCACACTCAGCTAATTTTCTTTTTTTTTTTTTTTGTATTTTTAGTAGAGATGGGGTTTCACCGTGTTAGCCAGGATGGTTTCAATCTCCTGACCTCATGATCTGCCCGCCTCGGCCTCCCAAAGTGCTCGATTACAGGTGTCAGCCACCGCTCTTGGCCAAGGCCTTAAAAATTTTAAGAAAAGTTTTCCACAAGCTTTCAAGATTAGGGTCACAATATTGTATTACATAAACACTCAACTGCTTTCTTCGTAGCACCACACTGTGATTTGAAACAACCCAGTGTTTTCTAATGGTTGAAATTGAGGTTGTGTGCAATGAGATAATTTTCATTTAGTTGTGCCTCATTGACATTTTCCCATTGTGCTATTTAACATTCTGGAGTAGATTTGTTGAAATATGTCAGTTTTCCCACTCTATGACTCTTTTGATTATGAATCTCTCTGATAATATGCAGCTGATTCACCGTATTTAAACTTCTACTTTCTCTCTTGTCATCACAATCAAGTTATACATCATATTTGGTTAAAAAAAAAAAAAGGAAATAGAGAACTCCCTTTCTCCAAGACAGTGACAACAATCAAACAAGTAAACATGTTTTTACTGACTCCACTTGACATACAGGATTACTAATGATCACTATTCTAGACAGAGTCTAAGGTCAAAAGAAAAAATGATGTTTAGAATGGAAAAGAATATATTAACAAAAGAAATTCCTCAGAAACAAACTTCTTCGGAATAGTCATCTGTTCATTTCTTAAACATTTTTTGAGTGGTTCCTATGTGTCAGTTACTGAGAATAAAAAAATGTGTAAGACACAAGCCACAGCATTAGGGACTCCCAGAAGAGTGAGTGAGTTTTACACTTAAAAAGAAAGTACAGAAAGTACAGTGAAGGTGACTTATGAGGTCAACCTTAAAGGAAAAGTAGCGTTTTCCCACAAAGGAGAGAAGCAATAGGCATTCTGGTGGTGGGGGGAGGGGGGAAGGAGGTAGACTAGCACAGAGCTAAGACAGTATATGCCATGTTGTGGAGGCAGCCATTGTGTGTGATTGAAGTATTGGTGATAACCAGGGAAGTAGTGGAGTCAATGTTTGAGAAACAGGTCGAGGCTTTGTGATGGACCTTTTAAGACATACTAAGGAGAGTAAGTTTTATTTTGAAGGGAGTCATGAACCACTAAAGATTTTTAAGTAGGGGAGCAATTAATTGAAGTCTATAGTTTTTAGAAAATGGGTATGTTGGTTTCAGCAAGATGTGTGTGTAGTGGTGGGGTCAGGGTGTGGATGGAGCTTAGAAACAGGAGAACAACTAGAAGGCCACATAATAGCCAAGTTAAATGATGAAGACCTGAAGTAGAGCAACTGCAGAGAGAATGGAAAGCATGGGATTTAAGATGATTTTTTAAATGTCTTAATACTGGATATAGGCCAAGAGAAAGCAGAAAGAGTCAAAATCAACCTCTGAGAGTGAAGGATGCTTGTGGGGTGGATTCGAGATTAAAGAAATTGCCAAGGAAAGGGGCCAGCTCAGGACAAATAATACTGCACAGCCATCAAAAAAGAATGTGTTCATGTCCTTTGCAGGGACATGGATGAAGCTGGAAACCATCATTCTCAGCAAACTAACACAGGAACAGAAAACCGAACACCACATGTTCTCATTCATAAATGGGAGTTGAACAACGAGAATATATGGGCACAGGGAGGGGAACATCACACATTGAAGCTTGTCGGGAAGTTTGGGGCTAGGGAAGGGATAGCATTAGGAGAAATACCTAATGTAGACGACAGATTGACGGGTGCAGCAAACCACCATGGCACATGTTTACCTATGTAACAAACCTGCATGTTCTGCACATGTATCCCACAACTTAAGTATAATAAAAAAAGAACTTTTAAGTGGTGTTGACAGCTCAAATAAGGTCAGAAAACATGAATCTTTCAATCAGCATGTATATGCAATTTTCTCCAAAAAGTCTAAATATATCAGGTCACAACTAAAAAATAAAATCAGAAAAATTATCTGAAATCATTAATGATATCAGCAAACTTTGATATCTTCTCTAGAATGAAAAGTGTAAAAAACAACAACAACAACAACTATAATAGCAGTAGGATGAATTTCCATTTCTGGTAACAGTAATGAGAGAATTTGGATTGATATACCCAATGTAGTAAGATATTTGAGATATAAAAACAGTAAAGACGCTGGGCATGGTGGCTCATGCCTGTAATCCCAACACTTTGGGAAGCCGAGGCAGGTGGATCACTTGAGGCCAGGAGTTCGAGATGAGCCTGGCCAACATGTTGAAAACCCAACTCTACTAAAAATACAAAAATTAGCCAGGCATGGTGGCATGAGCCTGTAATCCCAGCTACTTGGGAGGCCAAGGCACGAGAATTGCTTGAACCCAAGAGGCAGAGGTTGCAGTGAGCGGAGATCAATCGCGTCACGTCACTGCACTCCAGCCTGGGCAACAGAGTGAAAACAAAACAAAACAAAACAAAAAACCAACCACAAACAAAAAACAGCAAAGAGCCTTTAATAACATGGTGAGGATTTGGCACATGAAAACTTAGGAGAAGATCAGAAATCAGAGGGGTGAGGTCACTTTTAAAAGCCCTTGGGCATATGACTATCAGGCAAAAAGATCTGAGAATCCAGCTTTATACTTCAAGTAGCTGTCTGTGCTTCATAGAAAAATCAAAGTCCTTGGCCCTCAGGTGGGGCTTTAATTAACTAACCTAGCTTTACGCTGGTGTCATGAAAGGTCATACTCTCCTTTAGGGGAGGAGTGAACCTGCCATTCTTCTCACTGATTTGCAGCCTTCTTGTCACAGAGGTGATTCAGGGAACATCAGGCCTTGTACTTTGTCTGAGACGATTCTCGTCTGATATCGCCCCCAGGTGCCTGGCAGAAGCAAACCAAAGTCTTCTCTGGAGGAAAACATTATCACTTAGGTCTCAACTTACTCTTACGATCTTTAATTATAACGTAATTTTAAAAATACATTTCCAGCAAAGAGTCAAAGATATCCAAGCAACCAAGAAATTAAGACACCATGAATGAGAACTAGTAGGAACAGTAATAATGGAAACAAATTCAGTAACACTTGAGATATTATAATTATCAGAAATATATTATAAAACTACACTTAGGATGTTCAAAGGAATAAAAGCCAAGATTGACAATTTTATACAAGAATTAGAAACTATAAAAGTGATATAATAGTAGCAGAGAAATATTTGTCTCTTTTTCTGTTAACACTATTTGGCCACACAGTTTAACATTCTTCATTTTAGAATTTTACATTTTGTATTCTTTTTGTGTTTTTTTTTTTTTTGACACACTGAAAGAAAACCCAAATCCCACACTGATAAACCTAACATATTTTCATTTATTTTATAATTCAATCAAAAACATATTAGTTACATAAAGGGCATGCCTACATGTGTTTGTGTGTGTACCCGAGCGTATGATAAGCACCCAGGTGCATGCATTCACAAACTTCTTGGAAGCACGTGTGATTTCTGCCAGGTTCATTCTTATCGTCAATCATTCAGTACACAATTGGTAATGCAATGTCACAAGGCATCCAATGTGACCACAGAAAATTTACAAAGTTAACACCTGGTCATGGGGAAATGAAAATTAACCACAACTGGCAATTGTTTGCAACCTAAAGGGGTTAATTGTAAGTATTACCCAAGCTTAACTATCATTTAACAAATTGTCTAAACTGTCACAAGGTCAGATATTTATACTGAAAAGCAAATATTACTGGTGGACTTAGTACATTGACTTTAAAACTCTCTTAAGTCAGATTCTTTCTTGAGTATAGGTCTTGCGTGACAAGAAAAGCGGGGGGCTGAGAAGTCATATTCATCAGAGGTCTGGAGGGAGAAGGAGGACTGACAGGGAGGGAAAATTGGACAGAGAAAGGAGGAAAGGGGCATCAAAACTGAGCTCTGCCAACTTCACATTTGTTTGGCCTTACTAGATTACTCAGTAGTTGTAAAATCAAATGACTTTATCAATATAATGACCATTTTTCATTTTAAAAGAGTAACACAGTATATTATTATTCTCATCAAAGTTGAATGAAAAATCCATAATAAGCCCTTCATTGTTTGTACCTAGTTTAGCCAACTTAGTTCATTAGAATCTGGTCTATTTGACAAGACAAAAAACTGGCCAGTTACATTTAACAACTGTTCATCTGTGCACTCTGTAATAACAGCGTCAGCAGATTTATTTTCCCCATATAAAGTAGAATTTCCAATTCACACCATGTACTCTGTGACTATTATGGACAGTATTTATTCAGAAGGAATGCTGTGCAAGTTTGGAAAAGCTGTCTCTAAGAGCAGAGGGAGAGGTCATTTGACAAAACAAGACACAAAACCTATACATGGGCAAAACATGAAGAGAACTAAAGTTTGTCATTCTTTTCAAGAAGAAGTTTGAAATCCTAGAACAGTGCGACAACAGCAAAATCAGACAACCCTTCCTCTCCCTCGTCTTCTCTCAAGCTCTGTAAAATCAGAATGCCTCCATTCACTTAGCAACTATCAGCTTTTCTTTTTCTTTTGAAGGAGGGGAACCTGCTTGGAATTAATAAGGCAACACTAAAAAATAACTTCTATTAATTCTTCTCTTCCTGAAAATTGCCTATTTTTCTCTCAGTTGCTTTTTAAAAAGTAGAATATCTTCTAAAGGCTCCTTATGCAGTTTTAGGCCACCTTTAAGAGCACCTTTCCTCTCCTTTTTCATTCTTTTTTTGTTTCTCAAATTGGGAAGTGACTTAGTACCATGCAGGGGAAACTGAACTCCATCTCACAATAATATACTTTCATCCAATGGCATAATAGACATGGTAACAGTCTGTGTTGTGACATAAAACTACTGAGATTGTAACTCAGTAAATTCATAGTGCATAGAGAAGAATAGAGGAAAAAACAAATAAGGATAAAGTCAAAACTGAAGTTACAGACCTGCAATGTAAATTTCAAAACTAAGCTAAAATCCTCTTTCTGCTGCACAAAATGTAAAATACCAACTATCTTAAGAAAGACAAGCAAGCTACAATAGTGAAAAATCTTGACTATCACCTTTTCATTCACACAGATAAAAAGAAAAATTCAACATTAACCATCCCAGAAAAGCGATGCACCTTAAAAACCAATCTTTTCACTTACCCTACAGCATGCACACCATGATTTCTTAAATCCTTTTAATTCCAGTACATCCAGAACATACATGAATTCTTAGCATATTCATTTAAAGAACAAACTGGAACCAAATTGTTAATTACAACAGAGATCATAACAGAACTCCCTGAACTTCTAGGGAGAGCTATGAGTATGAAATCCAGCCTCTAGATCCTGGTGTATACTGTGTCTATCTTTAACTTGAAAATGATTTGGTTTCACATTCCATTGAAGTCCCACTGGCAGATGCCTTTGGTAAGCTCACCAATGGCAGGCTTTCACACGCCTTCCCTCCCCCCTCCCTCTCACTGAGCTTCCGCTGTTACCTCTAATGCTGATTTACTCAGCTGTCTTTTTACCTGTCTCTGCGTGGGTAAAAGGAGATGCTTTCATTGATGGATATTACGGAAACACATGGAAGCTGAATATCAGCCCGAGGACTCACTGTGCTTCCCCTGCCATCCCCTCCCCCTACTCACTGCCAGAAACCAACTGACTTCCAAACTTGGCTGCCTGAAAAAGAATGTTCTCTGATTGGCATTCCTGGAAGCAGAAAGCAAGGCAGCTCAAGTTTTGTACTGTTACTCAGCATGAACAACTTCCCAGGTACACAAAATACAAATCAGTTTTTTTTTTTTTTCTTAACTTTGAGGAGAACTGAAAAAATATTCTAGGGTATTAAAAATATTTTTATTGTAGGACAGCATTTAAGTTTTAATATCCACATATAATTTTACAGAGAATGGCTATGACTGTAGTAAGAAAGGGAAATGGCAAATTTTTTGTGAAAAGTTGAATGAGTCTTAGTAAATGAGCTGGGATCTGTTAAGAGGAAGAAATCATCGTACCGCCTGCTTGCCAGTGTTTTGGAGGGCAACTGTTCAATCTGTACATTTTCTGTTAGAGAAAAACTTGCTGTAAGAATTGTGGAAAAACTGATTTCAACAGGAGAGGGTGCAAAACCACTTCTACCTTCCTATTGAAACTTCTTTTTCAGGACTGTCTTGCAAAACTTGAGTGCGGACTCAAAAAGGAAATGAATGTGTGTGTGTGTGTGTGTGTGTGTGTGTGTGTTATACACGTGTATATCTGAAAGAAGAGAAATTGAGTGAATGGAAACAAGGAAAAAGATACATTTCATCAAATAGAGTCTGACATGAATTAACAATAATGGGTCCCTTTAAATCACCATTAATTAACTTGTGTTTAATATTTATTAATATTTAGTGGTAACTGGGGCCAAAAGATCTCCTGCCTCTGAAAATAACTAACCACTTTATGTTCAAAACATGCAATTCTACAGACCACACAACTTCTTCAAAAGCCTAATGAAGGCTTTATAATTTTGGTAATTGGACACATCTCAACCCTAAGCATTTCGGGGTTTCCAAATTTCAGCTAGCTGTAGCTGCCAACTCTAGGCAACTGTCAGCTGGCTGGGCTCAGGGTGGTGGTGTGGCTGCAGCTGCTCCTTAGAACTTACGTGGACATCTCAAAAATATTCAATGGCAAAACAGTGATGCCAGAAAGCAAGCTTTCTGTTTTTGTTTGTTTGTTGATGGTTTCGAATCTTCTATTTTAGGTTATATTTTACCATATCTAGAGCAATACCATTTTGAGAAACCATGAGGGAAAACTTGATTAATTGGCATCATATTACTAGCCTATTTCAGTGATATTTTGATGCCCCATACAGATTGGTGGCCAACCAGCTTTTAGCCTTTTAGCCTAACTTTGTTACTAGATGTCTTTTAAAAAGATCAAAAGATAGAAACCGAGGAGTAAGAAACTTTCCCTAATTTTGTCCCCAAAGTTGACAGTTTCTTAGGGAAACTGCAGGCTCTATGTAGTGCTGACAGACAGGCATTCTGATGACTTCACAAATAAATGGAAAGAAATAACCCAATAGTCCAGAAAGTACACATTTCTGTCCCTGTGTTTCTTTATCCCTCTGTCAAAAACATGCCTTCTCAAGGCTAACAGATGGTGTCAAAACACAAATGAACTAAGAAGGGTGGACAGAGGTGCGGCCATCAATGGTTCACATTCAGCTGCTCTGTTCACCTTTGTTGTATCTCAGAGTGAGCACTGGCACATAACTGATATTCAAAAAATGGTTGTTGAAACTGAAGAACTGCTCATGTACAAGTGTACATTTTAACCTAGGCAAAATGGTTATTTGTTGGCCTACATCTTAGATAAATACGTTTTGTATTTGTCTTGGGAAAAATACGCTTCTCTTCAAGCAATTAACCAAAATATTATATAGAATGTATAGTATGTACCAAATACCTTTACTGAAGCCAAAAAAATCATTATACATCTTATGTATGTATGCATGCATGTGTGTGCTTCTAAATATCAACATGGCAAATATTTGTTAAGAGCACTTCTACCAATCTTGGTGGCTTATAAGAAAAATAGAGAAAAAATGAAATGTTTAGGTTTGCTAATATTTCCCAGTAATGAGTAAACTATAACAATTTTCCTTATTGAACTGTTACTGGCCACTCCTTATAGTGCAACATTCATCAATCAAATATCTCCTAAGATTCCCAACTTTATCTCTGCTGCTATTTCCAGAAATCTCAGAACACTCTGCAACGGGAATAGGAGCATTAGTCCAGATACAAGTGTGAGTGAGCACAATCAGTTTTCTCCTTCCTTTTTCCCCCAACCTTCACAAGGCCATTGATAAGATTTATAATGGCTAGAACTCAGTCTTTATCGTGAGTAAATGTTTTTCTCTTTCATAAGCACTAACATGAGAGTCAGGATTAGATCAGAAAAACAGCTTCTAGGGCTTGCTTCCAAAGAAAACTGGGCACGTAACAGGCAAATCAGATACCCTTGATTTATCCTGAACAAGAAGTTAATCTCTCCTCCATTCTCCAGAAATAGATTCTATTAGCACAGTTCTGTGGGTGGCAAATGCTGGTAGCAGGCTCCTTGCAGGGGTGACCAAGGTGTTCAAACATAGGTCTTAGCTGATCTGTGAGACATCCATGTGTATGAAGAACATGGTCACTGAAAAGCAAATGACCTCTGTTATTTTTTTCCTCCACTATAAATATCCTTAAGAGACTAGGACAGGCCGGGCGCGGTGGCTCAAGCCTGTAATCCCAGCACTTTGGGAGGCCGAGGCGGGCGGATCACAAGGTCAGGAGATCGAGACCATCCTGACTAACACGGTGAAACCCCGTCTCTACTAAAAAATACAAAAAACTAGCCGGGCGACGTGGCGGGCGCCTGTAGTCCCAGCTACTCGGGAGGCTGAGGCAGGAGAATGGCCTGAACCCGGGAGGCGGAGCTTGCAGTGAGCTGAGATCTGGCCACTGCACTCCAGCTTGGGCGACAGAGTGAGACTCTGTCTCAAAAAAAAAGAAAAAAAAAAAAGAGACTAGGACAGGCAATATCCTCATGGTGATAGTTTTATAGCTGATATTTTTGTCATATCACTTATTTTTAAAAGCATATACTTTTTATGCAAAAATAATTTGGAGTATAATTGTGATTTTTGTTAAAAGAGAAAACATCAGTACATTCAAGTCATTTAAAAGTAATTAAAATAGACACTGTCCAAGAAAAAGTAGAAAAACTATACATAAACTGCATTAGAAAACAGAGGCTCTACAAACAAATATGGAAGATTCAAAGCAGCAGCATGCTATTTATTATCTTATTAAATGCCAATCAACTTAAATATATACCCAGCAATCTCTCTTATGGGTATATACCCAAAGGAAATACACCAACTCCTAAAGGTATCTGCACTTCCATGCTCATTGCAGCATTATTCACAATAACCAAGATGTGGGAACAACCAAAGTGTTCATTGACAGAGAAAAGAAATTGTGATATACACATGCAGAATCTTATCCAGCCCCCCAAAAAGAGATCCTGCCATTTGCCATAACATGGATAAACTTGGGGGACATTACGCCAAGTGAAATAAGCCAGGCACAGAAAGACAAATCCTGCATGATCTCACTTATATGTGCAATCTTTTAAAAACATCAAATATATAGAAATAGAGTAAAGCAATAGTTACCAGGAGCAGGCAGAAATGGGAAGATATAGATCAAAAGGTACAAAAAGAGAGTTATATAGTATGAATAAGTGTAGAGATTTAGCATACAGTATGCTAAGGCGCAATCTCGGCTCACTGCAAGCTCCGCCTCCTGGGTTCACATCATTCTCCTGCCTCAGCCTCCTGAGTAGCTGGAACTACAGGCACCTGACACCATGCCCAGCTAATTTTTTGTATTTTTTAGTGGAGACAGGGTTTCACTGTGTTAGCCAGGATGGTCTCGATCTCCTGACCTCATGATCCACCCGCGTCGGCCTCCCAAAGTGGATTATTAGGTACTCTTAACACACACACACGTGCACATACACACGCATGAAAGTAACTATAGGAAACAATGGAATATTAATTTGTTTAACTGTAGTAATCGCCTCACTATATATATCAAAATGAGTATATCAAAACATCATGTATACCTTACACACATTCATTTTAAAAAAAAAGAAAACCACAGCAGCATGCTATATATAATCCTACTAAATGCCAATAAACTTAAAAATTGGTTGAAATGGACACCTGTTATATATGCCCATCACGTGAAAATAACTGTAATCATGCAAAGGCCTGTATGTACAAATATACTAATTACAAAAGATACTTAGTATTATATATATATAGTTAGTAGGGTATTATAAATATAATTCGTATAGTATTAATATAAAATATAATTAGTATATTTGATAGCAAATAATAGGGAACAATGATAGGTTTTTTTTTTTTTTTTTTGAGACGGAGTCTCGCTTTGTCACCCAGGCTGGAGTGCAGTGGAGTGATCTCGGCTCACTGCAAACTCTGCCTCCTGGGTTCATGCCATTCTCTTGCCTCAGCCTCCTGAGTAGCTGGGACTACAGGCGCCTGCCACCATGCCTGGCTATTTTTTTGTATTTTTAGTAGAGATGGGGTTTCACCGTGTTAGCCAGGATGGTCTCCACCTCCTGACCTTGTGATCCACCTGCCTCGGCCTCCCAAAGTGCTGGGATTACAGGCGTGAGGCACTGCGCCCAGCCTAACAATGATAGTTTTGATAAAAAACAGAATGGTATAGGCTAATGCTTACTTAGGTTAAAAATCAGCTTGTATGTGTATGTGCACCATGATTTCAACTCTATTAGAACACCTGTAGGCACAGGAGAGGAACATAAAGGCTGGAAAATTCCTATCAAAATGATTGTGGATCCTTGATGAAAAATCTGAATTTACTTTTTGTAAATTGTTTGTAATGACATTAGTTTACCTTCATAATCTACACACACACACACACACACACACACACACACAATAATATTCAAGTAGAAATAACTGCAGCATTTCCTCATTCCTCACCCTCTTCCTCATCTTTGAAGAGGCATTTCTAGTTCTCTGGATCTTTGTTGCAGGAGTTTATCGGGGAGAGGAGCATAAGGGGAAGATGCTCTTTAATGTCTAAAGAGACATAGAAGAAGATTAATGGGACTTATGTTGGTTTTAAGAAAGGGAAAGGAGGGAAATACCCAAGAAAAAGAACACTCTTAAGACAGTGAGAATGAGAGAAGAGCAGGCAGGAAACAGAATCTGGCACACTATAGGTAGGGGTTGGGGGCAGACTGTAAGTCGGGTTGGGGAGTAGCTATTTCAATGAGGCAGACTTTGAGGAGATCAAGATCTCAAAAAGAGGTTTAGGATATTTGACCCTAGGATATCTGTCTGAGTGTTTTGTGATTTCTTCTCATAAAACACTTGAGAGGTTTTACTTTTGAAGATATGGTAGTACCAAGCTTGTGTGTCTTTGGGACACTTCATGATATAGACATGAATCTTAAATCTATAGATATATTTGGTTACATAAACATTTTTGAAAAGTTAGTGCCAATTGTTGGGTTGTGGTGGTTGTTACAACTGGTTTTCTTTGACAGGGTAAGAAATCAGTTTTACTCTTGTCTATACAAACTTTCTGGATCATTTTCTTCTACTTGCATTTCCTTTCCTGTGTCTCTCTCAGTTCCCATGATGGGTATCTATTACAGTCTCTTGGACTGACTGCTGAATGTAAAGTGGCCAGCCATTCTGTTTTGTCTGAGCCTGAGGGATTTCCTGGGATACAGGATTTTCAGCCCTGAAACTAGGAAAGTCCCAGACAAACCAGAATTGGTCATCCTATATATGTGATCTGGAACTTTTAAAGTTATATGTATGCTTTTGATAAAGATTAACCTTTTTATTAATTAGAAAGTGTTTGGCCCAAGTAGACCAAAACTCTGAAAATAAAGATTTCATTTGGTCTTTATCCCTTGTTAGCTGCACAACCTGGGAGAGGTCCACCACCAAGGGTCGCTATTTCTTCATCCCTACAATGAGAATAATGATACTTCAAAGAGTTGTTGTCAACTTCAAATGAGATATGCATATAAGTTCAGAATACATAAAATGTGTAAATCTATACTTTATAGCAAATATATTTTAATATAAATTAGATTACATATATTTTTCAAAGCAGATTTTAATTACTTTATATTGAGAAATAATGGAAGCATAAAGAACAGGCACAGCATTTCACACTATGTGGAGTGCAGAGGAGAACAAAGAGAATGAAAGAGAGAGACTGACTGACTAAGGAAGTACATTTTTTCAGGAGTGTCTGTTTTAGCATTTGATTTTCTCCTAGATTAAACTCACCAAGTTAAGGATGTTTGTCTTTAAGTGGTTATAAAGCCCCAGTAACAACCAATATAACATGCTTGCAAAACATATGGGTTATCTTCAGTATAAAAGAAATAAAGATTTGGGCCGGGCGCGGTGGCTCAAGCCTGTAATCCCAGCACTTTGGGAGGCCGAGACGGGCGGATCACGAGGTCAGGAGATCGAGCCCATCCTGGCTAACACGGTGAAACCCCGTCTCTACTAAAAATACAAAAACTAGCCGGGCGAGGTGGCGGGCGCCTGTAGTCCCAGCTACTCGGGAGGCTGAGGCAGGAGAATGGCGTAAACCCAGGAGGCGGAGCTTGCAGTGAGCTGAGATCTGGCCACTGCACTCCAGTCCGGGCGACAGAGCGAGACTCTGCCTCAAAAAAAAAAAAAAAAAAAAGAAATAAAGATTTTTAGCCTGTGCAATATAGTGAGACCCCATCTCTACAAAACAAAAAAAAAAATTAGCCAGGCATGGTGGCATTTACCTGTGGTCCCAGCAAGTAGCTGGGACCCTCCCAAGTAGGGAGTCTGAGATGGAAGGATCGCTTGCGCCCAGGAGTTTGAAGCTGTAGTGAGCTGTGATCACACCACTGCACTCCAGGTCTGGGTGACAGAGAAAGACCTTGTCTCCAAAAATAAAAAATTAAAATAAAAACTAAAGATTTTGTTGTATTTTTTTCTATACCTTGGGGTGGGGATACTTTTCCTTTGTGGAACCAAAGGCAGCTCTAATTGGAGCACAATCATAAATATATCCATCACTCAGTGAAACCAGAATGTTCAACTTCATCCCAGGGACAGAGGACCACCTCTATTGGATTACTTATTTGAACTCTGCCAGCATATACTGTATGTGATACTGCTTAAGAAATGAGGGTAAAATTTGGTTTTGGAGCAAAGTGAAAATATACTTAATGTCATCATTTAAAACATGCAAATTTTGATAATCAAATGTCTAATCCATATTTGAAATCCAAGTGAAAACTGGTTCTAATTGAAGTTTTTTAAAAGATCTATCCAGGGTTAGAAATAGGACAATTCTGAAAATGACAGGTGATAACCAAACTGGATGGAGTTTGGTAGTTTGAGTCAGCATATTCATTTGTGTTCTGGAGGCTGGAAAGTCCAAGACGGGTGGCTGCATCTGATGAGGAACTCATGCTGCTTCATAACAGGGTGGGAAGGTGAGAGGGGAATGTGCACCCACACACACATATACACATACACACAAAAAAAATAACAGGAGAGGCAGCTTTACTTTGTAACAACCTCGAAGTAACTAAGAATTCACTCCCATAAGAAAGGCATTGCTCCCTCTTAATGACCTAATAATCTACCCTTGGAGGTCCCATGTCCCAACACCACTACATTGGGAACCAAGCCTCAACATGAGTTTTGGTGGGGACAAATCATATTCGAACCACAGCAATTTGGGAACAGTTTTTCTACAAATAAGCATACTACTATCAGTGTTTTTCAAACTTGCTGTTGTTTTCTATGGAACCTTTTCTTCAAAGGAAATAGTTCACTGAAAAATAACAATGACAAGGCATAGCTCCTTTAGCAGTAACAGGTGTAAAGCCTGTGGCCCAATTTATTCAGCCCCCTCCTCCATGAGACAGTCCCTGTGGGGACTCCAGGAGCCCTCCAGGAACCTGGGAAGCACTGCTTGAAAACCACAGAGCTCTAGTATTCATGGCATTCATGTTCTTTACAAACAATTAGCTTTTTCATATTAATAAAAATTCATGCACATATTCTTAAAAACCACACATAACACCGTAGAGCTTAAAAGAATTTCCTCCTAAGTCAAAAGGACAAAGCTGGAGGCGTCACGCTACCTGACTTCAAACTATACTACAAGGCTACAGTAACCAAAAC